>NC_031983.2:9544677-9850486 GCF_001858045.2 Oreochromis niloticus | reverse complement strand
GCCTCCCTGAGCAGATCGGAAATGACACCTCATTTCCATAAAGGCATTAGGAATTCATTGGATTTTCTTTCCCAGCTAATCATAGTGTGGGTGTAAAACCTTTTAGGCTTTTTAATGAATGATTTTTGACTGATTGCCTATTAATAAGGACACCTCTTGAACAGGCATAGGCTGGGGCAGGGGTTGGGAGGTGCAGATGTGTTTGTTTTGGTGTGTGGATGTGTGTGTGTGTGTGTCAGCCAGGCGAAAATGCATTGGAGGAGGAGGAGGAGGAGGAGGGGTGGGCCTCTCTCGGTTGGGACATAAAGAGGAACCAGTGGCTCCCCTGGGAAATCACAGCTCGTGTCTGCATCTTAAATATCCCTGTGAAGTATCAATAAGTGGGTAATTGAATTTTGAACACAAACATGAGCGTCAGGTGTATGTGTAGCAAGGCGGGGGTGTTCAGCGGGTGCGTTGGATGAATATGTGTGCCTCCAAGTGTTTCCATGCTTGAGTGTTTGTGTGTGTCATTTCCTCTGTGTCTCCCTCCTCCCTGGGGACAAGGGCAGTGAAAGTGGATGTTAAATCCATTAAATAAAGCTTACACCCCGTAATAGCCGAGCACCTCTCGGAGATGGTCATTGAGGGTCAGATAAGTCCTCTTAACGCTTAATGAAAGTGAATCGGGTCCGTCAGACTTGGGGTCTATGACTTCAGTTAACCCAGGTGGTCATCGGTCCTGGCTTCTAACAGGCATCCGGGAGCTCACTGGGAGCTTGCCATTTGGGCGGTGGGAGTGGGTGGAGGGGGGGAGATTTGGGTTGGGCAAAGTGATGATTACTCTCATTTTATACACAGGGGATTGGTAGGAGGGGGGCTGTTACAATGGCACGCAGATCACTTGTTGTAAATGAGAGGAAAGTGAGATGTTACACCACTGCGTTTCCTCTGCATTTTCATTTCAGCCACATGGGATTTGGCAAGTGAGGATGATTTACCAGTGTCGAGCAGAAAATTGCAGCAACATTTGGGTTGCAACAGCGCAGGCTCTGATGCTTCAGAGGACATATTTCCTGGCATACTTAGCCGCTTGCAGATATAGGTTAATCTCCATTGTTTCAGTGTACCAAATCAGAGCCAAAATCCACATCCAGAGGGTATGGGGCTGATGAGGTACAATTTCTTATTTTAAAAAAAATTGCAAATCAAGCCAAGGGGAATGTTTAATTTAGGTAAAATTGACATATACTGTATGTTGTGGCTGTGTTTGATAAACTACCATAACATATGATGATGGAATCTGTGGCCATTAGGGCTAAATGATAATTAGATGGTAACAAATCAACAGGACAAGGCGATGGCCCGCAGAATCCATAAGGTGCCATTTAGTATGGATGGTAGTCGTAACAAGATGCTGATTAACTTAGTGCAAAATTAGTGATTGACCTTTCTAATCAACTAAACAAATCTCTAAGTCTCCCTAATCAGTATTGATCTGATCTCTTCGGGTGTATGACAAAGCCTGTGTGTATGTGTTTGTGTGCGTTGGTCAGCAAGCTTTTGAGTGAGTGTGTGCTTGTCAGGTGTTCTGTAGTGATGCTCTTTTGTTTATTTTCCAAAAATGAACAGCTATTGGAGTCTCTTTTGATCAGTCATAGAAAGTCTAGAAAAAACAGATCCAGCAAAATAAACATTGTAATTAAGATCAACCACCTATCGTTACATTTTATCTGAGGTACATAATTTCGTCTGAGTATGTTTGCAGTATATGGCAACCTTTGTGTGATTTTTGGGTTGTGAGGGTACCACTTTGGTCCATCTATACTTTGTAAACATGGATGCTGAGTCCAAATCCAAAATCAGTTACAGGGAAAAGAGAACATGGACATGAAGTAGAAAACAATGAAGTGCAAATGCAGTCTGAATGGGAGAAGACAAAGGCTGTCTTCAAAATTCTCTTGCCTACTCAGTCCTGCAATAAAAAATGTGATATAGTGCACTAACTAGATAACCACTGCAGACAGCTGTTAACATATATCTTCCCTTGCAATAGTTTTTGTCTTGTCTTTCCCCTCAACCCCCAACCAGTCATGGCATCTGGCTGCTCTGTCCTGAACCTTGTTCTGATGGAGGTCTCTTCCTGTTAAAAGGGAGTTCTTCCTTCTCACTGTCACCAAGTGCTCACTTATATCTGATTGTTGGAGTTTACTCTCGAATATTGTAATATCATTACCCAACAATATAAAGTTGTTTCAGGTCACTCTTGTTGTATGTTGGCGCTAAAAAATAAAATTGAATTGAACTGTGTGACTGAGAGATTTCGTACTTTACTTGGATATACTATCACTCCACAAATAGGCAGAATATGAATCAGAATCAGAAGACTTTATTTATCCCCAAGGGGCAATTAACAAACAACCGAGCAGCATATGTTGAAGATAAGGACAATAAGAACAGGCAATAGGAGTGAAATAATAAATACACAGAATATACAGTGTATACAGTTCTAATTCTTGATAATAATTCTTATTATCCCTGTTGCATAAACAGCAGAATGCTGCACCACATTTAAGGCCATAGACTCTACTACGTTGCTGTTTTTTCTGAACATTGTAGCTGTCATATCTCTGAGCATTTATAAAAATTCTGTACATTAGTATATTACAGACGCATGCTGGAGACTGCAGCTGTAACAGTGCTGTAAATTTTCAATAGAATTGCAGAGTAACATCGCTCATGCAAAAGAGCCAAATCCTTTAAAATAATAGCAATAATAGTAGTAGCTCTCTTGTTTTATACTGCAGATGCAAAAAGCTTCAACTGAAGTCTCAAACATACTCTTAAAACTTGTTTTAATAGAGGATTTTTATGAAACTCATCCTGCTTGGGCTACTGCATTGTTAAAACATATGAGGAGTGTTAAGCTGTTTTGAACCAAAAATAAGACAGAAAATACGAAAAATATAGAGAAAAAATACAGTCAGTTTTTGTGGATATTCTCAGATTTTGTTAACTTTTTTTCAAACATACTGGCTTTTGTTATCATTTAGCTTAAGGTACTTTCAGCTTCAGCTGGACAGAGCCTGTGGTATGGCTGCAGACAGTCAGTGGTCCTACAATGTGTAACCGTATATTTAGTTACAGTTTATTCTCACTTTGCTCTTTTTTTTTTAAAGCTTTATCGCTAACACACAGAGCCCCGCACGCTGCCAGCGCTTCTCGTTTTATGAAAATAAATCCCACATTACTATTTCATAACTGATTTATGTGTAATGGGGTCTTTAAAGTTATGATATTAGATATTTGAGTTTCTATCTGAGAAAGGGGAGGCTGGAGTGAACCGTAATTAATGAGACATTCAGCAGGGCGAGTAATCTCAGGAGAGGCACTGCTACCTTTGATCTGGTTTTGATCTGTTGGAGAAAGTGATAATAAGAAAGAGAGAAGCATTTCATGTTAAAAATCCAAATATTAACTGCTGCCCTTTTACCGTTCCTTCTGATGCTGCTTCAAATAATAGTGACACCATCTTTCTGCCAGTTTAAGGGTCATCCCAGTGTAATTGCTTTCCCTTGCCTAATTTTGATGGCTTCACTTCAATCTAAAGAATCCTATGCGTGGCCAGAGGTCCGTTGATGACTCCGTTTAGGGTGATTTGAAGAGATGGAAAATTGGAAAATGGACCCATCCCATTCCAGTTAGCATCATCTTCAACCTAATGATGGACACCTCAAGGTGACATGGCCCCCACGCCCAGATGCACCATTATCATTCCACCCTGGGCAACTCATCTAAATTACTAACTGCCCTGGCTTTTTCATTAGCCACATTGGGCAGAGGAGGCGGGGCCCCTCTGCACCAGCACACACAGACACCAAACAGTTAGTCACAGTCTTCTTTACAGGCGTTATGAAGGTGGGTGACTTTATGCTTAAAGCCCATTTAAAATAACTTCTGTCTGCTGCTCTGTCATCATTTATTTGTCTGATGTACAACATTTGTAACAGTAAAGAAGGCGATCCAAGCTTTGCGCTTTTTAAAATCTGTAGTTGAAGCAGAGAGGCTGATCCTCTTCTTATCTCGAGCAGTAATTACTGTACCTAGAAGGTGCCTCTGTGCGGTTTATGATGATGCTGCAGGAAACTGTCTGTAGTCTCTATATTCACACTCGGGTTTGTCTTTGATAGAAAAGCGTCAGCAATGATTGGTCTCCCAGAGAAAGGCATTTTAATAAAGGATCTTCAGCAGGGACGATTATGTTTCAAGACTCGGTGCCAAGATGCTGGCAAAACCTTGTTCACTGAATCCCACGTGAATACATTTCTTTATCTGGTGCTATAGTGACAGTAAGCGACAACGTTGGTGTGTTGGTAGGGTTGGTCTTAGTGTGTGGATGTGATAAAATTGCTGTTCATTATACACATTTCAAATTGAATAGCTCACACTCTGTTATAATGGAAAATCTAAAAGGTATGAAGACTCATCTCCTGTAGATACAATATCTATTATGCTGTTTTCCAGCTCTATTTTTTTAATTCTCACATTCTATTCTATTTTCACAGTTGAAAATAATCCTCCTTACTGGGCTCTTCTCTTCTGTCCTTAATTCTCCCTTTTTTTCTGATTGGCCGCCCCTTAATAACGGAACATTTTAATAGCAAGTGAGGCTGCTGCACTCACCGTGTATTATGTTTCAATTTCTTCTCATCTGAAGCATCAGCTTCCACAGAGTTAAATTATAAGAAAAAAGGGAAGAAAACCAACAGATTTAAGAACAGTTGTATCCAGAGTTTTAACTAAACTAGTAACTCAGTCTTTTAGGACAGTGTGAGATGAGGCAAAACACAATCTTTGCTTCTCGTCTGAATAATGTAATATTTCTTAGGATGACCTGTCACAGCCCCTTACATTTATCAATGGGACCTAAGTTTCATTGCACAACCCTAACAATGAAGCCTTCACTCACTCAATTATTCATCTTAAACTTGAATGAGTATTATGTTTCTGTTAGTGTGTGTCAATGTAATCATTTTTGCTTCTTAAATCACATACACATTAATGCTTATATACATGCATAGGTCTAAGTACCTGTATCTCACTAGTGAGGCAACAATTTTGTAATCACAAGACTCTTTGGTAGCTGCGTCTCAATTTTATGTTTATTTTCATGTCCTGAATGAACAGATGTTTGTATAAATTGCCTCCCGATGTGACACTGGAGATATTAAATACATGCTTTGCATTACTAACAAGCTTTTCTGAAGTTGTTAGAGCTGTAACCAAGTGTTGCACAAGACAATTTGTTTCTGATTTGAACAACTTACTAAGAAGACTGTTGAAAGGTGCCTGACACTGTGCTGTAGTTTATCTAAAATGTGTTTTCTTGTTTTCCAGCCAGAGAAATGACCAGGGGAAAGTTCCTAAACATCTTGGAGAGGCCCAAGAAGTGATTTATCTTTACTTTTTCAGCTGACCGAAATTTTTGGATTTCACAGTGATTGCAGTCGTTGCATTCACCAGTACGCTGTGAACATGTTCAGACCTTCACAGTGAAGTTCAAGGACTGCATTCTGATTAAATAGAGCAAAATGCTCACTAACATTGCTGATGTGTTCTCATCAGACTCCTGTGTATAACTGCTGTTCTCTAAATAATCTTTTATTCTTTTTGAAAGTTCTTACTTTTCTCTGGATTACTCCCTGACTTGTAGATCTACCTTGATTAAATGTTCCCTATTTATTCATACTTTTGAACATGATCCTTTTTTTTTTTTTTTTTTTTTTTTTTGCAGTTTGTGAAATTATATAATAAACTGTTAAAATGAAAAGATCTTTGCTTTTTTAAAAAAAAAAAAAATTAAAGTCTCTTGTGAAGTGATTACGTTTGCAGCCAAAGGAGCCAACTGTAGTGATGCAAAAGTTTTTAGAGACTGTTCAACTTTTAATTAGGGCAATAACTTCATGCCTCTGCCACTCCACAGAGTGCAGCACCTCTCTGCTGTGGACATGTAAGGAGCTCCGACGTGGGAGTGCTTTCTCGGCTATCGGGGCATGTTTTCTTTTTAATGAGCATTGGAAGCAGGGTCCCCTACACAAAACATTGCGTAAAAATAATATTGCTCATTGTCATCGCCGTTAATAAGAGTTGACATAATTACTAGGACCATTTCTTTTCTAATTAGCACACTTCAGCGTTGTCGGAGCTAGCGGCCGGGCAAAAAGAGAATCAGACAGGCATGCCGAATGGGAAACAAAAAGAAGTCCATCCGCCATAATTAGGTAAGACAATGCCTCGGACTGTTCTCGGCTGGAGATGTCGCAGGGGCTCTGGCCGCTCACTCCCAACAAGTTACACTTCTCCCCAGGCCGCTAATAAGCCCCCAGTCGTCTTTCCGATTCACACGGACAGAGGCCGCCATTGCCTCACTGGCTTCACCCCTCGTGACCTACACGGACCCTGGCTCACCCCTCCGAAAATATGTATTCATGCAGCACTTTGGCTTTGTCCGTGTTTCTTACTGGAGTGTCCTGGGACTTGCAGTCTGGCGAGCCGCTGACGCAAAGTGTGGATAGAAAAGAAGCCCAGCCCGTCTTTATTTATGGCCTCAGTAAGCTGAAGGCCTGTGCACGCTTCTTAAACTGGAGTTTTTCGTTCGGGTGCTGAGAAACATTACAAATAAAACCAGGGATTTCACTGAAGAATTTTTTTTTTTAGATGTGATCCCACCAAGTGTTACCAATGACTTGTGACGTGGTGGCTTTATGAAGTTAAAGCATTTACTGAGTTTGTAGATATTTTAAAGCCACAAAAAATAAATTGAGGGTTTTCGGATTTATCGTCTCTGTTCTCTTTTCGGAAGGCCTTCGTTTATTAATGTATTCAATAACTTTAAAGTGCACTACACTTCCTAGGTTCCTCATGTTTGCTAAAAGGTGAAGCCCCTCTAGATATAAATATTAAAAACTACTTTCATATTGTCTGTGAAAGCCCCCACACAAAAATGTGTAATAATGTTTTTTCAAAGCGGGACAAGTTAACAGTTTCTGAGGGGATTGGTTGAAATCATGCAAATTCTATTCACATTAAAGTGCAGAAGCTTAGATTATGCAGTCTTTTATTTATGCTCTACAGAGTGCATTTGACGATAATGTGATTCTAATCGTAGGCATGTTGCGGGACTTCTATACACATTATAAAAAAGTGCATTATTTTAAAGTCAGTGTGTCTGCATTTCCCGCATTTATGCATTCAGTGCAACAACTGTAATGCCCATTTGAAGTGGCCCTGCCGCCTGTGGGACTGGTTGACTGGGACACCTGTTGATGCTGACTGGCGAACATTGATCAGTCTGCTGAGCGCTGACGTGTTAAACGAGCTGACATCCTCAATATGGTGTACGCACTGGTGGCTTCCTGTCACCCGTATAGCCTCAGTCCAGCCAAGCAGTCTCTTCGAGAAACGGGTCAGTCCCCGCAGAGCTGGTCATCCATATGGAGGGAGGAAAAAAAGAGAAACACTCCATCCATCCGCAGTGCGTTGCCCTGACCTCACGTAGCCTCTGTGCCCCGACAAACGTCAATCCGATGTGCCCCGAGTCCTTAAATTAGCTGTCAATTAGTGCAAATTAATCAACTCCTCGCCTAATTAAGCAATGCCGACGGGCAGCTACCAAACATGCCATTGTGGAGGAGCCATGAGAAAGCTGCGGGGCTTGCAAACTCTTTCAGTATACCGGGGGAGGAGGAGAGGGAGGAGGGCATCGCATAACATCACGCCCTGGAAGTGCTTTGGGAAAGCAGAGGCTTTTGGCTGAGCTTTAGTAGTCCCCCCCCCTCCCTGACTCTGCGCTACATGTGCGCTGTCATCAAGTTGCCTGCACCTTGTTTCAACACCAAGGATTCAAACTGATTGAGCACACACACCTCTTGCATAAGACGTTTCTGTTTTGTTTTTTTAAACAGTCTTACAGCAGTCAGATTGGACACCTCAAAAGAAAGCTACAGGCAGTCCATGTGACGTATCCATTCACCAGAGTGTGTGTGACCTTCCCGTGAATACGCTGCATTGGCCTTTTTATTTTTAACATTTTAAATCTCACAGCTGTTTTAGCAGAGCCTCACCTTCTGCAGGCCACTCCTGTCTGAAAGCTGCTTTCATTTCCAAATGTTTGAGGACACGCAGCACAGAAGCACGAAGAGCGGGGGGAAGAAAAGAAATGATGTAGTGTGTGTGTGTGTGTGTGTGTGTGTGTGTGTGTGTGTGTGTGTTCTCGGAGGAGGGGGGCAAATAAACAAACAAACAAAAAAAAAAATACAAACTGTTCCAACAGCCAACAAATCCAACAGCTGTTTTCTTTTTAATCTACAGGCGTTAGATCCTGCAGGTCTTTGATGGGCAACCTAATCTACACGAATGACTGAACTAAATCTTCCCTTAATCTACAGCCTTATTAGTCATCCTCTCTTCTGCATGTAAATCAGCATGGACCAGTTTTCAGAGGAGATGGACTAATAAAAGTAAACACAAAGGAGAAACCATTCTACCACCGACAAAAACATGAGAAGAGAAGAAAAAACGTATAGATTGGAACAGGAGTGATGATTGAGTGAGAGGGAGGGAACTAAGTTCCCTGTAGTTGCCATGTCCCTGTGACTCACACCCTTCCTTGTTAATAAATGACTCGATCCCAGCGGGCTGATGTGCATTAGCATATCCTAATAACATTGATTTCATCATTAATAGAATTTCCACTAAATAGGTCCTAATTAGTTTCAACTGGCCAACCACTGATTGCAGCAAGCAATAGATATTTGTTTCTCCTTCTTAATAAGCAGTCAAATTTTGAAGTAGCGATCAGCTAAGGCGCTGAGCTCCCACCAGACTCTTCTTTCCATAACGGAGACCCACGCTTTCACCACCTACATGACTCATTCCCACAGGTTTTAATTAGAATGATATACCTGTGACGATGCTGATTTTACCACACAGATTGCTTTTTTGCATAATACTGGCACGTTTACTTCAGTAAAGAAAGTAAATGAAAACTATTTGCATCTCTGCACGCAGCGGGCAAATCCCTGTCCTCTGTGCTTTCCAAATAAATGTATCATAAATATTTTTTTAAAAGAAAACTGTTAAATTATCCTTATAAGATTTTTAACATTTTGGTCTGCATCTTTAATAATAATAATAATAATAATAATAATAATAATGATAATAATAATAAAAGATCAAAGTAATTAAAACCGTAACGCAAAGAAACATGTTTTCTTTTGTTCTGTTATTCAAATAAAATGAATGAAATAATTATTTTATAATTTATTATTATTATTATTATTATTATTATTATTATTATTATTATTATTATTATAACAAAAAACATGCTGTGGGAGTTTCTTGTTAGTTTTGTATTATTTTGTGTGTTCGTTGCTCATATTCTGTTTAATTTCCTACATCCTCCAAGAAAAATCCCCCTGTGGTTTATAATCTGTGTAGTCTGCTGCTGCTGTGGGATTAACGCTGTGCAGGACCGTGCAGCGCAGACTGGGTCCATGTCGTCCAGCTGTCGTTTTTGGGAGGGCCTTTGATTCGCGTGTGATGAGTTTCCCACAGCATCTGGAGATCAATTATCCACTCCTATGAGCCAGTGGTTAGGCAGAGAGATCATAACTGACTTTGAGTGTGTGTGTGTGTGTGTGTGTGTGTGTGTGTGTGTGTGTGTGTGTGTGTGTGTGTGTAAGGAAAGGCATCACAGAGTTATTCCATCAGATTGCCAAACATGCAGAATTTCAACGGTGTGAAATAGACTGTTTCATATATTTGGACTTGTAAGGGCAGGCAGACTGCGAGTATAAACGCTGTTTTTTGTTTTGTTTTTTGTTCCCAGTAAGTCCGGTTCTAGTGCTGCAGTTTTGATGTTCCTTATCTGTTCCATCGCTCATTGTTTCTTCCAACAGATTGCAAACTTAAAGGTCGTTTGTTCTTTTTTACCTCGGATCTCGTCTTCATTTATCCACGCAGTCCTCAGGAAAACACAGATATCCATTCGGGAGGGCGTATAATGCATCCATGATCCACAGGAATCCTGAATCCTTGCAGCTGATTGGCTGCTGGTTCTGCCTCTTGTTGGGATGGACCTGTTGGATAAAAGGACCATTTTCTAAAGGGCTCTTGTGTGTTACGCAGAGGATCATGCACTGGGGACCGTCCTGTTAGACGCCGTGATAAGAAACAGGCCTTTCAAGGAAGATCGGAGACACTATGACGGGGAAACAGGGCGCCGTGTTGTCGGAAAGTTTAAATCTATCGGAGAAAACCTCTCTGGGTGTTAATGGAGGGAGTAACAGCCACCAGCCGAAGAGCGGCGCGACCAATCCACCGCCCAGGTGCACCGGCTTCGGCATCCAGGAGATACTGGGTCTGAATAAGGAGCCATCCGTAGCCCCGAGGAGCCCACTGGCCTCGCTGCCGGCCGGGGCGCACCTTATCGCCGCCAGGTCCATGCTGGGCCCCGCCGGCGTGGGTGTCGGGATGGGATTAATCGGCCCTGGTGGGATTCCATCGTTTTACAGCCAGCCAGCGTTTTTGGAGACTGTGCTGTCTGACGGGCAAGATGTTCACCTGCAGCCCCACAGCAGGTCCGTGGGCCCGCTGGACACCAGCCAGTCTGCCAGCTCAGGTGATCTGCAGTCACTTTCTAATGATTCATAACAAGCCGTGAAATTATTACAGCAGTTATATTATTATCGCATTTCCACTCACTGTGTTACTGTGGATTAACACAGATTCCAGATTTCTTCCATTTCCTCATTTTTATTATTATTATTATTATTATTATCACCACCATCATCATCATCATCATCATCATCATTATTATTATTATTATTATTATTATTATTATTATTATTATTATTATTATTATTATTATTATTATTTTTAGTAGTAGTAGTATTAATAGTAGTATTAGTAGTAGTAGTATCGTGTTTGAACTGGAATGTTTTAGGCTGTGACAGGTTTATTTAAACCTGTGCTGTGTCGTTGCAAACATTTGCTGTGATCTTTTAAAAACGGCTTTGCATATGTCATTAAACTTTACGTCTTCTTCTCAGACTCTGAAGATTTGTCTTCTAATGAACGAAAACTCTCCAAGTCGTCAGTAAGTCAGAGCAAGAAAAGGAAGAAAAGACGCCACCGGTTAGTGCTGATTTCTGGATTTCAGGGGAAAAAAATGATGATAATGTTACATTTCATGTTAATACAACATCTCTTTGTTCAAATAAAAAAAAAAAAATATTAGGGCCCTTTCCGTTAAACAAAATGCACTGTGGCTGTTCTTTTCAATTTTTTAATTTTTAATTTTTGGTCTTACTGTTTCATTGACACTCACAACTGTGCAGATAAGGATTTACTGCTCGTGAGCTTTTATTTTCTCAAATTATTGCTATCCATAAAAACAAATCTGAAAAACAGGGCACTGTTCTGATTTTATTTAAGTTATTAAAACTGTCACTCAAAGCTAAAACGCCTTTTTAGTTTTTGCAAATTGTGTGTGTTAAAACATCCACGTGTATTCATTAGTTTATCAGAAAGAAAAAAAAAAGTTTTTTTGTGTGTTTTTTGTTTTCAAAGCACAATAATATATTTCACTAGCCTGTATTTAACCCGTTTCCACAGGACCATATTCACCTCGTATCAGCTGGAGGAGCTAGAAAAGGCATTTAATGAAGCGCACTACCCGGATGTTTATGCCCGAGAGATGCTGGCCATGAAAACAGAGCTACCTGAAGACAGGATACAGGTATATATATATACATATATATATATATGTATAAACCCGATAATTATAATAATAAATGATAAAAAGATATGAATATTTATTGAATTAGAAAAAAAAGACCATGGAGCTTTCATTGGTTTGGGTTTTGCAATTCCATTTTTTTTTTTTTGCTGTTCAAAGAATTCTTTATTTTATTTTATTTTATTTTGTTTTATTTTATTTTTATAAGAAGTATAAAGTTGTTCGGTTATTTCAATCTATTTTTGCCCAGTTGTGCCTGTAAAAATGCGACGTTTAATATTATTCATTTAAAATACAAAGGAAAAAACTGCGTAAAACATTCATTTAAAGCATAGTTTTATTTGTACATATTTTTTTTCATACAGTTGCTTTGCACATACACAACTGGCTAATCAAAGCAACAGCAGAGTGAAAGTATCTCATAGGGTTTCACATTAATTTCGTTGTATTCAAAGGATTCGATCTAATTTTACATTTTTAAACAGCGCATGTGGGCTTTGTGGGCCATTCTGAAAAAATAAGCAACAGTCTCTTTAAAACCGGATTCGTGTCGTTCTGAACTCATCAGCCTTAATGATTTGTGTGAATATTCTAATCGCTCTCCTCATGAATATGCACCTGTTCGGGCGAATGCGCTTCGCTCATCCTTCACCTTTCCATCAGTGCTAATAACCCGCTGTAATATTTGAGTGGAGGCCGCCAGCTGCCCCTGATGCTGCTCTGATGTTAAAGGGACGATGGTCTAAGTGAGCCCCAGCAAATCGATCAGCGATGAGGCCCCCCTTCCTCCTCCCCTTCCTCCTCTTCCTCCTCCTCCCGTCTGAACAAAGACTGCTCTCCTCCAGCATCCTCGCCAGGACAGATAATCTCTCATCAGGCGCAGTTGGATGTGAAACAATTTGTTCTCAGAGAAGGAGCCGCTAACGACCTAATCAAGCTATCAAGGCGGAAGAAGATTGCAGTGTGACCTGGACCATCCATCTGCCGGGGTGCCTTTTAATCTCGTTCTCATTACCGGGCTGCAACAGTACGGCCTGGAATAAATAATAAAAGGAAATAAATAAATAACCCCAGGGCCTGCTCCCATCCTAAATAAAATTAACACCCAATTTTCTCATTGAGTGTAATTAGTTAAATCAGACGAGCTCGGGAGGCTGGCTGGCTGCTGCTGCTTGGAGAGAGACGCAGGGAGTTCAAATGAAATAACTACATTGAATTTATTAGCATGGGTCAATAGCGCTGATCCCACGAGTCCCGGTAGTTTAATTTCCCGTGATATTTGCCCGCCTGCCCACCATCGATTGGGCCTGAAATTAACTTATTTTTCAATCAGCCTCGGCGTGCCCCTGGGTCGCTCCTCCTCGCGGCTTACACACTGGCTTCTTTTTAAGGGGCACATAAGCAATTTCTCATTAAAAAAAGTATCTTGTATGAAATAAGGGTTATCCATCAGAATTACCAGAAGAAAAAAATAAAATAAAAAAGCTTGAAAACGATTTGATCGCTTTCGATTTAAAATCTGTCCTCGCTTGAGTCTTCTGTCTGCCCTCCCTCCTTCCTCCTCTCACAGAGCCATCAGAGGTGCCTAAGCTGAGTGCTTAACAATCCTGTGTTGTGCTATACAATCAATTTGGCCTCTCTCTTTCTCTCAGCGCACACACAGACACTCCGGGCTTTAAGCAGTTTGCTGGCCGTGGCCAAGTGAAGTGTCTTGTTGTGTCACACCATCTATAATGCCACCAGGTAGTTTGAGATAAGCAGTGACAGGAGGCAGAGATCTGTTACACCTGGAACCTGCAGGCTATGGGAAATCAATGGACTCAAGCAAAACAGGACTTAAGTTGTTATCTTAAGTCACTTTGAATCGCACTGGATTCCTAAATGAGTCATCTTTAAAATAACTAAGACTAGGCTTTAACTTTCTAAAAGGGCACTTTTAGAAAAGCCTAAAATGACAGTAAATGGATGGAATGGATTAATTAGGAGGGTTTGATTATCCCTTCTGGAAAAGTTTGAATTAGAATTTCTTTGTCATCGTTAAGCGTTTATTATTGGACTAACAGCACGTTTTGGCTGGATAAACACAACTCAAACCGATTTTTTCCACCCTCAAAATTTGATCTCATTGGTGGCTTAAAATATTAGCAGATGATCCATCAAAAAAGCCCAAACCTGTTTAGGATACAAATTGTTGCATCTTGCACATAATGCAGCAGATTCAATAAGATTGCCATTCTGAAACAGTCTGCCATGGTGAAACTCTGATTTCCTCTTCTTGTGGTTGCCAAATTACTGAAAATTCATTCCCAATATCCTCTGTAACAGTAATCAAAAGCCCCAACACTATTCAAGTCCATCTCGGCTGTTTCCACAAACTATTTATTCAAAATTAAAAGGTTATTTGAATGAATCTAATTTAATCTCTTGCACATATTTCGGCCTCTGCTGCAGTGACCTGAAACCTGACTCACTCATATAAGCTCATATGAGATTATGACTATGCAGCAAGAAGAGTAGATGATGACTTAGGCGATATAGCTAAAAACTGGGGAACTTCTTCCTGTGTTACAGGTGTGGTTTCAGAACCGGAGGGCCAAGTGGAGGAAGAGGGAGAAATGCTGGGGTCGCAGCACAGTGATGGCTGAATATGGACTGTATGGAGCCATGGTGAGGCATTCAATCCCTCTGCCAGAGTCCATCCTCAAGTCTGCAAAGGATGGTATCATGGAGTCCTGCGCCCCCTGGCTGCTTGGTGAGGCTTTTTTTTATTTTACTTTTACTGATTTTTCCACTTTTTTTTCCTAGTTCATCCATTTTTGTAGATGCAAAGCACATCTTAGCTGCACAGTTCAGTCAGTTAGTGATGACTGAATAAGCATAATTTTAAATAATAAGAGGTTGCACTTCACTGAGTTAACAAGCTGAGATTAATGCGTTTATTCTGACTTTCCACAAGTACCCCGTGTCTTGTTCCCTTTCCCCCCTAAGCATGACCTTCTAAAGCAAATATATTTCCTAAATTGAAATCAGCATGCAAAATATTTTTCATCCAGTACCCTGGTCATGCATTGCCACTGTCCATTTAAACATTATTTTCTAAACCGCAACTGTTTTTGCTTGCTATTTTCAGTCCAGGATGGCTTACCAATCAACAGACGCTATTCTAAATCTGAATACCCGCAACTCTTTGCAGGGATGCACAAAAAGTCCATGGAGGCTGGAGCACCCCCGCCGTCAGGAAAGGGCGATGCACCCCAGCAGCCGAGCTCTCAGAGGGCAGAAGACGCCGAGGCCGAGGAGAAGAGGTCAGAAGGCAAGTCTGTCATTTCTAAAGAGGAACTGAGAGAGAACAGCATTGCCGCGCTCAGGGCAAAAGCACAGGAGCACAGTGCCAAAGTGCTGGGAACAGTTTCTCATGACAGACAGTTGGAGGGCAAACCGGAGAGACAGGAGGCCGAGGAGAAAGCCAGCGATCCCCTGAGTTCACCAGAGGAGCAGAAAAGTCCATAGAGACTGTCGAATTCACTGAGGACTCTTGTTTTCACGAGTGAACGCAGTGGTCTGGCTGCTTTAAGCATGGACTTACCTGGTATGACTCGCTGTCCTGCAGATGGCCTGCATCTGGACTCCTTTAAGGAGAAAACTCATCTGGTTTGCTGCTGCACACAAGATGCAAATGCACTTTTCCCCCTCCCTGATTCACTTCAAAACATACAGCTGTTGCTTGATCATCATAGAGAAAGGCTGAAAAGAGCAAGAGTGAGAAATATCACTGTATATAGATCCCACAATTATATAGAGAGAGCCAGATGAGCAGAATTTCATCCAGTGCAACATGAAGTACTTGCAACGAGCAGTCAGTGTGTCAAAGTCTGCATTTCATTTTAACCTTTGCTTGTACAGTTACTAAGTGCTGACGTTTTAGACAAGAGCCGCCCCACCGACAGAACTCTTTCAAGAGAAAGACAGTAAATGTTGTCCTATATCGTGCTGTAAATAATTGATATATTAATCGGTCCCACTAAAGACACAAATTTGTAATATGTTTTCATGTAGTCTTAAAAATGTTTGTGTTTTCATTTCAAAATATGTATCACTCAAAATACAAAGCATAAAATAGAAATCACTGTTTATTAAATGTGGGTTTTGGTGTCAGTTCTTTTGCTTTAAATGATTCGATTACCGCCCTGTTGCTGTAACTATTGAATGGCATTGAAGATCCCCTCCTTGCTGGAGTAGCTACTTGTTGTCACTTGCTGCTCTGCTGGCTGGGCTGATTAGGAGACCGCCCCCGGCTCCATGCTTGGGTTAGCCCCCCATAATCCGTCGCAGTTGAGAGCCTTCAATTTCAGATTAAACTAGGGGAACCAGAGCTTTTGGGACAGGAGAAGAGAGTGAAGCAGGATGACCTTAGCCTGATTTCAAATCACGTCAATACATGCTGTTAGCGTCCAACACTCAAGCTGTTTCATCCTCTTATCTGAATACTTAGCCAAAGTCTAACAGCTTCATTTGTTGGTAATCTTCATTTCTCCCCCGGCTGTTTATAAAACTTTCTATCAGGGCATTTGAACTCGGCTTTACAACACATCTACGTGGCCGCATTAGCTATAATCCATATCACATTTCACACACTTTCTAATGGGGCTTCTTAATGAGTTGAACAACCGCGTTCCATTCCAATTAAACGGAGAGCAATTTCAAAAGGCAAGGGACGACTGCGCTCAGTGTGGCCCCGAATGTCTCCGCAGTGAATGGCTCTCAGTTCGAAATCATAATGTCAGTCGATAGGGAAAAGGTTGTTAATTACTTTGTTGACAGAGATAAGTATACATACAATCAATAACGATGGGTAAAAATGCTCTGGGATGTGCCAGGAGAGCAGGAAATGTTGATGTTAAGAAGATTCTTCTCCACTGATGAGTTAATTTGTGAGCAGCAATGTTAAGGAAGGTTTAATTCTTGATATTAAAACCTTAGAAAGATATTTCAGATATCATCATTTCTGATATTTCTATACTTTCAGGGCAGAGCACAAAAATAACCAGCTGCAGAATAATCTTCAGACCTGATAGATTTAGCATTAAGGGACACCACAGCAGATACATTTCATGCTCACAAGAACCATTACTGGTTTCAAGCTCATCTTATTTCGTAGCCTTCGCTAACCTAGACATACGTTTCCAGTTTATGTATCACTAAATGATATCTTATTTTAGCTTTATACCCTTGTGTTGGTCTCAACAAACTGTTGTATGACATTCAAGATCCTCAGAGGATAAACCCTGCTGGTGGTCTCATGACTTCTTCTGTGGTGCCAATAAGAGTCTGGTATTTCAGTGAAAGAATTCCAGGGCACGTTAGTTAGCCTGTCTATCTATCTAGCTATCTCTCTCTGTGTTTATATAATAAGACATTTACAAAATTAATGCCATTTCATCAGCCTCAACTCTATTATGTGTTTAGTGCTAGTTAGAATGTTTTAGCATGTAAATATTGCACTGCCTATGCCTGGTTTACTGCTGTTAATTGGTTGGCAACTGCCAAACAATTAACAGTACTTAATTGGCGATTGATGGTTCCTGTGTTTCCTAAAGCGCCCTGAAGTTAAACTCTTGAACTCTTACAAGTTGCTATCTCTCTCTCTCCTTCTCAATCTTCCTCTTTCTTACTATTCTGAAGAATTTAAAGCTGAAAATAAACATCATATTAAACTGCATCCTCCTTACTGCACCATCCTTAAAGAAGAAATCCCCCCATGAGCCCGATAGCTATTTGAAACTGAGTGAGCGTAATGAATGGCAATATACATACACCTCTACTCCACACACCCTCAGCCCGTTTCAGTTATTGAGGCCAAGACATATACAGAGTTAGGATTATTCCTCTAAAGTGCAAAGCTATTTAATCCTCTGAGAGTGAAATAGAAGGTTATTATAGACCAGATTTGGTGAAGATCAAGCTGTTTACATTGGATATGAGGAGGTAATTCACAGTATCCCTTTTGATGGGCAGTCTGCTTGTTGAAGACCATGATAAGATCATCTCAATCCATGCAAAGTGATATCTGGGGGAGCTTTATGGAAAGATTTCTGACTAATGCAATATTAACATTCAATTTCTTTTTGATGGGGTTCTGAGCGATATGACTTTATGAGTGAGATTAAGTGCATACAGATCATTTTTGGAAGCCTCTTGGCTCCAGTTTCATGCAGACTTGAAATCAAACGGAGATATAGATAGACCGCAGTGTAATGAAATGTGGTGCTGTTCTGCCCCCTGCTGCATAACCCTATCAGTACAATCAAAAACCTGAGCATCTCTTGCAGATGGCTTTTCATTACATCTTTATTTGAGAACATGAAGATAGGCTCTCTGGTGGGTTTAGAAATTGCAAAATGTGTGGTTCAAATGTCAGCACAGAAGCAGGAGTTAACAATAAAACCCCAAACCATAGAAATAAAGCCACCGCACAACTAAAGAAGTTAAAACTCTCATTTCAAGTCATTCCTCATGTGATGAATAGCATGCCTTTCTCTTGTGCATGAAGGTTTTGCCACAAGCTAGATTTAAAACAGACAATAATGCTAATAGGAAATAATAAAGCTGCAGGTGAAAAAGGAAACTCAATATCTGCTCAGGAGATTTCATTATCAGCAGATGGCTGCGTTGTCTGCAAACTTCAATTTCTTTCTGTCTTTCTTTCTTTTTTAATCTAAACGATCAATCCACATCTCATAAAATAATCGTTATATGCCCATAATCTTAGCAAAAGCACGTGTGCCATGATTTGTGCACATCTTCATGCACTGGTATTTTATTTTTCCACATAGTATACACCAACATAAAATTTATAAATACAAACAGTGTGCATATACAGTCTGTTAACATAGACAAATAGAATATTTGCACTCTATCAATAGCATAAAATGCAAAATCCTCTAGGTTGATAAAGAAATCGATTATTCTGGCCACAGGGTGGCAGTATTGAGCTTCAATCTTGAGCATTTAAAATCAAAAGCCCTGAATCCACGTATGTCCATGTAAATTTAATTAAAACACAGCTTCTCAATGACATATTTCACAAAATCCTGTCCATGTACAAAAATCCAGGAAAATCATTTCCATCTTATCATCGATTCATATCTGTCAGGATGAAGAGAAAAAGGGTCGTATTACAAGCTTCTGAGCAGACAGGATCTGATATCTTGATCAATATTTGTCATCTCTTGTCACTCTTCTGGTGCTCTCTGTGATGAGGCTGTCTGCTGTGGGTTAATGGAGATGGAATTGATACTGTGGCTAAATGATCTGTGCTGCCCGGGGACTGATTTCATCTCCACGGTTCTTTTTTTTTTTTTTGAAAGCCACACTGACCCAGCTGGCTGTCTCTTACATGTCTCTGGATTAGAATTATTATCTCCTTAATATTGAAATTTCACTGAAATCAGTGTTCTGAGTGTCTGCATGATATATTAGTCTCTTTGTGCAATAATTATGCTTCTTTAATCCTCAAATCATTTGATTAATCTGTTGATTGAAGTCTGCTGCATTGAACAATCCTCTGTTTTCTCCCCAGTATAGCAGATTTATGAGTAGCTGGTGTAAAAAACAAGAATATTTCATTATGTTTCCTCACCTGCTCACTTGTTGACATTTCCTATAGCATCAACATTGTAAAATTAAGCAAGAGAGAATGATTTGTTCACAATGTTTCTCATTCAAAAATGTTATACACACATTTCCCTTGCATAAAACACACTGCTGGATTTCAAATCTCTCTAAATGCTGTGTGTCAGATTTATAGCCCGATTAAAGCAGCATGATGGGAGTTCTTTGTCTCTGGATGTGTGTCCTCTGTCTCATCTGAGTGCTACAGACAAAGACTGCTCTTTGTCACTGCTGCCTACTCTACTAATGGATATCAGTTATCTCTTGAAGTTGGACTTGACTGCTTGTCCCAGAAAGATTTATGATGTGTGGCACGACACCAGCAGCCATCCACTGCAGCCGCCCTCCAGCCTTCAGTGCTCGGTATTTTCAGCAGGCCATCTGTAGATAGTTTCAGATGCCAGCTCCAGTCATCTGGGCAGACATAAACTGTGTTAGACTCTGTTTACCTTAAAATGATCTTACTGGCTTTTATTACTTGCTGCTTCATATTTCTTGTCTAGGAAAATTACATTACCGCTACCCGTAAGGTGTCAGGCACTCAGGTTGCAATTAAAAACCATCACATCTTCTAGAGTCTTATCTTACAGCTGCATTAAATGCTTTGGCTGGCATAAGACAGCGGTTTTGAGGAATGCTCTGAGCAAAGAGGCAAAAAAGGGGAAAAAAGTGTCCGGTCTGTTCTTATCAATGAAGAGAACCATGAATGCATAGACCGCGCTCCCTTGTTGCTCAAGGGTGATAAGTGAAGCCAGAAGATGAGACTGCGAGGCCCTTATCAATCCAGTGTGCGTCCTGGCAAATGCCGGCGCCACAGAGAGGGAGGCATGTTGCTGTGCGACAAAGGTGCGAGGGCAGATAAGCATGAATGTGTGAAATGCTTCAAAGATGAGCTTAACTCTGATGTGAAAGTGGGGTTTGAAGGGAGGGAGAGAAGAGAAGACAGATGGGTTTACAGAAATGGATGCTGACAAGTGTTGTGCTAAGAGTTGTGGGGATGTCTTTATTTCCTGATGCATACTAAAAAGTGCCTCAGAACACCTGTTTGGAATACAGATTTTTCCTACTAAGTTACATGGATCTGAATTACAAGGACCGTAGGTTACAGTGTGAATGATTAGATGAGCCTGGTTCTGCTGGAGGTTTCTTCCTATTGAAAGGGAGTTTTTCCTTCCCACTGTCGCCAAGTGCTTGCTCACAGTCTGATTGTTGAACTTTCCTCTGTATTATTGTAGGATCTTTACCTTAAAGCTCCTTGAGGTGACCACTGTGATTGGGTGCTATTTAAATAAAACTGAACTGAACTGAATTGAAGTAAAGGTGGACTATGCCACCAAAATATCTATTTTATGTAACATTGTTTCCCACACATTGCAGTTCAGAGCCCAGAAAACTCCAAAATGAAACACTGAATATGGTAACCTCTTTAAATCCCTTAAATTCACTGAAATGAAATAATCAGAGCAGCAAATGAGTAAAAATACTCATTTGCTGGTTCATTTTAAAGGTAGGAAAGGTCGTAAACCAACAGCTTAAAAGAACAGCCGGTGTAGTGTTAAAAAATGTAGTGGCGTGACAAGTACAATATTTCTCTCTGAAACATAATGAAGCAGACCCATGAAACAGTATAAAGTGGAAAAATAAAGTACCTCAAAACTCTACTGAAATAAAGTACTTGAGGAAATGTATGTGTGTGTGTTTTATTATGAATTATTTCACTGGGTTTTTTCATAAGATTGTATTTTAAAAGGACGCAAAGTGACTCTGCTTCATTTTAAAAGCTAGAAATGTTGCAAAGTACTAGTTAAACAACCAAAAGAGGAAAAACAGACTAATAAATTAACCAATGATGTCACAAAATCCAGTGTCATCAGACATGTATTTCCCTGTGAAGTCTAATGAAGTAAAACCATGAAATAGCTTTAATGTAAACTCAACTGTACTCATATATGATACTTTAGTAAACGTCCCTGGTTCATGTTCATCACTTATTGCACTGAGTATTTGATATGACTTTTTTAAAGGGGTGCAAATGAAAAAGTTTTGATATTATAATTGATACATGTCGTAGCTTTGTTTCAGTCCATTACAGACACAGAAGCATAGCACTCCCTCACCTTGGGGTGAATTTCCGGGGACGACCACTCCTGGGTCACTTCTTGCTCACTTGTGAATCATCTTTCTCACTGTAGAATGATGGACTTTAAATTGTTCGGAAATGACTATATAACCTTTCCCAGACAGATGGGCAGCAACAATTGCTTCTCTTAGACAAGTGCTGATGTCTTTGCACCAAACTATAACACACACCTGAATACTGCAAACTAAAGCTCGTGCTTTTATGGAGGCATTCATACTTGTTTGCTGATGATCAATTAATCAGGTGTGACTGGTTAGCAGCAGCTGGCTGCTACTTCTCCTCCCAATTCCTATAGAAGCAGTAAAGGTGTGCTTAGTTTTTCAGACATTATTTCTGCATTTTGCTTTAATTTTTGATAAATAAATAATGGCACAGTCTAATATGTCATGTGTTGTCCATCTGATGTCAACCTAATTTTAAGACCCACCAATGATTATTTTTTATGATAGCCTGAAAAGTAAACCTTAGAACTGATACAGGGTGTACTCCTTTTTTGCCATAGCTACAATACTGTAACCCAGCACTGAAAATCAGAAGGTTCTCTTTGGAATTGCATATATTCAGCAGCAAACACAGTTTTAAGTTCAGTGATCAGAGATTATTTTATGCCTTTTGAGGACACATTGCTAGTACAGGGTTGGTCCCCCTATATTGTCTTCAGAACTGCTTCAAGTCTTCACGGCACAGACTCAACAAGGAGCCGGAAACATTCCTCAGAGAGTCCATGTTAACATGACAGCAGTACACAGTTGCTGCAGGTTTGCCACCTTTACACCACCAGCAGTAGCACCAGTAGCAGCAGCAGCCTGAACTATTTATACAAGGGAGGATGGATCCATGCTATCATGTTGTTTACTCATCAGACCATACAATGTTTATCCAATCTTCTGTTGTCCAACTGTGACGAGCCCATTTGAATCGTAGCCTCAGTTTCTTGTTCTTAGTTGACAACCTGTGTGGTCTTCTGCTGCTGTAGCTCACCTGCTCTAAAGTACAACATGTTATGGATTCACAGATGCTCTTCTGCATACATTGCCTATATAAAGTGGTTATTTGCATTAATGTTGCCTTCCCGTTAGGTTGAATTAGTTTTGGTCATTCTCCTCTGACCCCTGTCACTCATTAGACAATTGATCTTTTTACAGACATTTCTTTGTAACCCCAGGGATGGCTCCAGTAGATAAAAGGCTGATTACATATTTGTAATATGTAACTAATTAAGTGGCTGTGTGTTTATATAAAAACATAAATAAAAAAAAAATGCATCGTTTAATTAAGCAATAAGAGTATCTCTTCTGGCATATGCTGTGGATTGTTAATCCTCCTGTTCACATATTTAATAAATATATTTAGAATGAGCTCCCAAAATGTATCTCAAGTTAAAAGGGACCCTGGCAGACAAAAAACAAACAAACAAAAAAACTCTTCCATATTACTTTGTTTAAAAAAGGGGGGAAATCACTCAGTGACAGACAGCAACTTTAATCTCTAAGATTTGGGATTCCATTTGATAAATTCTTTATCTCACAAATAAAATAAAAAATAAATATTTTTGGCTGTTACATGTTTCCTCCTGCAGTATTTTAATAAATACATTCTTCCATCCATTTCCAGTATCTACCTATATAATGCGGCATTGTGAGAGGTTGGAGCATGTCCCAGAATATTCTTAAAGAGTGTGTATGTGTGTGGGGTTTTCAAATCCTACAGGGAGGACATCAGTCTGTAAAATAAATACAAATGGAATATAAATAAACACATTTCAGTAAAGAGAGGAAGAAAAAAAGCTTTTACATTTGAATCTGAATGTGCTTGAATGGGACCATCAGAAACTGCTGGCAATGTGGAAATGCTGACTGAGGACTATACCGCTCTTTGCTTCTTGTGTCTGCATATAAACAGCTGAAATCTCTGAGGTTTCAGATGTCAGTTTAGTTTTACCCATTCCAGAGAAGTCATTGGAGCTATTTTTGACCTAAAAAATGTCTCCGGAATAATCAAATATAGATAAAATTTTTACATTTATCTGTCTACATGAAAGCTGATGAACTTCAGACAGAATGCAAGAGTCTATAATCTACCAGCTGAACTATGTGCTTTTGATTTAAGATCCGTCACACAATACCGAGCAAAGAGGTTTTGCCACTTTAATGAGATAACCGCCACATCTCCAACTGTGTGAAATTTCAGGTCACAATGTCCACTTCCTCATTTACAACTTCCCTTTGAATGGCAAGTTTAGATTGTGGTTTCTGTTGAGTCTTATTTCTTTTTCAAAAGAGAAATGTCCACGATTTTTTCTTCAATAGGTCAATAAAAAGAAGGGGGAAAAAATCACAACATCTGTAATAAAAGCTAGCAGGTATCGTTCTTTCTCGCAACCACTTCAATTCAATTCAATTCAATTCAATTCAATTTTATTTATATAGCGCCAAATCACAACAAAAGTCGCCTCAAGGCGCTTTATATTGTACAATAGATCGCACAATAATAAATACAGAGAAAAACCCAACAATCATATGACCCCCTATGAGCAAGCACTTTGGCGACAGTGGGAAGGAAAAACTCCCTTTTAACAGGAAGAAACCTCCGGCAGAACCAGGCTCAGGGAGGGGCGGCCATCTGCTGCGACTTCAGCCACTAAAGATATCGTCTACTCGTCGGTCGTCTAGTTGTGAGCAGGAAGAGGTGACAAGTATTTATTAAAGTGGTGATGATAATCTGAAAATGCCTTTCAGTTGCGTGATGATGCTCGCTATTTATTCAGCACTCAGCTTTAATGTGTTTTTGTGTTTCCACTCCATTCCAGTTTATTGGGCTTTTTGTTACAGCTCATTCATCACAGTTATTCTTCTAGAAATGTGATTGTCCTACTTTAGTTCTGCGTACAAGACCCATTCAGTCTATTTTCATGATGTGATGTGACAAGGTGGGGGTGTGACTCGACAAAATCGGATAATTATAGATGCGATTATATTTAGAAACTCGGTACAAAGAATGTAGTGTCCTTTCAAAATGAAAAGCCTGGATTACGTACGGTGATGCTTACAGCGCAGCTCACATGTGCGCTGCAATATTTGAAGAAGTACACGTTCAACCTGCTGCCTCTTGGAAAGTTTTTATTCACGTGGGGGTGGATGACTAATAAAATCAGTTTGCTTCTGGTGGTCTGAGCTTGCTATGGATGCTGTGAGTGAGCTAGCAGGCGTGGGTGAAGCTTCCTATCTATTGAGGGAGAGAAAACACATGCAACGCTGCACTTTCTCTCAGAGTGAGCCCACTTCAGCACCCCATACAGCTCCCATTGATGAGAGCGGCACTTTCGCCCCCGTCTCCCCCATCAAGCCACATTTCATGCATTAGAAACTTGCTCGGGGAGAAGCTGAAAAAGAGAAAGCAGATGAATTTAGGAAAGGTCCGGGTATGCAGGCTTCCTGTAAGACTTGCTATCTAGTCTATCTGATACAGAATGGGCTGTACATATATGTATATATATGTATAAAACAAACAGAGGTCAATAGTCGCTCTTCTTATTTCTGCTTAAAATAGTAACACAGGCATTCCTTTGCCTTAATTATACAGGTATGTATATAAACTTATAAATTAAGAACATATGCATTTGTATCAATGATTTCTATGTTGTAACAATGCATCTTGGCAATAAATCTTATACCGTTGCAGATTTGGCCAAGTTCTTCATGGGTGCAACCCTCATGCTCAACTCTGCTGCTCAACCCACAAACGCATTTTCCTTACAAATGTGGCACCATTTAAGTGGATATAAACACGCTTTCCAGTGATATTGCCAAGATACATTGTTACAACAAAGATATAATCTACACAAACACAAATTTCCTTACTTCATGTTGTGCCTGTCCAGTACAGTCTTGATGAGCAAACAAGATTTTGCTAACACAGGCTAACATGTTCTGCAGTGTGGGACATGACCAGCTGCTGTTACTTGCTTGTCTGGCAGTGGAAAGCCAGCTAGGTCTCTGTCTTCCTGTATTTGGTTCCACAAAGGTTTGGACAGCAGCTGAGGGCCAGTTTGAGACTTATTTTAGTTGTTCGTCCACTTTCTCTTCTTCTGTTCCTCTTTTTATTGTTCTCTTCAGCACCTGAATGTGAAAGATGGATGCAGTCTCAGCGTCTGAAGCTATTAAAGAAGTGCCTTGAACGTGAATCCTTTCTAATGACTGGGTATGGGGGGCAAACGGATGTGGAATTCTATGTGGAAAATTAAAATTCACTCTGATTTATGACCTCAGTAAACAGTTTGCTGATAAGGCAGGGTTTATTATACGAAGTGGTTACCTGTGCTGCTGCTTTAAAGCAACATCATGTGCACAAGTCGTCTGTTGCAGGACTGTGTGTCCTTCATATGACTCAAGAAAATTTTTCATTAATGTGCCAAATATTTGCCTGAATTGATTTTATGATGGGTAGGATTCTTAGCAATTAAATATTAGTGTCTACTACATTTATTTGTTGTGATCTGTTTTCTCCTGCTTCTTGGCTATGCTGTCTGCAGAGCTGAACCTGACAGCTATTACTCTGAGGCTAATGAACTGTATGCATGGCAGGTGGGGCAAGGGAACGGGACGTGCGTGGTGGTGGTTCCAAGTTTTCGAGCCGAGTGAAGCGCTGGTCTAATTTTGTTTTGACATTCTGACTTCAGAGTGTAGGCACTGTTCCTGTTCCTGCTCACAGCATTCTGGCAGCTGAAGTCACCTCGAGCCTCGACAGTGAGTGATGCCAAACGACAGTGAAGAGACATGCCAGTGACTGCACTGGCTTGTGCCTGCAACAGTAAGTGGTCAATCTAATGCTCCGTGGTCGACAATAAGCTTTGACAGGCTTTGCAAACCACACAATCGGTGTCCCGTTTACTTGTTTCCAACCTTTGTTCTCTGATGTACCTTGACAGCCTTATAAATAAGCCAAAGGATGCCTTCATCAACCGAGACTTGGAGCTGTTTTAACAGACGTTGCAGACTACAGTAAAAATACATCTGCTGCAGAAACGGTAAACAGGTTTTACATTGTGACAACATAATCTCATGAATTCAGAATGCCAGTTCATAAAAGACACAGAATAAATGACCTTGGATCACTTCTTTGAAAAAAAAAAGTTGTTAATTTTGTCAAAGTGTACCTATCTCAAAGGATTAACCAGCATTGTGTCTACACATAAATATAAATTGTGTCTTAAGGCACTGTTTCGCTAGCAGCCACATAATTTGCTCCCATTTCTTAAGTTGAATCTATGAAAAATCTCAAGGATAGCATAGTTGGACAGGCATAAAATAGTATTTATGTGCCAACAAGGTGATTCCCAAAGAGCTATTAGCTGAAAATTTGTCATCTCTTGGCACAGTATGCTCTGTGTCCGAAAAGAAACAAATTGAGGAAACTGGACAAGTAGAGAACAAAAGCATGAAGGCTTAAAACCCTTTCCACAGCAGATGGGCAGTATCTGAAAGTCGTGTCCTTAAGAAACAGGAAAAACAATTCTGCTAAGACATGGCACAGAACCTGAGAGATGTATCTGGCCCTTCAGATCCAATCTACTTTTTGCTGAAACCTCATCAAACATAGTCCCAGTTGAAGGGTCGATGTCAAGACTTGGCATATCTCTCAAGAGTGCAGTGTGTCATTTTAGGAAATGGAGCGAAATGGCTGAGGTATATCAAATTACACAAGAACTGACCTGCAAATCAGTGGCAACAGTTCTTATGGACTGATGAGTAGAAATTTTGCGTTTTTGTCAATATGTACAGACGAAGTCATGAGAGGTAAAACAGTGAGTGTCTAAAGTCATCTGTAAAACACAATGGAGTCTCTGTCATGTTTGGGGCTGCATTTCAATCAGTGATGTTGGACATCTTGTCAAAATTGATGGAAAATTGATGGCCTCCCCACAGCCTGATCTCAACATTATTGAAGCAGTGTGGGATCATACTGACAAAGAAGAGCTTTAAATGTCATCCAAGAAGCCCGGAGAGCTATTTCTGAAGACTTCAGAGAGTTCGGGCTGTTTTTGTCTTACATGCTGTGACTCAAGACTTTTGCGTAGTGTTGTAGGTTTTGATGCTAAATGTTTCACTGACTAGCTTGGATGTTTGAGAAATTTTACCGTTGCATTTATCCAACCAATAGTTTTAACTATTTGTTGATAAGGTTTAGGTAGCCGTCAGCTCACAGGGGTAGCGCAGGTCATCTAATCAGAAGATTGGTGGTTTGATCCATGGCTGCTCCAGTCTGTGGGCAACAAACCCCAAGTTTCTCTTTGATGTGTGAACGCGTGAACATTATATAGAAAGCTCTTTAAGATAGAAAAAAGTGCTTGTATGATTGGGTGAATGAGGCATGTTGTATAAAATGCTTTGAGAAAACAGGTAGAAAAGAGTAGAGCAGAAAAGCGCTATATAAGAACCAGTCCATTTACCATAGCTAATGATAATATTGTATCAGTTTAGATATTAGTTTAAGCACTGTTTATTAATCACTTTTCATTATAAACGATGTCAAATGTAGCTTAAATAGTTTAAGTGTTTATTGTTCATTAGTTTAGCTAACTATTTCAGTCCAGCTAACTGCTGCAACTTTCCATCATTCAATACTTTAAGCTAACCACTAACGATTTAGCTGTTCAGCTGCAGCACAAGACTGTCCCCTCAGTCCATTCTGTCTCTGAAACAAACTGGCCGTTTATCAATGCCCAAGTACGCGAGTACGTACTCGCGTTCTCGGTGAGTACGTACTCGCCGAGAACGCACGGGAGTACGTACCCGCCGAGAACGCGAGCACGGACTCGTGATTTGTACCAGCGTACGTGATGATGTCACAGGTCCGGAGTTTTTACTGCCGTCCCCTCCTAATTTAACTGTGAGTAACATGTTATGAAGCTTAACTTTAATCACAGCCAAACCGGTTTACTCAGGAACAAATAAAACACTGAAATAAACCAAACATTAACATTTAGAAGTGATCTAAGTAACTTATATATCATTTTTAACCTCAGTAGTGAAACCTCTATTAATACAAATAGTGTACATGTACATACGTGTACATACCTTAATAAAAACAAGCAGGTGAGATGTTAGAACGCTTTTATTTCTATTCTAGTGGACACTCAATACTATAGACAGCTGCTGGAGTTTCTTTAACCTGAGTAGTGAGAAGACCGCGAGCGGGCGGGGAGGGGAGGGGGGGGACGATGTGCCGGGAGTCCGCTGTTGAGTTTTGGACGAAATGCATTCTGGGATATATAGCTGTCCCAAGTCTACACCGATGCATGCTCGATAAAATGGGCGGATCGAGAACACATCCGGGACTTTTTCGCGTTCTCGGCGTGATGCGTACTTCGAATTGGAACAGTACTTGGTCTCCGACTGATGACGTATCACGAGTACACGAGAACGCAAGTACGCACAAGTACGCATATTGATAAACGCCCACTATGTTAGTCGCCTTCCAGTTAAACCAACTTTGTTGTGATTGGCTGCCCGTCATAAACAGTGTGTTTGAACAACAGGTGCTGTGTTCACATCGAGAAACAGAAATCAGCAGCTGAGGCAGTCTAAGCTAACTCTAAGCTTTTGGTCCACTGGGATTTCGTACCTAAACACATCCCTTAATATGTGAAACTTTGTGTTGTGAATGAGGTTTTTAATTTTGTTTTTTTAAATCAAATCATAATCTGGAGTTCAGTTAATTACTTGCTTTTTTTCTAGCCCCATGCCAGTGCAGAACTATCCCTGCTCTGAGGCGGACCTGTCAAAGAAAATTGAATAAGGGAATATGAGACATTAGAGTGTTTAATTATTCATGCCAAATGTATTTATTGACTAAATTTACAGTACACAATAGACACTAATAAATTTCTAGTCCACTGCTTGGCAGCTTTGTGTACACTTGACACATTTGTTGTCTTTCTGTCAGGGGTCCACTTATCACGTCTTACTAACTGGATCCCTTTCGAGTATTCCTTAAATGAATAATCACCCAGAAATCCATTGGCTGACTGTTTTTCCAAGAAATTCATTTACAAAGAGAATAATACACAATCAGTAAGGACAGATAATACACTGAATGTAAAGGTCAAATAAAAATGCTGTAAATGACTAATGTGATAAAAGGTAGGTAGCGTCATACTCGATGAGTTCATTTTTTTCTTAGATAAGTGTAGCACAGTCTTTGTAGAAGAGTAGTCATCTTTCTCAGCACTGTCCTTTTGTGTTTTTGTAGAGGGATCGGGAGTGTTGCATTCCAGAAATAAAGATTCAATCCAGATCAATATGCTGTCCAAGTAATACTCCATCCACACATATTTTCTTCTCTCGCTCTCCTTCTGTTTTTTCTCTTCATATAGCTTCTGCGTTTGCAGAGAGCCAGCTTCGACAATGACGCACACCTTCAGGAGAGGCAAATATCTGTCCAATCTTTCCCTTCCTTTCATCTTTATGTCTACCGTCTCCACCCTCCAAGCATGTGGTCCTAGTGCTATACATGTCCAGGCTTGGACAGGTAGGCTATGAGGGCCACAACCACCCCCACATACATCCCTGTTCCAATGGTAATGGAAAGTGCAGCCAGGAATAGGGCTCTTCTGGAGCTCATCCCTGCTCTGGAGAAGTCTCCCTTTGCAACAGCCTTGCCAGTCTGACAAAACAAAGCAGAGAGTGAAATGAGCTGGTGTGTTACTCATCAGCACCGAGTGTCTGAGTAGGTGTAAAGCCACAGTTAAAAGAGAGAAAACAAGAAATGCTCTCAGGGAGCCATTAGTTACCATGGCAATTAGGTCATTATCCCTCTGACAGTGACAAATGTGTTGTTTGGGTGTTTTGGTTTCCTATCAAAAATGAGGCTGGCCTTTATTTATTCTTTTGACACATTATTTTCTGTTCTGCTATAATTGTCTCTGCAATTATTGTGTTTCAAACTACAGAGAAACACTGTGCTGCGTTTGAGGTGAGAGGGCTTGAACCTAATGGTTTTTTGGACCAGAAGGATGCTAACCATAAGACCAACCAAAGGTGCTGCTATAATTGCAAATGAGTTCTCAGCTATGAGCAAAACAAGTTAAAAAACAATATAATGGCAGTCGGTCGCTCACACAGGAGCGCACTGTGAACCAAAACCCCAGAGTTAATGGTTTCCCAAAATGAACACAGGTGACTGACAAGTGGGCCGAATCTGTTTAATTTACATAGCCAATCATCTGAAACAACTGCAAGGAGGGTCACAGGGTGGAAAATGGGCTGCGGCTGCACTTGTCTGAGCGCTTGTGCTCACTGACCTTAAGTAGAATGCAGTGTAATAAGAGTTGATGATATCCTTGAGATCTCTGGGCCTTTACCTTGTGAGAGTAGTAAAAGGCAACGATGCCCAAGGGCCAGAAGCAGCAGAGCATGGAGAAGATGGCGAGGCCCAAGTAGTCCCGAGGGGGCAGCACGATGAAGTTGTCCTCACTCTCACTGTCACTGGAGCTGTCACTCTGGAAGACGTTGAGTTTATACAGAAAAATTAAAAGTCAGAAAAAAAACGGATGTGGAACCTTATATATAAAGAGTATGGCTGACGTATAAATAGCCAGGGGTACTTTGGACAGCTTTATGGTGGCGTAGCTTGACAACTCATGCTCCCTCTCTACTGTATCTAACCTTGTTCCACAACCGCCCAGGACAGGATGTGCTCAGTCAGCCAGAGAGGATTTGGTGCCTCTGTCAACACACATGAGCGGTCTGACAGATAACACAGGATTAACGGATTGTTCCATCATTGCAAGGTGACAGGACAGAGCGTCATTTATGTGCTAAATTGCTTTTACACTCTGAGAGACCTCCACCATCTTTCCTTAATGCACCGGGCGTCTTATGAAGTGTTCAACAGGAGCCTGTTGAACGCATCGTACCTTGAAAGTCAGGGCCACGGGAGCTAATGAGTGATAGATCTGAATGCCACTTAGGCCACATGGGCACACCGAGCCTGCAGCAACGATGGCAATGTGACTACTACACAGGTGACCTTTAAGAGAAGGTGGCCGTACTTCTCTTAGCTGTCCCAGACATGGAGAGGATGTTTGTCTAAATAAACAGCCCCCACAGGAGCAAGGTTTCATTTGTTAGTCTTCCTGCCTTCGGATCAATCAAAGCAGGGAAAAAGGAAAGTGCAAAAACAGAAATCGATGTGTAAGGCGGGAACTGAACCAGCCATTTTAGAGGTAATTAAAGAACAGGCAGTGAGGCAAGCAAGAGGAAAAGGAACCGTACTTGTAAATAGCCACATTTCACAGCATATTCTAAACTATTTTCTAGCCTCTGATCGCATCCGAATTAACCAAAACACTGGATGTAATGTAATAACTTTGAGCTATATTCAGAGGATTTCCGCTCAGAAACCTTATTTAGAGGTCAGCGGGGGATCCAAAGAGTTTACAAACAAATACCTTTGCCAAGAAAGAGATTATGAAGCTCTCTCTTATCTGCTTTATGAACACTGTCCACCTAGACAGACGGGTACGATCCATCAAAACAGCAGCTGGTGGTAACTGCATAATCTGACATCACATGAATAAACTGGTGAGTACAAACAGCAGTAATCTCCTTTTATCTTCGTAGCAAGAACTGATAACAGTTCTGAGTGACTGCTGCATTCAGTCCTACTGACAGCTTGCCTGACACAGAGTCCGGTCGGCTGGGAACACGCTCCCAGTCTGGTCTGCCAGTATAACTGATGGGGGTCCGCCGAGGCTCAGTGCCTTTAACAGCCCTGTCACAGCTCTCTCCCAGTCCTTGTTAATGTCTGAAGGGGACAGACGACTCAACACCGGGGCGTGCACACACACATACGCACGTATCTGTGCACCTTGTTAGCAGGGGCAATCACAGTGGCATCATGCACAGGGTCTTGTTACTTTGTTACCTGCAATTTATTTTGTCTGTATCACCCAAATGTCAAACATCACCTGCCAGAGACTTGGTCTACGTTTTTTCCCCCCTCTCTCTTGCTGATTGTACACAAGGCCTGCAGCAACATGCAACTGTGAAGGGAAAATGTGTAAACACAAACTGCCACAGACAATATATGGGTAATTTTGGAACTATATGGACCTTCCCCAGCTGCTGCTCTGTTTCTCTTATTTATATTCCCATAGCTTTAAAAATCCTCTTAATCACAGTTTCTTTGAGTCGGCATGACTCGAATATTAGGGCTGAGGCGCACGGATGCACGCACAAACACAGAGGCAGGAGGGGAAAGTAAAGAAATGTAGGTACGGAGCAAAAGGTCTCATATTCCATTTGGAAAGCCAGCTTTTTATCAGAGCACTGTTAATCACATTCATTTGCGCTTTTGAATTGACATGGAATAACTTTGGCTCCGGGCTCACCTGCTCTGACGGCCATGAATCAGCACAGCCTCGCTTAACACCCTTAAAGCACGACATTACTTATGGCATTAATGGCAGTTGCTGCTATGTCTCAATCTATCTGCCAGGCCTCCGAGTGACAGGAGCTGGCGTGATCATCAGCTCGGTAAGGGTGCTATACTTCTTCCTCTGCCAGCTCAGAGCCCTGAGTATTTCACAAGCGTCCCTGGGTGAAATTAGATTTTCACCACTTCTGAAAAGACTTTGCTCTTTTTTGCTGTCATGTTATCTTTTATTATGACTATATTAGCCCCAAAAAAGAGAGAAAAAAATAGCCCATATAGATAAAAATCAGATGTGTCATTTTGTTGGAATGTAATTATAAAACAAAAGGGAACAATTACCCCGCACCGCATTTCAGAGAGTCACAAGCAGATTGACCATTTGCAGAAAAGAGTGAGAAATGAGCGTGAATCACACCGACAGTCTATTAGAACAGCAAATGAAATAATAAGCATCACTACAGCACCGTGACTCATTTTCTGCTGAAAGCTGGCCCTGACAGTTACAAGCAAGTGTTGAAACGCATTTAATTTCATATAGTGACTCAATATTCAATTACTCTGTCAACACTGCCAAACGGTTCTTGCTTCGGTCTGCTGCTTAAGCATGTATGGCTACAGTAATCATTCCTGTATGCCTTGTATAAAAAATGAAGAATTATAAGTTTATTATTTCTCTAATAACTTAATAATACAGACTTCCTCATGTTGCATCAGATGCTTGGAGCTATGGATAACATGCCTATAAAGCGTGGTGCCCTGCCATTTATGCAGACAACATATTCATATTTTCCTTTCCTGTGACCTCTGACCTCATACTCAGGACCTTGCTGCTCCTCCTCCACCTCATAGGACACCGTCTGTATCTTGGCATCCTTCTCCTCTTGCGTGCTATCCACTGTGTTTTCCGTGGAAATGCCATCTGACGCCTTACTCTCCGTGAAAGTGGTCTCAAAGCTCTCGCTTTTCGAGTCCTTGCTGTGAAGGCTGATGTCGTCCTTGCACAGGATGAAGTTGGGCCTGTAGAAGGCCTCCACTGCCAAATGGAGCGAGGTGGCATCCAAGAATTGCTGAGCCTTATGCTTGCCATTGGCCCCAGCACAGTAGTAGCCAATTAGGCTGTCCTGATAAGGCTGGCTCGGGTAGTCACACTGGTAGCCCTGGTAGTCGTTAGGAACTGCATGACTGCTGGTTTTGTCCAGCAGGGGGTTCTGGAGCTCGCTGAGGCTCTCCATGACTGAGGGCTGGTTCAAACGTCTTGTGGATCAAAGGATGGAGTCCAGAGAATATCGGGCAGTCTGGCAGCTGAAAAAAAAAACTCATCTAGTTAATAAAACCTGAAACATAAAGAAAGAAGTCAAATCTAATCACAGCACATTCTAGGGAATATAGAGTTAATCTAGGTGCGGTATAGGAATTCAGTTTGATCCAAGCATGAAAATGTGCCCTCTAGAACAGATTTTTAATGCAGGAAATATTTCATCTTGTTTGACAATCAGCATTCCTCTCCCAAGCTCTCACCAGTCTGAGCCATAAAAATCACCATCTGGTGTATGTTCAACTGTTGCATCTCACACGCCCCCCCCTCCAGTTTTATATAAACATTTAGTGAAAAAATATCTTCCACATGTCACAGCTTCCTATAATGAAAATGCGAAGAAAGGATGATAGTTGGTGCTGTATTTCGCAGTGCATACTAATTTGACAAGTCTGAAGTGGCCTCCTCGACTCCGCCTGGATGTTCAAATGCAGCTGAAGAGTGGGACTAATGAGTAGAAGATAAAAAATAATAATAATAAATGACTGCTTTATGTAAAATAATAGCAATTAAAAACAACAACAACAAAAACAGTAACAAACAAAAACAAGAACGCTGTCAGGAAAGGCAGTCACTAAGGCAACGAGTCCACCAATGAGAGGCTCTGTGATATGAGCATGTCCAGATTTGGGGTTAAGCAAATACACTACTTTGTTTTGCAAAATGGTCAGTCCCTGTGGACCTCGTCCATCAAATTCATTTTTTTCATCCTGTGACTAATGGCAAAATGAGATAAAGCGGCTGCATTATGTTATGAAAATAAGTCCGAGTTATGTCATGTGTTTGTTTAGTTGAAAGTCTGAAAACTGAGAAACAAGCTGCAGGGATGGAAATGCACAAGTACATTTGAATGCGATTGTGATTTTGCACAGAGATTTTGATTTTTGAGGTCCCTTAGGTGACTGAGTGGAACATAATGGCATACAGAAATACTGTATCTATCTATCTATCTATCTATCTATCTATCTATCTATGACAGTCTCCACAAACAGTAAACAATAAAATGGGCAGAGGGTGTTATAACAGATGCATTATTTCCTCTATATGCAATGACTTCCTGGCCGTCAGAGACAGCGGTCCTTAAAGTCATGCAGATTTACAGGAGAACTTTGGAGCCTTTGACCTCCTATGATTAAAAAAATAAAAAGCTCATGCATCCACAATAGGTTTCACAGTTATTTGCCGTGGGGAAGCATGAATAATGTGGGCCAGTGGCTGAATGTGAGCCCACACACTCACACATATGTACACGCACACAACACTCAGCTCAGTATCTTCAACACTGTGTCCATTCTCATATGCTCCTGTGCCTGAGCCGCTCTTCAGATAACAAGGAATTCCATTACACACAACATTAGACAACAAAAATCACATCTCACATCCACAAATAATTCATCAGACTCTGGAATAAGTGCACTTAGCACATGAGAGTCTTGGACTCCGCGATTATTAATGACCACCTCTGTCCCTCTGTCTATCTACCTTGTCTTTGTTTAATCTGCTGTGGGTTATCCATACATGACACTTTCTTAGCCACAAACACAAACAAAGGCACAATATATTTCCCCTATTGTGGTGCGTCCGCTTCACGTAAAATTGGAAAACTTAATTTTCAATATACAATGGAGGGAATTTCCTGTTTGTTCCCACTGTACTACTCTCAAATATACATCTATCCTAGAACAGCAGCCTAAGAATATATTGTGGCAACCAGCAGCTGAACATCTCCGTCAGTCATCTTACCTGTAGTTGAAAATCCTCCGGCAGGTTTGCTCAGCATCATTCCTCGACGCAACTGAGTCGATGGAGACGGAGCAGTGGACCCACCTTCCCACTTCACATTAACAGTTTTCGCAAAACTGCCATCGTAGCAACAACATGCGGCTCCTCTTCAAACGGAAGTAAGTCCGTGTGTGTGAGAATGGACTCTGGATGCTGTGACAGTGCCGCTGCTGCGTTTAAGGCAGATTTTACGCACAGTATCTCACCGAGGCTCGGGCTCCAAACAACTCCAACGGAGGCTGAGCTGACTCCAGCCAACTGATTGGCTGCGTGAGTCGCGCCGTGAACTCTATTACCGACTAAGGATTTGACATTTCTAAACTTCCCTCTTGCTTGGTCGTCTAACTCTCTCCAGCATCTCAAGTGTTGGCCGGGTTTCTTCTTTTTACGCCTCCTCCCAGCGGTTCTATTTTGCATTGTTGCATAAGAGTCCTTTTCGAATCAGGTTCTTAATATAGCCTCTGAAATGTGTGATCACGTGAGCCACCATTCCCACTTTGCAAACGCATCTGATTTGTATCGTGAAATGATCGCCCTGCTTCTAACTTTCGCACCTTCACAGTAAAATGATTAAGTGTTATTCTCGCCCTGCTGAGAGCGCCCACTAAAGATAAACACAACACGGAAACATTTTTGTAAAGCTATCCTTCTGCTACATTAATTTTTAGGGTTTCCCCATTCTTCACACGAGTCCAGCTTCTATCACTAGTTTTGAGAAGATTTGCCAATTTAATTTCATTGTCTCCTGTCCCAGCACGGCTCTGAACTGGTTCCAAATATAGCCCAGGAGTAAGCCACTATCAAATTCATTGCACATTTAGATTTGATTAATATTTTAGACAAATCCCATGCATTTATCATGAGACTGCCAATTTGGATGTGCCTTTCACCCCACTCCCAGGAGCTGCTCTTGATTACATACTGCAATTTATCATGGTAAACACAGCTTGCATAACATTAACGTAGATGTATTTCCCATGCAGGCAAATTGGTAACATAATAGATTACACACAGGAAAAATGGGAATCAGATCATACTCTAGAATAATATAATAATTATACTGATCAGAGTAGCTATAGCATTTACAGGGACTCAGTCTGTAGTTTATGGGCATGAAAAACACACTTAAATCTGTCTATCAAGGGATGTCATGCTGTGGCAAAAAGTAAAAGACTGATATAGTGCCATTGAACACCGGACACATATCTTATTCAGAAGGAGCACTCTGTTCCACAGGCTCATAAAAATGTCTGGAGTTAATAATGTGCGAGCCCAGGCTCTGTCACTTTCACTGGGAGATGCATTAAGGCGCTGATGGACACTTTATGGGGGAAACATGGGGCTGCATTCATAAGACTGGGCTCACATGAGCTGCTTCTCTTTTAGAGTCACCTTGTGTTCACATGCACGAGGCGACATGGCATAACAGCCCAGCCGTCTCTGTGATGGATACCACTCCCTCAGGAGACGAGTATATTAGAAGAGGGGGTGAGGGGGCGAGGCGGAACCTGTAACAGTTTATCCTCCTCCTTCTCCTCCTCCTTTCTTTCTTTCTTGCTCTCTGTCTCTCTCCTTCTCTTCCTCTCCCTTCACTTTCCTTCACTGCAGGAAAAAGGAACATTGTCTAATGAGGATCTGATTCAAAATGACCCACCCCTCCCCTCCCAAAAGAAAAAAAAAAAAATCCAGAGAGGAAACATGTAAAATATGAAATCTTGAGGAAAACCAGTCAAGCTCAATGGGGGCACATTAAGCATGGTTTATGACAAGACAAGATTTCTCTTTAGAGGGCGCTTTTGCCACTCTTCTTTAGATGGACTGTGAATATTTATGGTTTTCTCTGTGTCCCTTTCTTCTGCTCCATTTTCCGCTCTATATTTAGGCACTGTGTCACTACATGGCAGATGCGCTATTTGTCAAGCATTTCTTTTTTCCCCCTCTTTAGAGTCGTCAAATTTCAAGAAACATAAAAGCTAATTAGAGCTGAATATGCAGATATGTGTGTGCTGTTAACTGGCAAAAAAAAGAGGGGAAAAAAAAGCAAAGGTAAACGCGATTAGGTTTTCACACTTACCTTTTTGTATTGATTCTCCTCCACCTGTGTTTGATATCGGAGCCGACTCTGACACCGTGAACTTTCCTAAGGCCCATTAACCAGCTTTAATCATTTAAACACTTTTGGGAATTAATCAGCTTAATCCGATTGGCAGAGAAAGTATCAAACCACTTAATTTGATCTGGCCTAGCTGGCTTCTGCGAAGAAAGGGGGTGGGGGTGGGGGGTTAAGGATTTAAGCAGCTTTTTCCCACGTGACCATTCTGTGTGTTATTTCATGTTTGATTAAGCACTTTTGCAAGGTCTATGCCAGCAGAGCACCTCTGACCACAGAAACAGCCCATGGGATTAGTAAGAGGCAAAAATAAACCATACTGACTGTTAGAATACTTGACAGATTGCTTAATTTAGACATGTTTGTGTATTTACTGCACTGCTTCAGACCAACAGTCCTACTCCTCTCCATACAAGTGTGAACCAGTTCATGTTTATTTTTTACCACCCATTTTTCTGCTCCCGGTCTTTATTGTAGACATTAGGTGCTGCGTGAGAAAGTCATCATGCACAGAGAAGTCAGTTTTAGGAAAACAGCAGGACTTCACTTCCTGCAGTGCCAGATTCAGGTGCAGGAGCAGGAGGAGGCTCTGCATATGGTGAAGGTTTTGGCAGGAACACAGATTGGAGCTCCTTCCAGCCCCGGAGGCATAATGCAAGCCTCAGACTTGTGAACTCACAGAAGGGAGAAAAGCTGCAGGTAAATACTGCCTCATACTCACACCATACTCAGGGTGGAATGAGCTGGCCAGGAAGCACATAACAGAGTTGTGTCCTGTCACGATCAGAAAAAAAGTACATTAATCTATGAAGGCTTCAGATAGAGGCTTTTTCTTTTAAAGAAGCAGATAGCGTTAAGACACAACACAAGCGCCCCCCTCCTGTTTTTTTGTTAAATAAAGGGTCCATTTATTTACCATAAAGTGACCTATCAGGCAAATTAATTTCAGCGAGCCATGTTATAGAAATTTACTTTAGTATTTGTTGGGTTTGATAATAAATCCACACGGTGCAGAGCATTAAAGGAAATGGATTTACTGCCCTCTTACATCCAGAGAAAATGAAAATGAGCTTGACTCCCACGGAAGGTTGTCATAATGAAAAACATAATAGTCAGTGAATGCCAACATTATGAGAAGCAATTTCATTAAAGCGTTAGAAAGTTGCGGAGTATGTGACTTCTCAAGGTCCCTCCACAATCAGAATATTAACAGTGTGTGTCTGGAAGCTGGCCCGCGTCTGCGTGCCGGCGCAGTGGGAATGGATGCGCCGGAAATCCCAAGAGACTGGCAGAGGCTTTTGGCTTTTGCAATTATCTAACACACAAATGCAATATGTGTCGAATTAGCTGAAAGCGCTCCATCAGGAGGGGAAAGGTCGGAGTTTGTCATCCACAATTTGAGACAGAAGCACCACTTTGTGGCTCTACCCTTCACCTGCGAGCACGCTTCCCTTTAGCGGTGCATAACAAATGCAAAGTGTGCAACTTGGGAGAGATCCAGTCTGGAGTCGCAGCAGTTAACGTCACTCATAATTGGACTTCATCCAGCAGACGGAACCTGAATGAGGACAGTGGGGAGTTTCTCATCTTCACAGATCGCTGGCACCGGTACAGTAGCCAACTGTCCTCTAGAGAGAGAGACGCACTGTGCAGATTAATGGCATCACTGTGCCTAGATTTGAAAACTTCCATTAATGGAACACCAATGATAATTTATTTGGACAGCAGAGCTGCTTCTCTGTGAATAATGAAGTGGCCTCAGGATCATTAATATGATGGATTCGCTCTAATGCAGTGATGCTGTGCCAGAAGTCCGAGCTGTGAAGGAAAAGACAATAAAATAGAAAATCAAAAATCACAGCTTTGTTCATTGTTTGCTTGGATTCACAAACTTTAAAAAAAAATGCTATTAAGTACTGCCACTGCTTCTTTACAGGGATTTAATGGTTTTCAAGAACCGATGCCTCAGATGATTTTCTATTTGGATCTCTCCTAATGAACTACACACTGTTAATCCTTCTGAGTGCGTTTGCAGGTATTCCAGGTGATGAGTCAGCCAGGCATGACAGTGCGCTGTATGACTTGCAGAGAAGTGGCTTTACTCACTTTCACTCTATCCCATCAGTCTAATAAGGAGAATTACCAATTATGCATGGCCGCCTCTGTCAGAGCTGCTGTCCCTCATTTGTCATGGGACCACCCGGCATATGTTACAGCTTTCCACTTTTTAAGATCATACATTAAAGCGTTTATTAAATAGCTCAGGAATTAGCATTACAACTTCAATATGCTTCTGTGCAAAAGAGAGCTCAGACGAAAGCAGACTTCGCCGTCTGTCAGGGGTTGTGGGACTCATGCGGAAGGGTTATAAATAGGTAATCGTTCAGGAGCGGCTGCAGGTTAAGGCAAGGGAGCTCGCTGAGGGCGGTAGTGACTCATTGCCCTGTCTCATTGCATCATGTCAGTTACCTGGTGTTTGCACCTGTCACTGCAACCCCACCTCAAAATCACTGACTCGCAAGAACCTACTGGAGGGCGCGTCACTGAAGTCTATTGATGAAATGATGAAATGAATATGTGAAATGCAAAAGGAGTTACTTTCACTGACAAGCCCAAAAGAAAATAATACTGAATTATGCAGTTTTCCTCAGCTCCACGGAGTGTTTTGGCATTTTAATCTAATTGCTAAGCCCCCACCCTCAGCACTCTTAAAGAGTGGACTCAACAGACAACTAATGCATTTCATCTGAAAGAAAAGTTATGAAACAGACAAACTGCATAGACCTAGGTGATCAGTAGTTGATGATTTGGTGTTAAGTGACTCATCTTTAACACAAAACCAAAGTTGCACAGATTAAAATGCAAAAAGATCTTGTAGCACATACATAGATATTACTAATGAAGTTTAAGAAGTTTAAAAAGGACTCATTTCTACTTTATCTTAACTAGTTGATCTCCTTGGATCAGCCAGTTAAGATAAATTACAGTGCTTTCATTTGATCAGGACTGCATTTTACTTAAGAAAGTCTAATGCTTGGGTAGATTCAGTGTCCCAGATAAACTTGTATTACAGCTTCTGTCATATATATGAAATCTTTTGGTGTGCAGCAAACACTCAAACTAAAATGCTGATGTAAAGGTTGTCATAGATTTCATCACGTTCTGCAATCTAATGTAGCTGAAAGCCATATTCTGCCGGAACGAAAACTGTAAAACTAATTATTTCATTTCATGAAGCTTATATTATGCATGCACCGTAAAACTCCTCCACTGATTTGGATCAATAGCCACACACTCCCTAATGTTCCTCTTTAATGTTCTTCTCTGAGCTGTAATTTCAGGAGGGTTTATTATCTGAGCCCTGGCAGACTGCTGTGGCTGCCCTTATTTAAAAAGCTATTTTCAGCGCGCGCTGTCACTTTGGCTGGTGTTGTGACAAATAAACAATATAACCCAGGGATTCCTGTGGGTGTCAAAAGATCAGGATAGGACTACTTGTTTGTGAGCGCTAGCCAGCCTTTCATTTTCAAAAGCCTCTAATGCACCCGCAGGAGACGTGAGTCTCGTTTCCACAGGACGAATATGGCTTAACACCCTGCCAGAAATCCACGGTGCTCTGCCACGCGATTGTTTTCTGTGTCAGTGACATCTCAGCGTCGCACCACAGGATATGCGTTGACTTGGACAGCCTTTTAAGAGAATCAGTGCACACGCGTGTAACCCCTGGGAGAAGACTAATCATCAGGATCTAAGATGAAGGAAGTGCTTTCTGTAACAGCTCATCCATCGGAGCACTCTGGTCCAAGGCTCATTAAATGATCGGTCTCCTCTACTACATCATTTTGGTCATCTACCTCGCAACACCTGTCTGCGGCAACAGAGCCCTGAAAAGCAATGTAAAGGGATCCAGCTGGTATTTGTCTTTTCAGTGAGGTCATGATCTTATTGCACATGCAGGATATTGTAATTAGGACAGCAATAATTAAGCTGATGCAATGTATGTTAGCAATAAGATCAGCACGACCCTGACACAGTTTGTGAAGAATTTTTTCTCACATAAGAATAAATGTCATTGGGAGAACAATTACCGTAAGCTTGTGCATGAGCTGATATGACTGTGGCTGATATGTGACAACATGTCTGCGCCATAATTGACATTGCTTTTCCTTGTTAGGCTGAATAATAAATGTCTAGCTGTGCATAATTCATCGAAATGCAATTTTTTCCTGCATTCAAGGCCAGAGTTGCCACATGCAATGTCTGTGTTGTTTATTCTCGACATCAAGAGAGGAACGGAGGCGATCTGCAGGATGTAATGAGAGCCTCACAACCACAATTGGAGCAATCAGAGCATGCTAAACCACAGAGGAGGTGTTGCTTTTTTCCCCTCCCGTTTGGTCTAAATTCTGATCTGAGCATCCACGTTTATGAATAAATACATGCCCAGAAGTCTGGCCCGTACACCCACTTACAGATTTATTAAGGGTAATGGAAAATGAACTGTGACTCCAGAGATGCTGGACACTAAAGACTTCTGGAAGTATACATATTTTATTGGCATATCCATATTTTATTGAAGTGCTCATTATGCTGAGTGATGGCTTTGATGGAGATTTAATCAGGTCCTCTTTAATCTCTCATTCATTTCATAATGACCTATTTTTTCACATGACATTGAGCCAAAGGTGCACATGGTGTTTCATTGTGGCACTGCAAACTGTCAGGAAGAAAGTCTGATGTAGATTTTGGCTTTGCAAGCGAATAACACACACAGGGAGCTGCTGGATACTGATGTTTACTGATAGCTGGAAAACCCAGGGACTCTCCCTTCATTTTCAAGGACATTTTCAACTGAATAGAGGCAATTTGCTGCTGAGGTGCAGGATATAAAAAGTTATCTTAGTTAGATTTGTGATTTTTGTGCTGAATCAGTGATGTATTTCTAATTGAAATCACTGCTTCTGGTTTATGCCCATTTGATAGCGTTTTGCTTGAAATCACCTGACACAACACCCAATAAGTTTAAATTTTAGCTGAGGTAATGCTTCCCTTGTTGACCATCTCATTTTACAGCATGCCAGTGTTAATTAGCACAGATCATAAAGTATGTCCACAGCTCCATTGTGCATGCATTTAGCTGAACCTCAGACAGTTACTTAAAGTTACGGGAAGTCTTAACAGAGAAATTGCCTGTGACAAATCCAATCATGTTAAAACTAATAGTTACGAAGGCAAGAAAGCCTGCAAACGCATTTGTTAAATTCATCCAGGAATAAAAAAATGCAACTTTTTACTGGATTTCATGATATTATTGTCACTCTGGGTAAAAACTTTGACCTAGTAGATGTCAGGCCAGTGTGTCGTCTCAGTACAGTGAATGTCTGCTTTCATTTTCATGAAAATCTATCGCTATACTTGTTGTTGGGATATTTCAATACCCTGGATATGAAAGATGGATGACACTTGCCAGTCTGAAAAGTCTAGCCAGTGCCAGAAGTGCCTTAAATCTGCAATCTTTCTAAAGACTGACAGGGGGGGTTGCTCTTCTGGTTTCAAATATAGTGGAAGTGGAAAAATACACTCAGCTTGTCCAATCTGTGACCTCAGTAAACACTTTCCTGATCAGTTAATGGTCTCAAACACATTTTCTTAGAGTAAAGGGGGAGAATGAAGCAGGTTCCACTTTCCCACTTGACTGGCAAAGTTAGGTTTAAATACATAGTTGAGCTAATACCTGCTAACATGTGCATATGTTTAGATTAGCCTCAAGTACTGAATAAAGTTACTGCAATCAGTCTTGATGGAGAAAGGAATGGCTGTAGTAAATTGCATTATCTTAATGAGTGTCTTGTACAATGAACTTAACACGGCCTGGTGATGTATTTACACTGCATGCACCATAAAGAGATTAGCTAGTGTTACACAGTGCATAACCGAAAGCATGACAAATAGGGTGGCTTCCTCCTACAAGGTGTGTGTGTGTGTTTGTGTATGTGTGTGGTACTCTATATAGGAACCGATAGTTTCTTAAAATAGGTTGACAATGTGACACCCAAGGTAACCATGGTTACTAAGGAAGAGGAAGGAGAGAGGGTGAACCTGTCGAGGAAACACATGGGTTTTCTGAGTTACTACAACTGATGCACCAGAAACGCGTCCATTATCGCAATATATAGTCATATGTTTCCTACATCCGACATGTTATATTGCAGAAGTGTTGTATGTGTATGCACAGATCTAATTTGGAAAAACTAAACCCGTGCACACTGCAGCTGATGTTAAAACTACATCTGCTAAATGTCATAGTTCCATGCAAAGGTTCCAGTAACTGCAGGCTTGCTCGCCAAGTTGCATTGGCAAGCAAGCGTGAGTGAAACAGGAAATCACAGAGACAGCAGAGGAGACTTTTTTTTCCTTTCAGGTGTATTTGATCTTCATGACAAAGCATAATTTGCTTTGTTAAGTGATGAAATCATTGATTGTTCTGCACCAAATTATCAAAGAAAGGAAAAATAAATGCTCTTACCCAAGGAGAAAGGACTGATGTGATATTCCACTCAACACTCACAAAGTAATAGTGTTCATATGTGTGATGGCACCACTATCCAAGCAACACTCCGGCCTCAGAATGATGAGAAGAGACGACAAAAAAGTACCATCTATTTCCATCAAAAAATTGTTTTCTTTTATTGTTATTCAGAAATCTTGTAAAACAATAACTTTGAATTATAATTAGTGTTAAAGAGTACATTTAAATGTATTTAACGTAGTTCAAAGTCCATATTTAAGTGAGATTATTACATGTTTTTAACTTAGAGCAGCGCCTTCGTTACATAACTGATATTAAAATGCATACTTAGATATATTTAATGATGCTCTGAGTGCATTTCAAAAAGTAACAAGGCCACAAAGTTCTTCCAGTGATCCTCTAAACTATGGTGGTTGCATTGTGACCTTGTTTTTGCTCATTATTTTTGTTTTTCCCTGTCTCATTGTCCACTTCCCTCCCCAGTTTTAAAGTATGTGTAAGGAACTCTTGCAAGTACTTGCAACACTGCTAAGTCCAAAGTATAACATATTTTACCAGGCAGTCACAAAAAAAGTATTCCAGTTGGGCTGGTAAAAGTGGGATACTCCCGGCGACGTGTGCCTTCATATCGTCACTCATCAAAATATCCCAAATTCTGGAGTTGACGCGGTCCATGCCTGATGTTGTGCAACCATTCATGGATTCCTCTGGGATTTGAGATTTTGAGGTTTCTGACATGTCAGGAGAGAGGTTCCCAGGCGAAGGGATGTATAAATGAAGAGCTGTGGCAGCGCTGTCTGTTCAGATTATCCGTGGTCCTCCCTTCATGCAGATGAAGGTTGTGATTCAGTCATATTTCTCAATCTTGCGGTTCGACTGGAAGACATAAAATTGTTGTAGAAATATATACGCATGGCTCTTAAACAATACCGATATGTCTGCTTTTACTGCCGATTAAACCCATTCCAATTATTAGCATCAAGAAAAAAAATGACCATCGTTCACTTCCCATTATCTTGCTCTGAAGGAAAAGTGGTTACGCTGCTAATGGTCACTCTCCGGGGACTCGTGCAAGGAGGAAAGCATCAAATCACATTAATCTGAACAGTTGGCTGGTCCCTTTGGGCCGAATGCTTGCAGATGGCAGAGAGCTGTGCGTGAGGTGTTTAACTTCTCTCAAGTTGACCCGAATTAACTTAAGCGTTTTCGCACTACTGACTTGAGGGATCAACAAGGCGATCCTGGATAGTGATTATTGTGAAATACACCATCAGAAATGTGTCAAATAATAAAGCTGGATCATAATCTTAACCGTGATTGTGTCTGTGATTGTGTCTGGCTTTGACGCTGTTAGCACAGATCACCACCTTGCATATATATCAAAATCTCTCTTTGCCTTTTGTGCTGCTCCAACACAATCAAGTTTGTTTGCTTTATAAATGTTTCTATTTCCTCCAGTGTGACAATGCAGCCTCCTCCTCTCCACTTTTTTTCTGGGTATCTGACCTTCAAAGAAAGCAGATGTGTCACATGAATGATAGAAAGACCTCTGCTTCTGACCTTTAAGTGATGCATGCCTCTGAGCAGTAAGTGATATTAATGGTTTTGTGCTGTTATGATGCACCAGGTTCAGATGTCACCTCAAGGCATTTAAGGTAGACTGTGCCGTGCACCTGGACATGTCCTTACATCTAAGGTCAACGGTGAATCAACAGTAGCTAAAAGGCTTTTAAACAGCCTGCTGGCCTTCATTAAAGTCCTTTGGCTATTTCAGCCAGCCTTCATGGAGAGGTGCCGCTGATGGTGCCAGTAAATGGATAGTCTCTCTGTCTCTGCAGCAACAAACAAACTTCTAGCACATTCCTGCAACAGAGTGAAACTCTGTTTAACAAATGATCACGTTAGCGCTCCCTCGTCCCTGAAATCTGAAACTAATTTGGTTTGATTGTAGCATTAACGTATCATGTGCTGAAGGGAACATTACAGGCTCGGTGAAGTTCCTGGGTCGTGATGTTCAATCAAAAGCCTGAAAAAAGCCCCAACCCACCCCCACCCCCGAACTACTGCCTAATTAGAGGATAAAATCACAGAGAGATCCGTAAAAAAAAATGCAGCTTGCTTCCAGTTTGTATCCTTTCTTTAATAGTAGACTAATAAATACAATTTATACTTTCACTTCCTAAAGGGATGCATTCAGTGGCCATGGAGCAGTTATTGCTGATGATCCATTTTATGCACTATCACATAGTGCTTGATTAGGTGTAAAAACAGTGCTCCGGTTATTTAATTTGCCCACAACTATGAAATCTACAATGAATCTGCTGCTGCTGGAAAGCACATTCTGGAGCAAGCAACGATTGTTTAAAGATTCACTGTGCCAATATATTGTGTACAAGCTGGAATATGCAAATTGACTGCAGCAGCTATCTCGAATAAAGTCCTATCAGTATTATAGGAGATATTCGCTTAAGGTAAGCACTATCTGTTTTAATATAGCATGTTACATAGTAGTAAATTCATGCAACTATATTGAAAACTTACTAGAAAGATATGTCTTTATTGTAAACAGCAACAATCACAAAGCAACACAGACAGTCTGACAAAGGAACGGTGGAAGAGGTAGGGTGATGACAAAAAACCAAGGGCAAATAATAAGACATAGGTGAAAAATAATGAGCACAAGGGAAGCGAATTACAAAAGGCTACAAAAACCGTTTGTAAAACAATCATGGACACATGAGAGACGGACCCAGTGACCGGCAAGCCAAGGGTTTAGATGAATGGCCAACAAAATGGGAGCAGGGGACAGAGGATTACAGGAGCATGGAGGGGCAGAGAAATAGCAGGGAAATCAGTGGGGCAGACTGCCCAGGGAAATTGTTAAACATGATATATAATTTGTTTTGGATACATCTAAAGGGTAATATTTGGTCTGAATATGGCCTCAGTGTATAAATCTATTCCCAAGCAAATCAATTTCACAAAGGGCAAAGTTAAGGCTTTAGAGGTTAACATCAGAGCCAGAGGCAAATTTCAGTTGATGATGGCTTTTCCTTGTGGGGTCTCAAAGCACTGATGTGGTCATCTTGATGGTTTCAGATGCATGTTGGCTGATCCTTTAATCACATTTCTGAAGAAGCTGCAGCAATTTTCCAAGCTGGCTTAAGTAAAGGGGCAGATATTTGAAATTTAAATAACTAAATTCTTGTCCAATATCATCAATGCTACACGTTATAACAGTCTTTTAAACATTATAAATTGCAATTGCTGCTTAGCTTTTCCAGTGCCACTGGTTAGGTCAAGAGGTCTAATTATTAAATTATGAAATATTTATTTAATTAACCCTGCTGACTCATGATTCATTCTCACCACAGTTGTGGTCAGAAGTTTACATCAACTCATCAGTGGAAGCCTACATGGAAGCCTACATCTTTAATGGCTTTGAAATACAAGAATTGGTTGCACAAGTTTGAATTTATTTCAGATTTTCTAAAAGACATACAGGGTCAAAAGTAGACATACAGTCTCAAATATATACATAAACCCCCACTAAGATTTGGTTAAATGACTCTTAGCAAGTTGCATTTCGACCAGATGCTTTTGGCAGGCATCAACAAGCTTCTGCGGTAATTCTGGCTGGATATTCGATTACTCTTCTTGACAAATTTGGTTGAGTTCATTTTAATTGGCTGGCTTCCTGGCACTGATTCAGCCTTTGAGTGCAGCCTGCAAATTTTCACAACTGATTTGACGGCTCTGGGAAAGGCACTCCAGAAGCTAATGTCAACCTGCTTTATCAACTGGAAAATCAGTTTTGATGTGTTTGGGATTCACTTCATTGTATCCAAGTTTCAACCCTCTACCTGCTGATTTGAGGTGAGGCTGAAGTATTTGGAGGTCCATCCACTTTGTCCAAAACAGACTCAGAGCATGATGCTACCAACACTGTGCTTCACAGTTGGTACGGTGCTTTTGGGTTTCAAAGCCTCACCTTTACTCCACCAAACATATGCATGCGTGGGGGTTCTATTTGTGTCTTCAGGATCAGATCTTGTACCAGAGGCCTGAGAATTTAACCGTTTTTAAACAGTGTCTTAGTTTTTCCTGTGGACTGCACTTTTTTTCCTCAGGTGCTGTGCCTTTCTCCCAGTTTGGGCTGTTTATAGCACTGGTCTTCACTCTTCATCTATTCCAGTCTTTTCTGGTAGTTCTGTCAGCCCCTAGTGTTTCTCTATCATTTCACTCTTCTCCTTCATTCTGATCTTGCTGTCAGTTGGAATCGCCACATCTTTTTACCTCCCCTGGTGTGGCTCAGGATCTAGAGCAGGTTGTCTACTAACTGGAAGGTTGATGGCTTGGTCCCCGTCTTCTGTAGTCGTCATGTTAAAGTATCCTGAACCCTTGTGTGAATGTGTGAATGTAAGGTAAAAGTTCTTTGTTGTAGAAAAAGGCATTTGAATGAATGGCTTTGAGTGCTCAGATGGAGTAGACAAATTCCACTCCTCCACTGACCTAATCACATTCAATCTGCCTCTGTTAGAGCGTTCCTAAATACGGCCTCACAAATCTGGTTGTAGTGTTTTTTAATTACTCTAGAGTTCATGTTGTAGTTTATAGTAATGGTAAACTGTATTATTAGATTTTCTCCAATCCTTATTATAGCTCAGCTGCTTTTGAGCACCACTGGTTTTGATGCATTAATAAACATGAAATAGCATTAAAATGAAATATGAAGTGTTTTATAGTTTAGTGAGTCTTTATTATGTATCCTGCAAAACACAAGCTGTCCACAGTATCACAAACAAAGACAAGTGATTTCTCATTTTAGTCGGCTTTTGCATTAACAGAGACAAGGCTGCTGTCACACGTGGGAACTCCCACTGTGACTCCCTGCTCAGAGGGGATGTTGAATTCAAAAGTCCAGGTGGAGACTGGCTTAGACGGCTGCTTGATTTGTTCTGTCTCACCTTCATAAGCAATTCCCACTGGGAGGAACTCACTCCCCTCCTACCTCTATCTCCCATTTCTGCTCTATATCTGGAGCTTGTATGTTGCTCTGCATTTGCTGCAGCCATGCTTTGCTTCACTTTCCTTGATTTTGGCAAAGAGTTCTGCTGACTGTTGAGAGCATGTCTGGTTGCCCCAGCACTGCAGCATCTGTTCTTCGCTCAGCTCTCATATACCTGTGATTTCTCTTCTTCTTCTTTTTCTTTTTTTTAATCACCACCTGGTTTAATTTTTTCATCAGTTAATCTGCGTCTTCTCCAGGCTGTCTTTGAAGTATTTGTTCTGTTAGATGCTATATAACCATTAGTGTTTGCCTTCAGATGTCTCTTGTTTTTTGGCATCTTTGTATTGTGCAAATTAAAACAAGACATAGATTTGCCAACAATCTGCTTTTCAGTTTCACACAGATGTGAGCCAATATAAAAGTGTTTGTTTCAGGGCAATTATAACTTTTAGAGTTTCTTTTTTTGTTTATACCGCTCTCACTTTGCACCAAAGTATGCCTTAGGGAACAACAGGGGAGTGAATATCTATCATAAATCATACTGGCAGCTGCACTGGTGAAGCGTGTACATCTCACATCACCTAAACAGCACCTAAGTCTTTTCCTTGTGATGAAGATCACTGATGCTCCAGGTTACAAGTTGCAGGAATGCACTGCAAACACAAAACAACCAAGAAGAATGATGTATTTTTTGGCTTTTTAAACACACCATTCTGTCACTGTGCCTCTTTTTCTAAGCCTCGAAAGCGTCTTGCTGGTATGCCAGCAAGATGAATAATATGAAGCCACTTCACTGGATATTTGCAGGATATGAATTTCTCCACCCATAGGTTGCGTTGTGTGTGTGTGTGTGTGTGTGTGTGTGTGTGTTTCTGTGTGCATAGCTTCTTTATTCAGAAGCCAGAGCCAGAAAGGGCAGCCTGATGTTTCTTTGTGTGTAAATGCACACACAGTGGTGCCCACACATTCATTACCTGCATATCAGCTTCAGACTTAACTCTTCTCTTGCTATTCTGTGTTTACCTTGAGCTCATAGGTGCATTAGCTTGCATTAGAAACCTAAAACTGACTGTTTTAGGTTTCACTGACAAAGGTTGGAAAGAGGGGGAGGCAGCCGAGCGGTACTGTTTGTCTTTGCACACCTCCTCCACTTCTCCTCTCCCGTTACACTCCTCCGCTATCGTCAAGGTTAATTAAAAAATTTCACCACAGCTTCAGTTTTAAAGCCACCTCTGGAAGATTCCTTAGAAAAAACCTGTCTTTCTCTGCCTTTCCTGCACCTTCACTCGGGGTTTCTCTCTCTCTCTCTGCTCTTCCACAATGGTCCTTTGGCCATCATTAGAACTTAATGAACTCGGTTTAATAATCAAGGGAATATGTGGAGCTGAGTTTGGCTGTGGTGTTCCTGTATCCTACAGGCACTGCGGCGGTGGCGCTTGTTCGTGTTTGAAAGTCCCCTGTGTGTGCTCCCGATGTGTTTTCTGCATGCTATCAGGGGGGACATAAAATGGTCTGCTCACATCTTTGTCTGATTAGTTTTAGAGAGTGTGTTCATTAGACTTAGCACATTAAGTTAACTTATGGATATCTCACAATGGCCCAATTCCCCCAAGTACACAGCAAGTGATGTCTGGGTGATAAATCATTTCAGTCTGCCTGCTTTAATTGGTTGGTCATATTTTGATCTTAGTGTACGGAGAAGGAAGTCATACTCTGTATCACTTAGCCTACATGTGTCTTGCGGTCTCTTTTAGACTTAAATGCACCGCAGCGTGTTATGTTTACAGTCTCTGTTGGGTTTGTAAATGGATTTGTGTCTGATATATTTATCTTTTTGACGACTACTTTAGCACACCGGGGTAAAGACATTTCTCCTCTCGAGCTTTTATCACAGCCTTGATTGAAAAAAAGCAGCCTTTGAGATGACATTTTCTCTCAAGTTTAACACGTGTTCTTTCTGTCACTTTCTCTCAGCCAGCCATGGTATTGGAAATTATTCAGCATTAGTGTGCATGGAGCCTGGTAGACTCGAGGAGCTACTCCCCAGCAGCTGGATGTCACATTCAAATAAAAGTAAATTAGCTGTCACCACAAGGCTAGGCTTGGGAACTGCTCCTGTGCCTAAGAGGCTATCCTGGTCCAGGCAACAATACAGATGCAATATATGTGGAAATGCTTTATATTTTCAGACAGTGGCCTTCTTTATCTGATGAAATACAGCTATAGAAATATAGACATGCTGAATCACAGCACCGGGAATATAGTAGTGTGTAAATCACCTGCTGTTTGCAGTGAGCAGTGACAAAAAAAGAGAATTATTAGGTCCTTCGTTTGAGTCCTTCCTCCTGCAACAGCAGACAGTTGCCCTCTCATTATCTACAGGCCAACATGTACTGTGGAGTCAGACTCATTACCTGCAGCAAAGCTCTAGGGACAGGCCAGATTGGCACAGTTGGCAGACAGGGTGATACATGCTGTCTTTAACGGTTTATGTTTCAGCACAAGTCTGTGGATTCTTGCAAAACAATGTGTTGGAGATGTGCCATTTATTTTAACTAGTAGTGGATGTTGTTAAATACTATATATTTCAAACTTAGCATTAAAAAGCATGTTATTATTTTAAACTACCACTCATTTCAATTTGCTGGGCACATTCTTAGAAATAGTCATACAACAGCTAACTCGAGCATTCAAAGAATACCTCTGTGTTTAAAAACGGAAAACCAGCAATCATTAAAATGAATCTGAAATCCTTCTTATGGTGACGCTTTGGTGACTCCCAGTGGTCACACTGAGTAACACAGGAAAATGTTTACTATAGAATATGAATTATTTATTAGAACAATAAGAGAACAATACTGAGAAATAGGATGAACCTCGACATGAGTACAATGGCACAGTGTGTACGTTGTATTTACAATACATTACATGTACATCACAAACACATATCTCAGCTCACAGTACAACACTCACACAATGGGCCACACTACATCAAAATAGCATGGCTGCACCCGCCATTTTTTTAAGTATCAATATGAAGCCAACATAAGCATAAATAACTCCATGAAAGTACCACTATACTGTACAAAATGTTCCGATATCGCACTGTTCATATGAAGTGTGTAGTGTTTCACACAGTAAATATTGACAGAAGCATGTTGTGCATTGAAATGAGCAGTGAAAACAATATAAAGCAACCTGTACATGTGAGCCCTCCCCCAACTTTCATTCTGCTGCTCTAAGCTCAGTGGGTTCCTGTCATTGCTAGTAACGACATGCACTTTTTGATAACCTTTTCCGCTGCTCACACATTTTACTGCAGCCTCTGATTTCCATTTTATGTTTAACATAAATAGCTAAGCTCATTAACTGATCAAGAATTGATCAAACACATTCTGCAAATGCCTTTTCCCCTCTAAAAATACTGCATTCCTTCATTCAATGATGCCTTGTGTTTGCACACTTTTAGCTAAATAAATTAAGTAATGCTCAAGCTACTGATTGTCACCTTTCTAAGCTGCTGAAAACATTAAAGGGGCTTGTCCTGTTTACTCCAGATTTGCAATTTTAAAAAGCCTTTTTTAAACCATCTTCCCTCTAAAAAGTAATTTGGATAAATGTGCCTTTAAAAAAAACCAAGTTGTTAAATTGCACCGTATTTAGCTTTATAAAATCCACCACCTTTAAAGAAATTCCTTAACCTTATTATTGGTGACACACAGATTTTCCTTTCTTGATGAAAACAACTTGTGCAACGTATTCCCCTTTATATCATGTTATCCTCATCTCATTATACTGATAAAATACTTGCACTGTTCATGATCAATAAATTAGGATTCATACCTGCTGCCACATGGAGGCAGCACCAGTCCCCTTGCTGAAGCGTCAGTGTATGTATAAGTCTAAGAGGAGGAGTCCTCCTCCACTGGGTGGAGAGCATGCCTCTTCAGCAATGTCTTTAGTATCTCCACCTCCCGCTCTGCGTCTTTTAGTTTCTTACGTAGTGTCTCATTAGCTTTACGGAGCTTCTGGTTCTCCTGTTAAAGAAACCTTATATTAAAACAACAAGTGGGCGATATGGTGCATAAAAGCAGAGTATAATTCATAGTGTGACACTCACCAGTTCCAGAGTTTCATAGGTAGGTTTGCTCTCCTCCTCTGGCTCTTTAGGCTTTTGCACAACAGAAGCTCTGTTTTCCCATTTGGCACAGTATCGCTGTTTTCTTTGGGGTATTGGGCTGGGACATGAGGTGAGGGTGGGTGTTGCTGGAACTAAGAGAGAAGCTGAGGTGGGCGATACTTCGGGTCCATCTGTCTGGGTGTAGCTATGAACTCTCCTAGGCCTCGAACTGGAAGTGACTGGGGAGTCCGGGCTCCAGTCTCTCCTGTCGTCTGGAGGGTAGGGGAAAGGACATTCTTCTGAACCTGGGCAGAGGGACACGATTAGTAATTATTTCTGTTAATTTCAAAATGCACATTAACAGACAGAAACAGCTATTGTTCTCTTAGCGCTGTAAAGCCTGAACCATGAGCTACATCCAACATTTTTGTGCAATTTATTGCTCACAGTAGCACTGCTTGTGTCTGATTGTATACAACACATTTTTCAAAAAAATAAAAATAAAAATAAAAATCACATTGATGATGTAGAGATCTCAAAAACTCATGTATGAAATATGATACAACTAAAATTAAAGGGCTAAAATTGACTAATGATTCCTTTTTGCTGATCACAGTCATCTTACAAAGCTTACCAATGCATTTGACTTGGTTCATCAGCATCTTCTCACCGACAGTCTCCATGCTATTGTTCTTTCCCAACAGGCATTGATGTGGTTTAAGTCCTATTTGTGCAACAGAAAGCGGCGTGCAGTTTTTAAGTGGGTGCAAATCGGATCTGATTACTCAGCAGCAAGGGGTGCTGCTAGTTTCTATCCTAGCACCACTTCTTTTTATATCCTATTTAACTAATTACTCTATGCAGATGACGCTATTGTCTATACATCAAAGACCTCTGTTTTACAGCCTCAACAGTTCTGCAGTTTGACTTTAACACTCTTCAAACCTGGTTATCAGCTAACAAATTATTGCTTAGTAAGTCAAAAACATACTCTACACTCTTTAGTGTAAAGGCAAACCTTTAACTAAAATCTTTTGCCATAGCCTGAATATTTTCTCCTTCAGAAAGCAGAAAAATATTTACATTGCACTGACTCTAAACTTACTTTTAGACTTTGGTATTGGTATTCATTGTTCCAGACATCGCCTTATGCATAGTATTAAAAAGAGATTTGTCTCACTTGCCATGTTACTATACACACCTGTTCACTTATCACAAATATGTTTTAAATGCAAAACACATGCTCTTCTGCAAACCTTGGTAAATACAAGCAGATGGGCATAAAAGGGGCGGTCTTCTGCTGCCTAAAGGGTCCCATAAAGCCCCTACTGCAATGTGGCTCAACAGGAGATTTGTATGATGTATATGAAACCTGTGTGACACTATCATGCAAATAATGGACCTAAACCTCTGAGCAATGTTTCTAGCACCTAGTTGACTCTATGCAATAAAAAGGCCAAACCACTAGTGGCAACTGCTAGTATACCTTATAAAGTGGCCAGAGAGTGTATATTACCAATTATGCAGTGGCTGTAGCTCAGGAGGTAGAGCAGGTCATCTTCTAATTGGAAGGTTGATGGTTTGATCTCTGGCTGCACCAGTCTGCATACCAAAGTATCCCTGAATACGATCCTGAACCCCAAGTTGCTCTGCAATGCGTTCTTAAGAATGTGAATGCGTGTGAATGCTAGATAGAAAGCACTAGAAAAGCCGTAGAATGACTGGGTGTGAATAGTTGAATGAATGAGACATGCTTTATAAAGCGCTTTGATTGTGCAAGTAGAGTAGAAGATCGCCCATTTACCATTTGAACTACAGTAAAACGGATCTTCATCCTCGTAATATTATAAATAATTGATTTAGTAGATTTGGACATTTTGGGTCTTTTTTACACATCACTGTACATATTTTGAAATATAACTTTGATTACCTTCATAGCTTAAAACACTCTTTTGTTTCTTTTATTTCATGTTATTAACTAAAAAACTCCTCTTTAAAGTAACTTTTGTGCCTAAAGAGGTTATTTTTAAGCAATCAGTGATCCTTAAAAAGGGAAAAAAAAAGAAAAAGACTCAGTTCAGTTATCACATGGCAAATAAACCATATGACAAAACAGTACGTCAGAAAGACTAATTTTGAAAGAGCCTGTGTAAATAAGGCCCCATGATTTTAAGAAGTCTCTTAGTTAGTCAGCTCATAATAAGCAAAAACGAAAGTTTTTCTGCTCTGAATATAGAAGCATTTTTAAAGCAGGTGGGCAGCTTGAGTTTTACTGTAAGTGAAACTGTTCCTAGCGATAGAGGGAAATCACCCTCACAGCAGACCTGACCTCGCGTTCAAGAATTGTTTTTTCTTACAGCCATTGCAAACTCTTTTTGGCACAGGTGAGAAAAAAACAACTTTATTTTCTGTGCAGTGTCGAAAGCAGTGATTACAGGAAACAAAACTGTCTCACCGATGAACAAATGGCTTAAAAACTTTCCGCCAGAAGATGGCACATGATACAGAAAATTAGCGATTACTCCATGCCGGATATTTGTTATTGCCTACATATTTGAGGTGAGACTGTGCGGTAACATGTGCAAGAAAAACATGGTGTGATTAACAGTACTGAGTGCGGGTGTACCCCATCAACACAACCCACCCTCTGAAGTGCTTGTGGTGACCGGCGTAGAGCTCGGGGTCGGACTGTCAGTGGCGTTGGTCACTTTGGTGTTCTTCTTGCACTCAAACGCCACCTGGTCCTTGCACAGCTTGTGGCAGTTCATCCCGCAGTCTGTGCAGGCCCAAAAGAATGCACGACATGTCACAACAGGAACCGAAGTCAATCTAGCTTCAATAAACTGACTTCTCACTTCTCTTTGAACACTATCTGTTCTGCAAATGCAACTCTCAGACTCTTGTTTTTGCATGCTTACTGTCAAGCAAACAAATAGTTCTCAGATCTTTAGAAGGACGGGGGAGGGGGAAGAAAATTGTGGTTCTCAGTGCAGTCTCTTTCTGTCATGTGCTGCAAGGTTCAACTAGCAACATGCAACGCAACGAAAAACCACACTCCATTTCACCTGCTCCCCACAAGACAGAGTGTACCTCTCCAAGTATTTGAGTTAACTGACATTTGGCCAGAGATACCAAAGTTACACGAGTGAGAGCACCATATTCACCTTTGCATCTGTAGCCTTGCTTGATGACACCCCATAACTGTGAGAGAAAAGAGAGAGAACATTTACGTGAGTAAACATAAAAAAGCAAAACCCAAATGACGTTTTTTAGAAAACAGCACCAAGGAGGTTTGTGTTTCCTTACAAATCCTGAGCAGTTGTCACAAAAGGTGGGTTTCATGTAAGTGGTCTCCTGGAAGTTGTGGACAAAGCCAAGGCCCAACTTGGAGCAGATGACACTGGCCCGCATAAAATAAGCTGTGATCTCCTCTCTGCTGACTTGGCCTTCCCTGAAAAAACCACAACAAATATATTGTAAGCTGATGTTTAAAAGAGGAAACAGAGCTGTGAATGATACAGGATGATTGCAAAAGAACCTGCTATAATAAAAATCTATTAATAGTAATAATTTACATGTTATTTTTGTAGGTTTTTTTTAAAATTTTTCATTAATGTCTCTCCATATTTATAAATGGCTACACCCACTCATCTGCCCAGTGTGTAAAAAACCATATACCACTTAGGCAGCCGGTGCTGTAAAAAAGTTGTCACTATCAGTTGTGCTGGTTTTCATGTACACATTTAGCGACAGCTTTATGGTTAATTCCGCAGCTATTTTATGTTTCCGGTTGCTAAGCTCGCCACTACACATCTACAAATGCCACTTTTGCTTCCTCTCCCCTGAAGTCATAAATAACCTCTGAGCGAATACGTGACCTGTCAAGAGACTCACTTCTCTTTGTCCATGACACAGAAGGAAAACGGAAAGCTAGCAGCGATTTTCTCAAAGTCCTCCTGATTAATGAAGCCGTTCTCGTCGTGGTCGTAGTTCTTGAACACGGACTGCGAATGACAACAAATAAAAAGCATTGTGGCTCAGTTGTTAGCGAACAATAGCGGGGAAGGCAGGCTGTCAGGATGGCATCATGCAAGAGAATAGTTGAAATAAGGAGGTTGGATAACAGCGGTGCTGAGTCGCACTGTGGAGGCTTGAGAAAGGGAAGCGCTTACATCAACCATTCTTTGCACGTGTTTGCTGATGGTTCGAGGATCTGGTTTAGGAGCCACCCCTGATGCCCAGTCCACAAACACGGGAGGTCTAGAAGGTGTGGCTGGCTGATTAAAAAAGGAAACAGTCATTAAAAACTAGTCTTAGCACATCATGCAAAATAACATCTGACCAAAGGAGTTTCAGTTATCATACACTCCATAAAATAAGGCCAAAATGACAACAACTTTAAGCAATTTAATTCAATTTAAATTTGTTACGTAGGTACGATTATGAGGGCAAAGACTCTTTTTCTGAGTGTATGGGTGAAACAACCAAGACATTACAGGCTAATTACTGCGCTTAAGTTAGTCAGTTTAACAAAAGCATAAAAGTTCACTTTCAACAATGTTGCACGGATGTCAGGCTAGATGTCAGACTAGGCACTTTCTTATTTTCAGTCTTCAGACTAAGTAATTGCTTCATTTTTAGCACACACAAGAGACAGTCAAATCTATATTCTCATCTCTGAGAGAAAGCAAATAACCCTTTGCTTCCGTTAAGCATCATTACACTTTTGCTTAACCAGTCTCAGGTCCCAAAGAGGTGAAAGGCTTGCTGTTTCAGTCTCTTTGCATTAGGCCAAGATAAACAGCTGCTCTCTCTAAAGAAAGAGAGTGAATAATCCTGCTTCCCAAGATAATCTGTTAGTTTGTTGATATGCTTAATTTTTCCAGCTGGTAAACAAATGTTTACTTAAATCGTGTCTGTTGCTATCACTCACAGGTGCTTTGCAGTTCTTGGGCTCCCGTGCATACGACAGTTCATAAATCTCATCCTCAGTGTAGTAAAGATCCAAGGATAGCTGCAAGACATTAAAAAAGCCACTTATTGCTGCATGGAAGGTAAACAGAATGAGAAAAAGGTCTCTAGATTTCTCCTTGAAACATGTTTTGGTGAAGGTGAATTCAGGTTGCGGGGTAATTATTATCTCTTCACAGGCATGCTGTCATTCAAGTAGGATTAGCACACTGCACTCAGATAATACAACAATACAGCAATCTGAACTCACTCTCATTCACATTCAGCTTGTCACCCACACACTCATAGATCATAGACTCTAATCACACCCACACAAGAAAAAGACAATCCACATGCTGCACTCATTTGCATCTTTGTATGTGTTCAGCGCTACTTGGTGAATCACATGAAGCTGCATAACAATTTCAAATGAACCCAAAGTTGCCGCGAGCGGTTCGCTACCGTCAACAGGTGAACCAGGTCCTTGTTGGCATCCAGCCTGGGTGGGATCTGCTGGAGTTGGATCAGCTCGTTGATGTGGTTGTACAGGGCCTGGAGCTTCTGGACATTCACCTTGTTGTCCTCGACATAATCCGACATGGCCTCATTGACTGAGATCAGGTCTTTGAGGTGGACACCCAGGATGGGGATTTTAAAACCTGTACACTTGTTGTAAGCTTGTCTGTAGTTGTCATAGTTTCTGCAAGAGGACAGCAGGTCCGTCATCTCGTTTAGTACCTGGGGAATGAAGTCGTTTTTATCATTATATTACAGTTATTTTTCTCCAGTATTTTGATCCTTGACTCTAAATCGCCAGTCACCCTTTACCTTAGTGACTTCACTCGGTACGTGCGACGTGGTGTCTTTCAGTCTGGAGATTGAGCTGTGACATAGGCCTCCCACCACCGCCATTAGTGTGTTGTAGTTGTGCATAAGGTGCAGACTCTGGCGGACATGCACAAGAAACACACGTCAGTCCATTCACGCACACACACACTTCTAAACACGCGCAATTAAACTTGTTCCAGGTAGCCTTGGTTATATAATCCGCAACAGTGGCATTACATAAGCCACTTATATCGTTGGCTTTTTCTTACTGCACTCTGATGGTTTGCTCTTTTTTTTGGAAATGCTTTTCCCTCTCTTATTTTTTATACTTTTTTTTTTATAAGTTCTCCAGTTCTTGCTGTCACTGGAGCATTATGGTGTGAAATTCGTTTCCACACCCGTGGGTTTTGAGGTTGACAGCAGTGAGCAGCAGCAGACTGGTGCATTAGTGTTGCAAGAGGTCCTCCAGAGTACAAGCCTGCCTAACGGCTCCCCGAAGCCAGTGTATCACTTCTCAGCAGGATGCACACAGCTTCACGTTGGAGTGGTTTTAACAAGCCTGCTCTGATCAGAGACTACACTCACGAGTCATTTCCCGCTTTTCTTCTCCTACAAAGTCCTCATTGTTTAAGCGTGTTCCACTTGGTGACTTCATTAGCTTGCATTCAGATAATATTTTTCTATCGGTAAGATATTTGGATACCCTAAAAGCCTGCAGCACAGCTCCTGAGAATCATTACAAGCTCTCTGAATATGCATTACACAATTACTAACATGTGAGGGGCTTTCAGAGTGAAACAAAAGTCATATTAACACTAGTTAGATAAGGTGCTGGAACAACCGCACATAGATTTAAGCGAAGAGGAAATGTAAGCACAGAAAGTATATGTGTAGTGGAAGTGGGGGTTGATTTAACCACTACCTGTGCAACGTGGATAAACTTAGTGAAAACCTCAGCTCTCAGCTGAGCGGTTGGCCGGCTTAGCACCATCAGCTGAACCCACTGGGAGACACCGTTACACAGCGCAATGGAACGCTCCATCACGGGGATGTCCTTCATGCAGCAGCTGCGGATGTAATTCTGATAGTCTACAAACTGGCAAAGAGAGCAGAGACAGGAGCATAAACCGCTGCACGGAAACTGCAAAGCATTTCCTGTCAGGAGGAAACACCTAATGGTTCTTAGTAAATGTAATTTAAAAAAAAACAAAACAGAGAACAAAAACAAAACAGCAAAGTGTTAATAAGCTACAAACAGGTGCGCTTGAATGTTCTTTTAAGTTGGCGTGTGTTTATACTCACTGATATTCTGCAGAAGGATTTAAATTCAAGGTAGGTGAGATGCTCGGCCAACTCAATGGGCTCCAGGTGGTCAAAAAGGAGCGACACCTTCCTCTTTTTACTGCAGTTAGCTTTAATCTTCTGGCTGGCTTTCCACGACCAGTCTCGTTCAGTTCTGAAGTACACAACAAAACAAAACGTGACTGCATCAGAAGAAAGCTTATGTAGCAGCAAAACTTCATAAACTGAAAAGCTGTAAATTGATTTTTTTGTTTGTTTGTTTGTTTGTTGATTCATGGAAGTCTCCCACAGAGCGTTTCATTACATTTATTTGCGGTCACTTCCTGGAGAGAAAAATGGTGCAGCTATAAAACGTGCAGTTTGGATATGACTGAATCAGTTTGTTCCATTTTTAATCTTTTAATTCTACAGTTCAATGATTTTAGCTTAACAAATGTAAGTATTTCCCCACTTTTAATAATGTTGCTGCTTTAGTATTGGTCTGCTGATCAGACACAATAAAGCATGTGATATGCGTGAAATTGATATTTCTCACATTATATATATAAAACAACTCTTTGCATTGCTAATTATTAATTGGCAGATTATTCTCTGAATATAATTATAGTTAGCTGCAGCATCAATCCAAGTATTTAACTTAAAACTGTGCAGTCCAGTTTCATCACAGCAACTTCAATGATAAAAAACAACAACAACAATAAAAAAATGGAAGATTTAGCATGCTTACTACGGGTCTGCGTTCTTCATAGTGAGAGTCTCTATTCTTGATCGTGACTGATTTCAGTACTTTTATGACTGCAACAAGCAACCGAGAGTTCTGTAGACCTAATGTCTCAGTTGGCCAGCTGGCCGGAGATTAACACTTACATCCATTTGGTCTCTAGGAGAGAGCAAAGTCGCTCCTGTCCGTGCTCTCGGATCAGATCCCGAAACTCATCCAGGCTGTCTGACAAGCTGTGGTGCAACCGGAACATCATCCAGAATTCCTGGATCCAGTGCCTGTAAGAGTAAAGCGTGGTACCAATCTGAATGAGATGTAAAAACAAGCCAAATTGAACTCTGAGTCAGTGTTCAATTTGTGGGACTGACCTGATGAGGTAGCATATCCTCTGGCACTCTGCTGGCTGCTCGCCGTCTACTGCCGTTTTAAATGTGAGGACTTCAGTTAAGGAGCAAGTGACATGAGCATAAACCTGATGAATCTGAAAGTTAAAGCTTGGATTCACTGCTGTTTGTCTTGCCAGCAAGTTATTCTAGACAAGTTTTTTCTGGAGTAAATAATGAACATATGGTTGATGTGACTGTGCAACTTCTTTCCAGCAAACAAACTCATTAATAAAAAAAAACTACAGCAACTAAACTGAAAAGGCAAACACAAGTGACATTTGTTAATGTGGGAGGAGGCGACTGCATGAAGCAAAACTCCCGATGAGCATCACGGAATGAATCATTCTGGTTTACAGAGGTAAGAGAACAACAAAATGCACAAAGAAACCGCAGAATCGGTGCCTCGTATATTGTAGAAAAACTGATAATATGGATTGTTTTGCGACAGATCTTTAAACGTGCCGCAGTTTAAACAGTGCTGTCAGCTCGAAAGGCTATTATTCATTCCGGAGGTCACTCTGCCTTCCTTTTAGCACGTGTTGCTCAGAAAAACACCGCGCTGTGAATTTCTATCCAACCGACAGTATAGCTCTCGACTGGCAGGAACGAGATTGCAGTGATGCACATAAAAAGGCTAATTGCGTCATAGGAGCAGAAGAAGTGCCCACGCAATTCCAAGGCCAGACTGTGGCGAAGACTGTTAATGGCCCCCCGCGCCTCTTCCCTGATCCTAACCCACACACTGTATTTATTTGATGCATCCTTTTGGGTCTCGGGCACAGAACGAGAGGGTTAAAAATAGCAGAGAGGGCCATTCGGCCGTGCGCGCATTGACGTGGGTCTGCGCGAGCGGGGGGCTGTTTAGGCAGTGGAGGGTCTGTGTTTATATATAGCTGGAGAGAACTTGTATGTGAAAGAGGCAGAGGTAATTAACACCTGAAACCACAAGGCTTTCTCACGGTGGGGCTGATAAGCTCCTCTGAGGGGCTTTGTGATGGCACTGCTGTTTCCTGAATGGAGGCTGAGATTATAGATCCTCACCACAAGTCACAAGGCATTAAAAAAACATGCTTTTTTTTCCGGTGTGAAGCAGAGAAAATAAAAAAGCACTGAACCAAACATTCTGAAAGAGACCAAAATACAGAAAGGTAATAGACTCCCTGCTATTGAATACACCAGCTCAGAATAGAGGAAAGTTGCACACTGAAAGCAACTGATGTACAAAATCTAAAATGTCTGACAGGAGGAGCAAACACGAACTGCCACTTTCCTATCACATTTTACACACTGACAGCTACAGGCTGCATTGTGAGCCAAGTATGAACTTGACTGCGTGTTGCTGTTGACAACCAAATGAAAGCAGCACACGGCAGAACAAGTGGTCTGATCTTGGTCTACATTTTCTGCCCAGAATTGGCCGCTGATTTGTCTGAATCACGTCCCTGCCTTGTGACAGCAGCTTTCCCCCCCCAAGCTTTTATGATGCAAAGGATATAAAGAGACGAGTTTGTCCAGCAGATCACTGGAGGAGATGAGGTGAAGGTGCATGGTCAGGGTGATGTTCAGCAAGTGGCCGTTCCCGTTTACACATCCGTTTGCGTCTGCAAAAGAAAACGAACGCACACGTGCTGGCGTTAGGCGTCGCCGCTGTAAAGACGAGGAGGTGTACAAAAACACACGCCACACTGTCAGATAAAACCCGCTCTGATGGTGAGAATTCTTTTGCCTGCCTTTCATCAAATATAATCAACCAGAGCACATCACATTAAAATGTACTATCAGGGCTGCTTTTTGTTGTTGTTGTTGTTTGATTATCAGAGATCAGATGGGGGTTTGTGGCATGGTTTTTGTTGCTTTTTTGGGGGGCTGGTGGGTTTTGAATATCAAATGAATTCCAAATGACTCAAAGATGGCATATATGCAGTACGTTTGGCCTCTCAGGGCCACCGTACACACACACACACATATATATATATATATGTATATATATATATATATATATATACATATATATATATATATATACATATATACACACACATATATATATTTTTTTAAATACAGAAGCCACTACTAGTACTAAGATAAACCCCCTTTTGGTTTCGCATCATGTTTAACTCAAATGTGGTTTTCAGATCCATCACACAGTTTTCTCACAGAAAGTTAATCGCATAGCTGATGATGTTTTGAAGGCAAACAGAATAACATGTTGCCATGATGTTTCTTGCTTACAGTAAATAAATCTGTATCAAAATGTATATTTATATGGGGAAATGCAGGCCAAGCTGAGGGGGGGAGTTTGAAATTTTGATATTGTGAACTAACAGAATAAACACACAAATTTTGCAAGCTATTAAGATTTTGCATTCATATAATATGAAGACCAAATATTGCATTTCAGTGTTTTCACAACTTTATTCAAGTGAAACATGGTGTTTTATAGACTCACGTAACAGTCTTTGTGCTCTTGTGTCTTCCCCTTTTTCTCTTGCAGCATCTACTAAAACTGTAAATTTCAGCTGCTTTTCTCTGTGGTATCTTTGAGTTTCAGCAGCGATGCACACATACATCCCACATCTTTACTCAAGCCCCTCATTTCTCATAGTATGTGTTCACTTTGCCACTGGAGCCAATCAAAATGTGGGACATTATGTCAGCATGCTGGACAAGTAGGATTGCTAATATGAGACGCTTGGCCACCCTATCCGCAGGGACCCCAGCCAATGGTCTTGCATGCTAGATATGTTGGTGGGATGAGGGTCTATGGATCAATAGATGTTAAAGAAATACCCTCCTCATTCTTCATTTATTTTGTACTACATAAATCCAGCATAGACATTTTCATCACTTTACAAGAGACAGTTAGCTTAAACTTATGCCCACATTCTAGTGCCATTACCTTTCCGCTGAATGCTTACCTTTTCCTCTGATTGTGTTTACTTCTGCTGCTCGCCTGTCTCACTACCTTTTTTTTTTGCTTCCTTTTCCCTTGCATGTATCTGACTTCCTCTCTTTGTATGCAGACCACCTTTCCTTATCTTGCTCGTCTGACTCCACGCTACAATGACATCTTGAAACCGCGAATAGAAAGACAAATTTCTTATCAATGACCTCTTAAAATCGGACGGGATGAGCACAAAAAGTGATTTTCCCACACACTCAAACAAACCACTCATCTTCACAACAATTTCAAAAACCACTGTATCGTTCAGTAAATTTGTGGCTGATGTAAAGAGGAAGTGAATTTAATCGCAGCTCTAGACTATTTGTGTCTTTCTTCCCCTGTGCTCCCTAAAATGGGCTGAAAACCTTAAGAACAACATTTGCGAACTCTCAAGCTGCGTGCTGTTTCCCTTTAAGCTTTGCCAGTGTCTTTACACCATCAAGGACATCAGGCGTCTGAGGACCCACTTTTAAACAATATCACCTTGGAAATACCTTGGATGCCATGGCAACATGTTTTCTAATCTTTGTTATCTGTAAGCAACTTGCCACTGCTGCCGCAGCTGACTAATCCATCCCTCATATCCTGCATCGGGTGTGTTTGTGTTTGTAACACGCAGGCTCTGCCATCTAAACCCAGCGAATGTCAGTGACCTTACCCTCCAAGTCATTAAGAGAGTAAAAGAGACAAGTGAAACACAGGGCTGCTCATAAAATGACACATGTGATACAGGTTGCAAAGATTTGGTGCAGTTAAAGTTAAGACATATGCATGCAGAATAATTCCCACTCCTTCTTGGCATTTATGGTAAACACAGATATAATAACATTGCTTTAATCGAATTATCAGTTAATACTCTCTTAACTTACTAACACTCAGAGTCAGACCTACTGTAAAAAAAGCACAGCAGGAGGCTGTGAGTCTCCATAAAGCAAACAATTACGCCATACTTTTTTCACAATTTTCCAACCACTAACCCTCCCTGTGTAGGGTTAATTGTGGGAGGAAATCCCCTCTGGACTGGCTGTTAGTGACTGGAACATTAGGAAAGCTGCCGCCCGGCGAATGATGATAAACACTGCAGTGGGCATGCGGCCGGTGGCCTACTTTTAAGGTTATCTTCGACATTCATCGGCCGATCCAAACATGCACTTCATGTTTCCTTGTTTTGACAGAGGCTATCAGATTGGATGGTCCTTTTGTTTTAGAAGAACCCGAGTCAGATTGTCATCTCTATGTACTCTGGGCAAAATCTTCCATAATATTTAGGACTCGGTGAAACTGTGTCTACAACACTGTTTCCATTCGTACTTTACAACAGTGATTCCCAAGCAGGAAAAAAAAAAAACAAATAAAGAGAAAAAAACTACTGAGATGGAGAAAGTAAAGTAAAAAAAACCAAACTGCATATAATCAATTACAAAAATGATTAATAAAAGTGGATTTAAGTGGTTAAATAAACTAAAGGCTAAATGTATAAACAGCTTGAAATGAAAGAGTAACTAAAACCGTTATCTAAAAGCAAAAGATGTGAAATAGATATTGTGATCTGTGTGCAATATGTAGTTATGTAAAGTCATGAGCAAGCAAAATTAATACATTTTAACAGAAACCCAATTGTAATGGATTAAAAAAAAGCTAAAAGGAATGGATAAATGTTTGAAATACATAAACATAATGAGCAACAAACGAAGCTGCTGGCTAAATGTTTGAAAGAGTTAAAGAAACATATTTGAAATTGCTAAATGTCAATGCTAAATGTTTAATAAGTAGCCATTAATGTTACATAGCTACAAATTGGGATTTGATGTTAGTTAATGAAGTGTCCAAGCAGTAGATACATTGCAACAAAAACATTAAAATTAAATAAATACTGAAACATCTGCACCCGCTTTTATGTGGGAGTAGATGGTAAATAAATACAAATAAAATAATAAATAAAAAAATAAAGAATAAAAAAATATTCTTATGCGATAAACAAAGTATTGTTTTCTTCACAGCTGTGAAGATTGAAACTTTCCATCAGGCCAAAAAAACCCCACCACTGTTTCTCGACTTCTATAGCGTGTCTTATTCTAATGGCTTATAAATATTTTGCAATATTTGCAAAAAAGAGGCAAATTAAATGCAAGCAGTACTGTAATAAACAAAAAAGAAAGCAAGAACGAAAAAAAGAAAAATATGGGTGTGTTCTGAGCGGTCAGCACAGCCTGGTGTGGTCCAAGGAGAAAGATGATGTCAACAGCTATTGATCCACACCTCACAGTGCTCTGCATTTCAAAGGTTGGTCAGCATCTGAGGACTACCGTTCAGGGATCTGACCTTTCAGCTCAGCCAGGCTTGAAGCTGCCATCCGGTAATCCTTCAAATAGCTCTTACGTGCACTCTCACATTTGAAAAGGTGGCAGGACTCGAGGACCTTAGGGGTCCCCTGTGATGTGAGTCAAGAGGACCAGAACTGTGATGCATTTTATCAGGAGAGGCTGTGCAAGGAAAACCCCAGTCATAATAGATTATCCTGACAGAGAGACACTGTCACACACTGAGGGTGTAACTTTCAAGTGTACGGGGTCTATAGGGCTAAAACCCTTCACACTGATTCTGTATCCTGCCAACGGGAAGCCGACTGTGATTAGTACCTGCATCTCTGCAGATGAATGTAGTTATGAGATGTCATTTTATGTGCAGTCCATTGTAACACTTCTCCACTGCTCTTGCTGCATTTGTGTAACCAGGCAACGGCAGTTTGAAAGCTTGTCTCTTCAGAGATGCAATCACCATAACTCAAAGAGCACTCCAGACAACTCGATGAAGCCAATGATATTTGCTTGATTGATCCAACTATAGCCTACACAATCACTGCTGTGCTGTTCTTTCATTTAAGTACGCCCTCTATATATCATGCAGCCAGTGAAATATTAATGCACAATTAATAGAGTGCAGCAGAAAGCATTTCTAAAAAAAAATTAGCAAGCCTCAAACACGTGTCCTTCAGCATTAAGGCACAAAATCAGACCGACAAGAGATTTTATCTTCAAACCATGAAATCTTACACTAAACAAAAATAAAGTCAGCCTTGGTAAGAAATCGCTTTTTTACTTTCCAACGTGAAGCACTCCCTTCTTTCTTTAGAGGCCTGCCTAAACTTGTTGCTGCCGAGAGAAAGTGGCGAGAAAAACAGACTCCTTAAGCTACAACATTCTGTGATCTCGATTAACCTGAAGGTTTAACGTCTTCTGATATCCGAAGGACTGCATAACCTGTTACACAACCATAGAGCAGAAACACCCTCTGGAGTCTTTTGTTCACTGCAGGACTTCACCTTGTAAAACAAACCAGCCAAGAAGGTCAGCGCTAACTTACCAAAAGACTGCAGGCAGGCTCGGATGAGCTCCTCCCAGCTTGCGCCCTTGGTGAGGTGTCCCAGAGGCATTACTGATTTATTCGGCGGGGTATGGGCCGGACTAGGTTTGTGGAACCTGTGAGGCCGACCTGGAGGAGAAACTCTAGACCTGGAGGTGCATCCTTGAATCACTCTCCTTGAGAAACACCAACACAAAAAGAACAGTGAGGGGCGGAGGAGGTACAGGAGGGTTAACTGCAATGAAAGCGTGCCTTTCTCCTTTTGCTATTAACATGTATGACTGTACATGCACACTACTTAAACCATGATTTTACGAGAGCGCAGGTTATTAGCCCACACGCATTAAAGGATTCGTCCCTCAGCCACACAACTCGAAGGTGTTATTTACACCTAAGAAACCCCCGTGGTGTGTTTTGCTATTCATTGTTCTCATTTCCTTCCTTTAACTTGGGGAAATACCGGCTGATTGCGGACATCCACATAAAACTCTCGAGTGACCAGAGTAAAGAGCTTACAAATGGAACAGTTTTACGCATGTAAGCGCTTAAAGCGGAGCAGGTCTGGCCGCAGAGAAGCGTGTGAACTTGAACACGCTTGTGCGCAACAACAAGTGGAAAGCATCAGTTTTGACACCATTTTGGCCGAAAATATACACATTTGCCATTAATAAATAGCTAATAGCAGGAATAACCGGGATACCTTCGATCGGGTGCCCACGTTTTCACCAAAGAAAACCAACCAGAAACTCCTCAGTAAAAGCACAAAAAGATGAGCCGACTTACGCTTCGTCTCTGCCCTTTTCCTCTGATGTTATACTTTCGTTTTGGTTTTCTTTTGACTGACATCCCATTGCGAGGTACTGGGCGACGAGCGGTTGAACTAGGCTGTCCATCTGTGTCCTCCTCGATGGGAGCATTACATCGCTCTGCTGGGCTCGGTGCGCCTCCGCGGTCTCAGAAGCATTGTGCTGACTCGTCAATGAACGTTACACAATTAAGATTCACCCAGCCTGTCTGTGAGTGGGCGGCCGTGCTGCTGCTGTCGGGCTTGTCACTCACACGGAGTGGACTCCGCACTTCACTAGTCATTATACTTGCGTCAAAAGTCGTGCTCTAGATTTATACTTGAAGATTTTAATCACGGAAGCGGCGCAGGGGGGGCTCGTTGAAGTCATTCCATCCAAGAAAATGAAAAGCACATTCTCCTATTATCTCGCTCTTTTGGCACTCTAGTAATGATTTATAACTTGATCACATTTTTTTTATTTTCACATTTTTCTGATATTCCATAACAATTCACATATTCACATAAACACAGAGGTTAAAAAATCCCTTTAATATGAGTACATTCTGGATAATCACTGTGTAATGTGATTCTTCCTTTGGTTTACTAAAAGATGTTTGTTCATTCTGCAGAACAGGAAAGGGTGGATCTTCCTTTAACAGATAACAGAGGTTGCAGGTTCCATTACCACTACAGCTTAAATCAGGGATTGTGTTATTGTGCTGTAGGTGGTCCAAAGAAGATGTTTCCTGAAATCTTTCAGGAGCTTTAAGAAGTCTTATCACCTCCATCCAAACGTAGATAGGGGGATTGTGGCTGCTCACGTTTTACTCCAGAGGCCATGAATATATGAGATCTGAACGTTTTAAATTGAAAATAGTCTCATTAATTTTAAACTGAAGCACATTTCTGAGATATTTTTCCTCAAGTGAGAAATGGGACGTACCTGAGTTGGTTTCTAAATTACACTCAGGCCAGCTGGCAAGTTGAAGGTCAGAAGAAAGCCTGGAGAAGTTTGATCCTCTAGTTCTACCCCCCTGTCATAAACAGATAAACAAATGATCATCCAAATCATACTTAATCAGCTCTGGAGCTTTGCATTTGAATTTTCTGTCTGGCTTTAACGCTACACTAAAGAACACCATAAAAGAAGAATGCATACACATCTGTAAAGACTGTGATGTAAGAAAAGCTGAGGCATCTCTGTCATGAAACCTACTATCTCCACTCCCTGTACGTAGTTCCCTTTAGTCAGCATGGCTGTGAGGGGAAGGTGCATGCCTGAACCTGAAAAGGGGGAGTTAAAAAACATCTTAGTTGGTGATTATTGTTTCCTTCTGTAATGCTTGTTTCGTGACAAGAGAATTTTTCGTGTTTATCAACGTCACTTGCAATGTGAATCATGCCCCTTGACTGAGTGAATTCGACTGGCATCAAAGCGCTATTAACTCCACATCAATCGATTTAAACACATGATCCCACAGAACCTCCCCCATTGGCCACAGACGGCAGGTATGAGTATAAAAGGTTTTGAAATCCAGTTATTATGTATTTGTCTGTTTTCATTTTAACTGTGAAGGTTTAATCTAATTAATTATCTATAATCTTTTAAAAAAAAGATTTGTACTTGTTTATGTGTGTGTGTGTGTGTGTGTGTGTGTGCGTGTGTGCGTGTGTGTGTGAGAGAGAGAGAGGCTATTTTAAATGTGAAAATTAACACACTGGTCCATTGTTCTCACTCACACACCCAGGATTACTCAGGTCTAAATGCTTTCTGCTTCCTGCACACCGGAATATCCTCCCTTTGAATAGATGACTACATGCATGCCATCTACAGATGACCAGCAGCTTGGGTTCATGTGTTAGTTTGAGCTCATGGGGGCAGAGTGAAGTCATGAGAATATGTGTAAAGACCAGCTGGCTGCTTGTGATAAGATAGTGTGTCTGCACCCTTTTTTGTGTCTCTGCTGTTATCAGACTGCTTGGTGATACCTTTACAACTTGCCCCCATGCATCTAAGTGCACTTCTGAAGCAAACTTTCTCACTCTCTCTCTGTCTATCTTATCCCAGTGTTACTTGTAGAAATGTGCTGCTTGAGATAACACACACACACACACACACACATACTAATTTTGTATTACTTGAAAATACTGCCGCTCTCTGAGTCTCCACCCAACCTTAAACAAACAGAAAAAGGATCCTGATGAAAGAAAATGGTAGACTTTTAAACACATGCCAGGTACTGTTCTTTGATAAGCTGCACTGTTTCGGACATGTGATAGATTTAGGTATATCTGCTGATTGCCATGCACTCCAAGTGAACGTGCAAATTTAGAAACATGAAAATGGCGTTGGATGATAATAATAAGACACCGACATTCACACAGTACATCAAGTAGGCTATGTTGTTATTCTGGTAGTCAGTGGTCACTGGTGTAAATGATGTCATAGAGTGTCACATTCAAGGAAAAAAGAGTCAAATACCTTGGACCTGCAGCCGTTAACTCAATAGTTGAGCTGTGGACACCCCCTGGTGGATATATTGAGTCATCTGCTGTCCAGCTGAGAGGATGCTGTCCTTTTGCAGGTACTGGAAATTAGCCTCAGCATCTTTTGCACAAATACATCAATCACCATCCACGAGAAGACAGTACTTTCTGTACAAGCTCTTTTCTTCAAATCATAGATTCCCTTCAGCAGTGAGATTAATTGAACTTGGGTCTGACCACCAACCTCTGTAGTAACTGTTTTTGTTGAGGTTTTTTATGCTCATGACAAAAATTGAGCTGAACTCGTGATTATGGAGGGTCACGAGCACAAAAATTAATTTAACAACTAAATTGTTAAATAGTGAATTAAATGGGTCATTAATTAATTAAAAATGGAAATAGAGTACTAAATAATTTATCAAGTGGTTTAAATGATGATAATCTAATTTTAATCATTTATTTATATATTAAATTAATTAATCATTTCCCATTTTAATTAAATTTTAAAAAAATAATAATAATTTTGGCACTCGTTGCCCTCCATACTCTGTCATCCTTGTTTTAAAATGCTGAAAATATGTAAGCACGACCCATTGTGGAGTTACCTTCATTTGTCATGGGAAACAAAAACATTGTTTAATCCCAGAGAGCGTCACTAAAGTCAGAAATAAAATTTTAAAAATCATCGGTTTGTTGCTTTACGCAAAGTTTCCGATAGCCGTAAATGTTATTAAAAAACTGTGTTAGTTGTTTTTTTTCTAGTGATTTTTTATGGAGTCAAGGCGCTCGAATAATTAAGTAACGAAGAGCTCCTGAACGCAACATTCTCGGCCAGCGCGCTAATCGCAAGCAGCTAACAGCCTAGCCGCTAACCATTGATTGGGAACAAGGATATCTCCAAGTCAACAAGTACACTGTTATATTCACTTGAAACAGCTCGTAAATGATTTAAAATGGTTGTGGATGATGTAAAACTACTGACTCACCTTAAGGGAGAGAGAATCAAATTGACCCTCAAGACTTCATCGTTCTTCGGGGTTGTGAAACGTATTTTCCCCAACAAAGCTTTGATTTTGGCGGACGGTTAGACGTTTTTAATTAATGTTGTACTTTATTTATGAATTATTTCTGTAATATAAGAGAGTAAAACTGTTAAAGACTTTATATTAGTGTCTTGGAAAGATAGTTGTGGTTTCTGGTTTGTTGCAGTTGTCAGCGGTGATGGCTGTAGTTTTCCCGGAACAAAACTTTTCTTTGGCCATGAGATTCTGAATGGTGAGTTCACTCATGAAAAGTAATACCTGAACAGGTTTGTACCAAGCTGCACAGTATTCTTTCATTGTCCATTCTGACATCTGGCTTGACTTTTTATATAATTAATTCAACAGTGGAATTTACCAGTGATGGGCACGGTGACCGTGAGTAAGTAAGACATGCATGAGGTGCCACTTTTGGTGAGAATGCCTTTTGCCCTGGCTTGTAATAAATTTCAATGTACAAAATTGTGCACAGAAATATTCACCATCACAAACCTGAGGACCACTTGGATGTAGCAAAGTTTCAGCCATACAGGAAGATAGGCATATTGGGTGAGTTCATTTATTCCAGTACAGCTATGATGAACCAGTTACAGGAGGGGTGTCAAACCTAAGGCCCGGGGTCCTGAATGGGCCTGGGAAAACTTTGGAAAATATGAAGGAGGCCTGTATGCTAATGGTCATTTATACTACACCAAACTAATTAAGTAATAGATGAACACCTAAATTACATGTTTGTTTGTTTTTTCACAATAAATTATTAAAAACTTTAAGTTTTATAATTACAGGAATATCTGGTACCAAATTTTTTTCCCTGTAATTTTACACAGTTGTTAAAACACAGTTGTTTATTTCTTACAAATTAAGCCCAAAGAGAAGTCCTGACAGGATTGTTTTTCTTAACTACAACAGCATTTCTTTATTATGCAGAAAGAATTTGACGTAGTGTTGAAATTGCCCTTTTTTGCTCATATCGAGTCGTCTCAGGGACTACATGTGCCATTTGCATTGACAGGAGGTTGTCCGGCCCACCAGTTAACATGCATTAGACGACCCTGAGCTACACATTTGTTTTGAACATCTCACTTTTGAGAGGATTTTCTTTTTCTTTTTGCAGATGATGACGAAGAGGAAGAAGAGTACATCAACTTTGTAGTCGTTGATGAGTTTCATGAGAAGTTTGGACCTGCTGTAAGTTGATTTGATGCTTGCTTTCTAAAGTGTAAATGACTCCGATGTCTTTGACCCATGTACCGTATCCAAATGTGTTAGATAATGCACATCAAGAAACAGCACGTGATCGGTGTGGGAGCTGAAGGAGTTGAGGTATTTAAGAATGGACGACTGTGTTGGCTGCAGGTGAGAAAGTTGTCGGTCTTTTGGTTTTTTGTTCCTACTCCATCATGAGAAGAGTAAAAGGAAAATAACTTAAACCTAATTCGTCTAGATTGCCACTAAAAACAAAGTATACCTATTTGATGTCCTGTTACTTGGAGCCCGGGCTTTTAAGAATGGCCTCGCCGTGATCCTGGAGAGCAAGCACATTTTAAAGGTGACAAATAACTGCATTAGAAGCTCTCTTAAAATTATGGCAGTGATTATGATTACCGTAGCATATTGGTTTGACATTTGTTGCAGGTCATCCATGACTGCAGAGCCATTGCTGGATGTCTGATCGCTCAGTTTGGAGTAAAGCTGGCAAACGTCTTTGACACTCAGGTATGTGTGCAGTATGCACATTATTGTTAATCTTTAGATTATTCTCTAAATTATCCATATTGTTCTTTTCATTTTATGTGTCTCTGTTTTGTCTGTTTGCTTGAAATAATTTTTTCTTGTCCTCTTTGAATGTTTTAGGTGGCAGATGTCATGTGCTTCTACTCAGAGACGGGAGGTTTCCTTCCTGACAGAGTCAGTACTCTCCATGAGGTGTTAAGTCTCCATCTGAGGGCACCCCCCTCCCAGCTTTCATCTCTTCAGATTAAGTCACAGTTCACTAAGGTATAGCACACAGACCTATCCAGGGTATTCTTTTTCTTGTGCTGTATAGGTATGTGGTGCTATAACAGGTTTATGGTTTTACAGGAAGAAAGTGAGATGTGGCACATGCGGCCTTGTCCGTTACCCCTGCTGAAGGTGATGGCTCTATCAGTGATCCACCTACAGCCGCTCAGACTGGTCCTGATGGACACGCTCATGAGAGACTACATGGCTCTGGTTGATTCCTACCTCAGCAGCAGCCATTACCAGCCTGATGAACTGGCGCATGTTGGCATGGTGGGTAATTAAGAAACAATTAGCTGTTGTCAAAGAAATAATCCATTTCAGTTTTTTGTTCCAGTTAAAAGTCGGTCAACGTGATAGAAACACGGGATTTAATCAACACTGTCATCAGTCTGTTAAAGTGACAGCTTTCTGTCGTTCACGCGTGGGACAGGTTTACGTTATCCTTCACTGCTTCATTCACACACACCCACGTCAGTAACACACAGAAAGACATTTATGCATGTTATGTACAGTATTTTCATATCTGGTAAAAATGTATGGCATTGATTCTAGTGAGATGTAACTGCACATCTGCATGTTTGGTTCTTTCCTCCATCATCAGTAAAACACAGAGTATGGGCTTGTCTCTTAGACAAGCCCAATTGACCATACTCGACAAGTTTCTCTCCAGTGAATCTTTTGCAGTCCTTCTTTTTAACTGTTAAGATGGCCAGAATTCACAAAGTGGATTTTACATTTTATTCAGCATGATTCGAAAGTAGCGAGTGAGCCAATAAAGTCATCGGTAAAGTGTTTGGTGAGCTCACAGAGCAAGATCCGAGGGCTGTTTTCCTATAGAGTTCTATACAACCGGAAGAATTTTCAAACACAGAACCCACATCCATCTTTTAAAGTGTCAGTGCTGCCCTCTGCCCTTGTACAAGATGTCTGAGAGAGATTTCTCTTCCGGATTGGGAATAATAAGGAAAGAGATGATAGCTGAGGTAAGAAACAGGGTCTATGAGATATGATGCAATTCTCAGATGATTTTTAAACTGTGCAATTCACAAAAGCACATGAAATAAATGCAGCCTACTCGGTTCTGTCTACATATTAATGATCTGCACTCATGCAGACTTGTGCAGCATTAAATAAATGTTAATGAAGACCAACGTGGTAAGGTTGTCCTTACCAGTTATTGGTAAGTCAACAAGTCATTGTCAACACTTTTCATTTAATTGTTTTTACAGTACCCTGCTTTAATGCGAAATGGCTTTAAACAGAAATAATATAACATTATGTGAAAAAGTTAAAAATAAATGCCAAAAATAAACATTTTGCTTTTCCTTTTATCAGCTCTAATTTGTTGCAGCATTTCAGATTGAAATATAACATCCACAGATCACAGCAGGCTAGTTGTGTGTCTGTACAGGTCTTAAATCTGGCATTTTCTTTACTCAATACTACAATACTATGTGTATTGAATTGACATGTGAGGTTTGCAGAAGCTTGAAGGTTAGCAGTAACCGTCCCAATCAACTGTTTGTATCCACAGGAAAGTGTGTTGGAGTTGCCCAGAGACCTGAGGCAGCTGGAGGTAATGCGTCGCGAAAGGCACGAGTGGGCTTCCGGTCACTATCCACTCACAGAGCAGGGTCTGCTGGCTCGCTTTAGCCCCAAACCTCAGTCTTCATCCCAGGCCTCACCTGCTGTAGAAGAAGACCAAAGGAAAAACCATACAGATGTGTCTGAACCTGCAAGTGTAGAATCTCCTTCACCATCACCACAGGAGCTTCTTGTTAACCAGTCTGCATTTAGCCCTTTGAGGGTCACCAGTGGGCCTGCTGTGGATGTTCAGGATCCTGCTCCTGCCACTGTGTCAGACCTCATCAATAAAGAGTCCATCAACAGTTCTCTGTCAGCAGGTATGGGCAGAGGGTACGCAGGAGTACGAATGGATCTGATGGGAAGAGGAAGGCCCTTTGGGAAAGAGCAGCCATCCAACGCCACTTTTCCTTTCATAGGAAGAGGAAGAGGCTTTCTTCTCCACTTACCACCCACTCAGATCCCCGTTGAGAGTGCTGGGGACTTCAAACGTCAGTGTAGTGTGAAAGCGACTCCTTTCCAGGATAAAATGCCAGAGCCTGGCCTCAATGAAAGTAACCCACCTAAAGATGTTTGTGGTTTGAGTGGAGAAGAATTTACATTAAGTCGCCAGCCCATCTCATCTTCACTGAGCCAATCATTCAGATATTAAAGTAGTCATCACAAAGCCTTTATGGAAAAGTTACAAATGTTTACTCTTTTACACCTTGTAATTCCTTAGCATGACCAGTAGGTGGCAGTAAATGTTCTTTTTTTGTTTGTTTGTTTTGCAAAGATTTGTTTGACATTTGACATTTATGTTTCTGGAAAATAAAAATATACAGGAGTTCTTATTGTATATTACCACTAAATGTTTCATCTTGTGTTTTAAGTGGTAGTTGACTGCATTCTTACCCACACGATCAAATTAAAAATAAACTTTGAGCTCAGATGTTTGGATAAATAAGCAAAATTCCAAGTGTTGATTATTTTTTATCGCACACATTATGCTCTGATAGTATGTCACAATATGTCAAAGTGACAAGAAATGATGGGTTTGGCTGGTGGAACACCAAGTACACCCAGACAACTCCACAACCTCATTAATGTGCTAAACTTAGCGTGATTGATTGCCTGTACAGCGTGTGTTGCAGTTAATTGATTGTGAAATGCAGAAACGGGCACTGATGGATCTGCTGTTAATTGAGCAAAAACATTGCTGGCTGACACTTCTTTTGATTACTGATGATAATAAAAGGGGGGAAAACATTAGACTTGGTGCAGAGGGAACACAGAGAGGGATACAGATTCTCTGGAGCTTCAGTCATTGCTGCTGTTTTAGATGTACTTGATCACAGGTGGTCAGCACCTGCCATATTTTGTAATAACAGAAAAAAAGATGATGTTATCCTGTTAATTTGCTGCTTGACATGCCTTGCAGATTTTGCGTAGCCATTTTTGCCAGAGATCAAAACAAGCCATGGACACAACAGCAGGGCATTTCTGCCCCCCATTAATCACATCTTATTGCTATGGTTATCTACATGCAGAGGCTTGGGCCCTTTCCAAAGCTTTCTAATTGAAAGCATGAAACAGATAATGTAGGATTTTAATTAACTGGGAGGCAGCCTGACACAAAGCCCTGCTTCTCTCTTAGCAACCAGCACCTCCTCAGCTTTTGCTGAGCACAAGCAGGGTGGATCGTACCCGTATGCCTCTTTCAGCCCTCTGAAACGCTCCTGTTACTCGGTCTGTGTACGCGAGGTTTCAGCAAGGAACAAATGGGTTATCGCATCATCTTAATACCGATTTGTGTGATGTTATCTTTGAGCCGCTGCTCTTAAATCCCATCCCACAGCGAGAGAGGATTCATTCCACATAATGTGACTGGAGCTTGCTCCCCTCTATATTTATCTGCGTCAATCAGCAGTGAAGTTGTGGAGGGGTTGCAGTTTGTCGAGGGGGGGTGATACAGGTCTCCGAGGGGCCATGGAGGACAGGCTCCTGTCATTGACCACCAGATTGGAGCTCTTATTTTAGAGGACCTTGCATTTCCTCTCCGTCACAATAATGCCTTATGTGCAGCACTTCCTGTTTCTCAGGCCTCTGAGGAAGGAACTGCGCGCTTGTCACACGGTAGTCACCGTTTCCTCCCTCCCCCTCAGCCTCCCCTCCCCTCCACCCACAAACTTCAGACAGTGTTATGTCCTTCGGAGAGGAAAGATGACTGCACCTTCAGCATCACAGCAGGATGCGGGCGAGCTAATTTTAGACTTAAAGTCGGAAAGGTAGCGCACAGACATAAACACAAACTTTAGGATGTCCAGATGTGTTGATTTTGCATCCGAAAATGGAGGTCTGAACCGCGCAAGACCATTTATTGTTTTGACTGAGCAGTACGAGCCACGAGGCCTGAAGGTGTAATGGAAATGGGTCACTCACTGAACAATGATGAGCACTTTAAAAGTCACACTTTTACAAACTGCATACATTATTGAAAGACGGCAAGGAAGCCACCCAGACACGTGCCGAGCTGCATTATTGATCACCAGAGCTTCAGGCGCTGTTGTGAGAGTACCAGAAACAAAGGTGTTTGTCCTCCTTCCCACCCCACCAGCTTACAACTCTGAAAATGACACGACCTAGACAGAACCTTCCCTCCTCCTGATCGGGTTCAGGCTCGAGGATTTGTTCATAATTAATAGGCCCTTGTTAATTATTAAAAGTGAAGGGACAGTTTAATGAAAACCTTTGCTGTTGTAACACGTCATTAAAATTGATCATCATGTTTGCTGACTAAGTGCTCACTCAGATCACGGTAGATATAGCTCAGCGCTGAAAAAGAAGGAAAGCTAATCAGAGTTTGGACCAGTGGCTCATCAGTAATCAGATTGTTTGTGAGCTGTTTAAATTTTTCCTCTTGGCTTAATCCTGCTGCTGCTTTCCTCTGGGACTTTGTTTAGCCTGGGGTGGCAGACTTGGCCAGAAGCGACTTGTTTGATTGGCTTGTTGAAACAACACAATCAGCTGGTCTTACCTGAGTAGTTGCGCTACAAAGAACCAGACTGATGAGCAGCATTCAGCAGTTCTGACTGCGGCACGACAGGTTGTGTGGACACGTGTCAACAGAATAATATGATTTCCATTATTAATGTAACCACATGTAATCCCTTTGTATTTATAGGCAGGGAGGCATACAGTCAGATATCAGGTTCCACTGTGCCACTAACCGCATCCCTGCAGCCAGTCTTCCATCTGTTAGGAAAAACCTATTGAATCGTGCTCTGCTCCCCCACCCCCTACAGCCCCCCCCTCCTCTCCCTTTCTTTTTCTCACGTTACAGGCAACCCTCCTTTACTCTCCCCAGGTCATATTCAACGGGACAATTAATATTTAACGTGAGAAAGGCCGACCTATCCAGATGGCCTCTCGAGTACAGGCGAAAATGAGAACAAAACACAGCATCAATATTTCAGCCGGCCTCACTAGTGGCATGCACGTATCCCTGCAGTCAGGAAGCTTTGCTCAGGAAGACCCCCTTCAATAAGCACACATTCATTCAAACGCACACATACACAGATGCAGGCACACAATACGCATCTTTATGAACTGCTGCGCCATGTTTACTCAGGCGGCGTGGCGCATCGGGACCTGGGAGGGCCCCTCCAAAGGAATCAGCCATATTGTGACCTTCAGCTGGGATAGACGTGCACAGACAGGAGATGAGTGACAGGTGACGGAGCAGATGATAAAGGCCAGGATTTAGGAATGTCAGCCTTCATTTGGCTGGAAACTACACTTGAATTAGTCCAGCACTTTGGTCCAGTCTAATATATTTCAGTAGCCAGTGTATGGGGCAGCTATGACATAACAACGCTTCATATAGAGAGCAAGAGGATGAATTTTATTAACTTTGGTGCAAATGTAGCTCTTTATTTTGGATGAAATATGATGGAATTAGCTAGATTAATTCCTGTACTTTCTATTTTTTTCTTACCCAAAGTACTCTATTCAATCTCTGTAATAAAAGCCTTCCAACCATAATCAGCCCAAAGGACCCAGGACACAGCAGGATTTAACTACAGAAGCTCTCCATCACATCAGAAGACCAGCTGAATGTTTCCGCATTTTGGCCGTCGCTTAACCCACCGCAGAGCAACTGGCCTGGCCACAGCCCCTGAGGCTCCGTAGGTGCACCTTCACTCGCAGGAGATAATGACAAAACGAGCGGGATGTTAATGATTTGTGCAATGAACGTCGACATGTGTCAAAGACAAGCATGCAAATGACTCATGCGAGACCCTCCTTCTACCCCCCTACCCGAGCTTCTGATGCTGAGCAGCTTTGCTGTTTTTATATCGTGTTGAGTAATAAATTATAGCAATTATGGAAACATTTAGAAATAAATAATAGCTGCGATGGGTCTTTTCTTTTCCTGTGTTATTGGCTTTGAGAGGAGAGTTGACGATAAAAAACAAAGATGTTGTCAAGGTGGAGTTATTAAAATATTGGCCACCCCCTTTATCTAAGAAAGTCTTTGATTCAAAAGATGAGCTATTAGCAGTTGGCAAGTTTGTCATAATTAAAACTTGCATTGTGTATTGTGGGTGTGTGCACACAGATGACGGGGTGATTGTAGCCACGGGAAGGGCCTGGAGAAAGAAGAAACTGCGGCGGGGAGGGGAGGGCTCCCTGTGGCTGGCTGAATTAGTGCTCGATGGGTTTGGCCTGGCAGCTGCTCTCGGGGCCTGGCATGCTGACAACCTAGCACTGTGGCGTTGTGTTGTCATGGCCAGCCAGCACACAGTAAGGGAGGTGCCAACGCCAGGCACACCAACGCCATCACCATTGCGGGGCTTTGTCTTCCAAGCAGCTTGCCATACTTGTTTTACTTATTATGGCAATATCATTGGATTAGTATGAGATTAAGCCGGGTAATGAAAAAGGGCAAGTTGCATTCATGTCATCTGGGAAAACGTAAATGCCACCCTAAGCTGGTTATGACATTTGGCCGTAATGAAAAACGTGATCGTTGTGTGTTTCAAACAGCTGTTGGTTCAAAAACCGGCCTGCTGTTGCTTTGATTTGTCCAAAGCAGAGGCTGACGTAAAGTAAATGCCCATATGATTCACCTAAGATGAATTCCATTTAGTCTTCTTTGTCAAGATGTGCTAAAAAAAAAAAAAACATAACAAGGTTGTACATTTAATGTGATACATAAAGCTGTGGGAGCTTGCCTTTAGCTCCACTAACACTGGAAACACTCATCAGTAATGTCAGTTTCACAGTTTCACAAGTCCAAGCCTGAGAGGATGATGGAGAAATTTTATGATAAAGGTTGCAATCATCTTTATCCTTCCTGACATTAGACAGCAAGTTAATAGCCATTTGACAGAGATTCACTGCAAAATAGTGACGTACTGAAAGTATCTTCATGTATCTCCTTCAGGCTGTTAAAGGCCTTTGACTTTGACCACCCTTGTATATTAAACCTGTCCCGCTTCTGGGATTTGGGCAGATTCTGGGCCTGGTTTGCCAGAGCCGGCTGGGCCCATTTTGGCCCAGATGCCACGGCTTCTATCCAGGCATGGCACTGGGATATCTGTGGGGCCCAAGCACACCAGCTGCTATCTCTGTGTCACAGACAGCTGTATCTGAATATTCATACAAAGTGTAGATTAATGTGTATTTGTTTGGCCCCCTGTGGTGTGCCTTCAAACAGACCCAATTGAGAAACCACTCAAAGAAGTCATAGCAATAACGCCTGCCACAGCGCAGATGAAAAACCTCAACATTCCTGTAACCTGCGCCTGAAAGGATGGATAGAGAGGTTGATGGTTGGTGCATGCAGCAACAAAACACTGCAGTTTCTATCATTCTGTATCAATCTCATTGACTTAAGCTGTCGTGGCATGTTTGCTTACTAACTATTAGTAAGTATGTTTTGTCCTCATGTCTGATTACGAGAGGATGGGAGACCAGCTGCCCATTCTTATTTTCTTTTAAGAGAAGCTACTCCTGTGGCTGTCACGCCTGAGCTTGTGTTGCTCCAACTTTTCCTTTTGGCTCAAGCCATTCATGTCAAGCCAATAGGAGATGCGTAGGAAAGGACCTTGCATTCACATTCTAAGCAGCGGCCACCTTACCCAGTAGCGGCTCAATCAACCTTGGCCTTCAGTGAGACGTGCTTTGAAGAGAGCGTTTCGGTGGGTGTTTGGTCAAATATGCTGCTGGCTAAGGCCAAATAGAACTGATGAATGTGCACTGGTGAAGGTTTTGAGGGGGAAGTTCTATAAAACGAGCAGATGGGCTTTACTTCCCCGCCTGAATAAGTGGAGTGAACCAGTGTGCACACAGGGGAAGATTTGTGGGTAAACTGTTTTACCTCCCCTCTCTTTGTTTTGTAATGAGAGAGTCGAAATGGTTGCTAACTGCTGACAGACAATGGCTCGCCCCTAATGAGAGCAAAGTGTTTCGGAGCCGCTGGTATAATGAGGATGAAGTGGTGCGGCTAATTATTGCAACCATCTGAAGCTATCACAGCCTGTATTTTATTATTTCCTATAAAACTATATCATTATACCGACCAATATGTTTTAATTCTCTAAAATTGAAATTTAAAAACACCCAATCTAATATATTTTGACCATAATCAGGAAATACGTGCACGAGTGTGATTGTGAAACAGAAAGGAGTATCTTATCTCTATAGTAAGCAGCCTACTGTATGTTAATCCATCACGAGATAGCGAAAACAGGTTACTGGGTGTGCAGTTTATTTCCTCACGCAGGTGTGTTACAGCTCTTATCTGCTGTCTGGCTCTTTGTTGACCCTGAGAGTTTGCAAGGCTCAAACAATAACACCGGTCGTAAAAAACCACAGATAGCAACAAAGCTTTGACTTTTACTAGAGAAGACCTCCTAGGCAGCCATATCTATCTAGTGGGTGCTGTGGTAATTTATGGAAGGAAGTGGTGTGTGTGTTCCTCTTCTATTTTAACCAGCGTCCTTCCTTCTTTCACACTTGGGTGTTCTGGTTGTCTATGGGCAACCAAAATAAATAGTAAGCTAAGAAAAAAGGGTCATAATTATTAAAAGGAAAAAAAATCCCTTTTACTCTGCCAAAGTTCTGATCTCAGCCAGTTATTATCATACTAGTTTGTTGTCCAGAAAAACAACCAACTTTATTTTGTTTTCAATCTGTGATTCATTACACCATTCCACGGTAATGATCTCTGATAATGAGCTTGATTTGGCTTCTGGAACAAGATGAACTCTTGGTTGATTACAGGGCGGGTTATGAGCAGAGTGCAAGTGATTGCAGTACTAAAGCACAGGCAAAGTCAATCCCAATCTGCAAGGTGATTGCCCTTGCATTGTTGGTGCAACACAAACAGCATATTATTCATAAGCAAAAAAGGCAGTCTGAGTTAAATCATTGGATAGTGATATGTATGTAGGCGATACTGTCTTTATACAGGTTAGCCTTTATGGCCTTTAATTACTTTCAATGCTTCTTTAAATGGATTGCAAAAAACTGTAATTCCTTAATTTAAATCTACCCGCAAAATCTATAATTCTCTGCATTTTACCTGCAGCGTGCACACTTTGAGGGTAAAAGTTTTTCAGACACTAGCAGTGCTCACATGAACATTCAGCGAGGCAGAAAAAACACTGTTCTCTTTCAAACAAAATTATAGAACTAGTTCGAGTTGATTTCCTCCATGAGAAGTTAGGGCTTTCTAGACTCTAGGGGTCAATTTTCTCATTTTCCCTTACGTAGATAAAATATTTTATATTGTGTAAATAAAGATAAGGTCCACATGCTATTTAATCTTTTGAAATTTATGGTTGCAGAGTGTGGGTGTAACAGAATTCACAGAGCCCTAAAAGGAGAAATTGATGCAGAGGCTTACAGTTTCCCATCAAGCTTGTGCCTTTGCTCTCTGTGGCACTGGGGCCAGAGCACTTTCCTGTCATTATGAGGGCTCCAGAGGAAAAAGAGAAGCAAAATGGTTTCCAGGTTTTACTTTAATGTGAAAAAGGAAGGTCGATGATGGGGATGGGTGGGGGTTGTGGGGGGGCTGCTTGGTCACAGGTAGTGGTATCGGTTGTAGCTGTGGGGAGGCCAGAATGAAAGAGAAGGCAATATGGGTCACACGGTGACTGGACGCAGAAGCAAATCGTCTGTAGTCCAGGTCATACATGCTTTTAAATACAGTAAATACACACACATGGTTCAGCAAAAACTGAGGGCCTTGCATGCCCATTGTAGTTTAGAATAGCTGAACATATTTCACTTCTCAGATTATCACTCACGTATCAGTCTTTCAGTTATTATTCTTGGGCTGTCAGCCAGAAGCAGCCATTAGAACAATGCACATTGTGATGTCTGACGGCGACATAACCTCACAATTCTATGAGTTATACCAGGGGATGATACCCATATTGTGGGGGGAAGTGGGTGTAGATTAGGAAGGAAAATGACACAATTTCCAATTTGAATTGTGTCACAGACAAAACTACAGCAGGAGTCCCAAGTATCACCATAGTGTTGTATCAGCAACACTATGTTGTCTGTGGGGGTTTTCTTAAACATTTTTTTATTGTACATGATGATGGCAAATTTCTTTAAAAGATGATTAGATAGTGTAGAAAACTGGATGTTTTTTTTTTAATGATAGCCATTTAAACTTCAGTTCAGGATACTCAACAAGGTAGGTAGGTTCTCATAATGTCCCTCAGCCCCAGGGGACATACTATTATTGTCTCAGGGGAGCCATGTTGTCTACAGAAGGCCTCCTTCCCCTTTGTGCCCTGATACCAGCAGCAACATAGACTCAGGAGCCACTCTCTCCAACAGGACAAACAGGAACCAGCCCTGTATGTGGCCCTGTTGTTTTATGCTAGGACTATTTCCTGTGGCTTGAAAACTAGAAGCCAATGATGCCACCCTCACTAACTTCTGATGCACAACATGTAGAACTTTCTCTGTTTTAACTTTGGAATTATCCTTTCTTTGAGATAGATAGATAACAAGATCTATACCACTATCATGTCAGTTTAGCTCTTTCCCCCATAAAGATTACATTTGACGACTTCTCCAGAACCCTTAGTGACCAGTTTTGACACCTCATTATATACCAATAAAGTTTGATGACCATTAGAATGGTTTAAGGGTTTTTCCAAGGTTGCTGCATATGCTCACATATCCTCACTAACTTCTGATGAACATCCAGTCCTATTATTCTAATAAGCAGGTTCTAAAAATATGACAGAACCACTAAGTTTGGAAAAGAGCTTCAGCTGTTACTCTTAGAGTGCTTTGAAGGGGGTAAAGAGTTGAAGCTTCAGCCAGGTGATGGCAATTTGGCATGATGACTTAAAATAGTAAGGCTGTCTCTTTCTAAATTTGCCTCCAGGCACCTCTAATATTCATCATTTTACATGTTTTCCTGTACCTTACTTGTTTAACCCATCGCCTGTACTTGCACAACCCAGATTTATAGGATATGCCATGTTTTAGAGTCAGGCTCTGTTTTCTGTCTTTGTCCTAAGTTGAGGCAAGTATGATATTTATTATAAAAAACATACACTGACAAGCTTTAACGTTAATAACCACTGGCAGTTAAATTGAAGAACACTGCTCATGGCATTATAACGCACTGTTATACAGGAAAACTTTTGATTGTGGCATTCGCTTGGTTTTAAATTCCACCCACATGTTTTTCCCGGCAGCACAGTTTATCCCATCCACAACTTTAAAAAAAACTAACCAATAATGCCCGAAAGAAGGAAAAAAATCTCCAAGTTCATCTGGCATCCAAACTCCCTAGATTCCAATGTGATCAAGTGTCTGCGTAGATGCCCCACCCAACAACCCACAAAACCCAAATGATCTGCTGCCAATGTCCTAGACACCACAAACATCCCCAATCTGCTGCCAATGTCCAGACACCACAGATATCCCCAGAGTTTGAGTGTCCATTCCTTAATGGGTCAAAGTTAGTCTGATATCAGGCTGCGGCCTGCTGTTACACACCGCTGGGTGGCACGGTGATGCAATGGTTAGCAGTATCAAATCCCAGATGACGGTTCCTAGTTCTTCCTGTGGTTTCCCCCAACAATCTAATGCCTAGGATGCTATGAAAGCTGGTGATTCTGAAGTGGACGTAGGCCTGGCTGAAAGGTAGAAAGTTTGTAAGCATATTTTTTCCATAATGGCTTCTCTTGACTGGCTTCTTGTTAAATTTAGAATCAAGTTTAAAATAATTTTCTCACATAAAAGATCATAAAAATTCAGGCCCATTCTTATCATAAAGACGTCATACTACCATATGAACCCAAAGAGCACTTTGCTCTCAGGCTGCTTGTGGTTTCTAGGGTATTTAAAAGCAGAATGGGAGGCAGAGCCTTCAGCTTTCAGGCCCCTCTTCTGTGCAACTAGCTCCCAGATTGGATTTGGGAGACAGACATCCTCTATATTTTTAAAATTAAGCTTAAAACTGCCCTTTTTGGTAAAGTTAGGGCTGGATCAGGTGATCCTGAACCCTTCCTTAGCTTTGTTCCAATAGGCCTAGGCTGCTGAGTGTCTCTTCTTAACTCAATACACCAATCTACATTTAATCATTAGTTGTTGTAAAACTCTGGCTGTCTTCCACAGCATTTCTTTTGTCCTGTCTTCCTTTCCTCACCCTCAACCAGGTGCAGAAGATGGCCTCCCCTCCCTGATTGGTTCCCCTCCCTGATTGGCTGCTCAGTTCTGCCAGTTTCTTCCTGTTAAAAGGATGTTTTTCCTTCCCACTGTTGCTGGGAGTCATTTGATTGTTGGTGATTTCTCTGTATTATTTCAGGTTTTTTGCCCTGCATTATAAAGCACCTTGTGATTTGCTAGTATATAAATAGATATATAAATAGGGAATTTACACAGAATTTAGCACGTAGCTTTAATGTTGTAGCTGATTAGTTTAAAGGTTTTGTTTTTTCTAAGAAAATATATGAACATATTCTAAAATAATATGTTAAACTATTCTTTTAACCCATAAAAAACAGCACCTTAAATCTTTTGTTGATTTTTTTTCCTTTACTTTTTCAGTGCCTTACATTTTATTCTCTGTCCAGATTTTGCATCTGCAGTCCTTCTGATATCTGGCCAGATTTGAGACTTAAAAACCCTCCACCTCCCATGCGTGGGATGCCCAAAGAGCACCGAGCCAAATCAGCAATCCTGTTCAATTTGAATCCGTTTGTCTCTCCGGCAGACACACCTGCTGCAAAAGGAGAGGGAATGGAGCCAATCGATGTTTGCTTGCAGCGTTGTCCAGCATCACACAAAACACTGGTCACTTTAAAGTTGTCATCCTGCCATCTTCTCCTGCAGAACACAGAGTGCCATGGAAACCGCTATTAAAGGAGATTGATGATGGGTCAAAATAGGCCTGGCGTAGGAGAGCAGAGGGTGGCTATCTTCTCTTTTGGGTCTTGGTGGCAATAAGTATCTGAAATAGGTTATTTGATATTTCTTGATATTTTCTGTCTTTCCTAATGTGCTCTAATTCTGCAAATCAAATAGGACAATGTAAAAAAAATAAAAAGGTTTTAAAGACAGTTTAGATAAAGTAAAGATATGGCCAAAAACCCCTAAATCCTAAAGTAAATCAGAAAATAGCCAAAATATACTCTGCAAAATTTCGGTATGTCAACTGTTCTGCCGATGGGCTTCAGTTTGTAGTGTTTTTCGTGTCCCCAAGGATTAATGCATTCAGATAAGGAAATCGAAAGATGCAGAGCTAAACAAATGCACGCTCATTCCAAAAGAGGCGTGCGATATTTGTTCCTGTACAAAACTAGAAGCACTTCTGTGATATATTGTGACATAATTTAAAGCAAACACATTTAGCTTCGCTTAAACAATCAAAGTCGGAGAACAATCCTCTCCCTGTATAAGGGAGGAACTTCCCTCTGCTTTCCTTGCAGGAATAATGTTATTTTACAGTGAGGGAAGTTGTTTTCCTACTGAATTGCAGTAATTTTTCGTGCTGCTGATGATTGCCAGGGTCTCTTTTCCCTCGCCTTGCAACATTTCCTTATCAAAGCAACTTTGTAAAACAGTTACTTGTTTGGCTTTAAATCAAAAAAGCCATGCGAGGGTCCACTAGCATCAAGTTTTGTGCTTAACTTAGTTGGTTCCCAGCATAGTTCAGCCTGGCATGAGGAGGGAGGGCGGGAGCGAGCCAGCTGCAAACTGGGCCTCATGTATGACCTAACCCCCACTGTCCAGGGGGGGCATAGTTTAGGGTGGGAGGTTCCCATGTCACAGCTCAGAGCATACTTTACAGCATGTTTTTATTTTTGCCACTCTGACTAGCTTCTTGACTCTTTAGAGACCTTTAATTCCTGGTCCCACTATGCTCGCTGTCAATCTCCGGATCCCGAGGGGTCCCTTTCTATCCATGGGAACATTGGTTGTGACAGCAGATTCCCCAGGGACACGGTACAGGGTACATCTTGACAGAATGACATAGTTTTGTCGCTCAAAATTTCTCTGCTGCTGTTTGAGGTCACGAGAGGCAATTTCATAGAGAGTCAACTATCAGAGATCCCGCAGCTCCCTCCCTTGTTCCCTCCATGAGACCTCAGAAGTAGAAGGATGTTTCACCCCCTTCCTCGAATTGGGCTTCGCTGTGGGACTTTGATGATATAGGTGAGAGCATGATTACGAGCCAGGATGTGCGTTAGACATCCTCTGATGTACAGGAATTCCCTCATTAAAGTGGGACATGTTGATAGTCAATTCAAAACAGCCTGCGGAATAAACAGGGGTGGCTCATCCAGCGATTTCAAATAAACACACTTTTTATTTATGCAACATGGAAACAGTGCTCAAATATATGTATATATTTTAATTATCCTTTGGATTAAGGAGGAAGGGGGATTTATTGTCCAACTATGCGCTGTACTTGACCTTGTGGTTTAAAGGGGTGAATATAAAAAGAAAAGAAAATAACATGAAACTGTAGTCTTTGGAGTGTAGTATAAAATGTTAAATACCTCCTCTCTCTGGGTGATGTTTTCTGAATAACCTGGATTGGAGCAATTCAAAAAAACCATTAACATATTTGCTCGCGTATGGTTCGATGCTGGGGTTCACATCAGGGCCCTTTTAATGGTGCTGTTGTTTTTTTCCCTTTCCTGGTCCCCCCCCCCATGTCTGACAAATCGTTTCCAGCTAATTTACGATGGTCAAACAGTGGGAGAACAATACCTCGTGGACGTAACACAGCGCAAGCTCTACCACATGTCCCAGAGAAGAGCTAGGTGCTTGCAGGAAACACTTGCTGAGATAACAAGATAGTAAGGAAAGCAGGGCCATGAAAGGCCATGTGGAGGACTGCAGAGAGAGGGGGGGTGCTTACCATGTAGGTAAATGTCAGCAGTGTGAAAGTTCGCTTCAGGCTAACCACTAAAAATGAACATCCTCATATTGAACGCATGTCTTTTCTTTCTAGTTACAAGAATAGTATGAAAGGGGTTAAAGGTTAGCATTAGCATAGCATCTTTCACTGTGCTATGGCTAACTGTGACAATCAGCTAAAACCTTGCCAGGACAAATACTCCAACAGGGTAGTAGGGGCAACAAGCTGGAATCTGTGGCCATGTGTGGGTGGGTATTACATACACAGCCACACAAGAGACTGTTTTCACTGCCAGTGTCTCCCAGTTTCACACACGCATACACACGATGCTCGGACTTTCCTCCTGGTGACAATAAGCATTTGATAAACCAGTTTAGATGCACATCTGCTGAGGTTGATTATATGTATTTAGCCCAGATAATCAATTCTGGATCTCATGTACACTGTAATTACACACAGCACCTGTGTCTGGCCCACCTGCAGTCATTATTATGAATCCCAAGCAGCAATTTAACCATAATTATATCAACAGGGGAAAAAGGAAACATTGAGCAGGCAGTACAGCTCAATTACTTTACTATTAAAAATGCTGCCGTGTTTTCATCAAAAGAGGAAGAGCACTGTCTCAACAGAATTCCTGGAATAATGAACCACCAGAAACCCAGTGGATGAAACATGTAAAGCCCCTGACCCCCGAGGCAGATCGGTCTTTAAATCTTTCCAGCTGGGTTAAGGTTGAGCAATACAGGGGACGTGGAGGACAGCAGGATCAGGGTTATCAGTCAGGCTAATTGATGAGTATAGTTGTTTTCACTGTGCCCAAGTATAAGCAAGAAGAGGAAAAGGAAAGCAGTCTTCAAGGCTGCCATGTTTGTGTTGTGAGGACAGAGGTGAGAGGTCAGGCAGGAGCTCTGAGGAGTTTTTAGCTTATTAAACTAGTGTGTCTTTTTGCCAACGAGCTCCAGGGTGGTGAAGGGTGAGTTTCTTTGCTGCTGGTGGGAAAAGGAGAAACGAGGAAGTGGCAAGCCCTCTCAAGATCAATGAATGCGGTGGAAAAAGGAGTGGCTCGGGGCAGCCAATAGGGGGTGGGCCACAGGGAGCTGCGCGGAGATAACGTAAACAAGGAAACCACCTGATGTGAGCAGGGTCAGATAAATGCTCAGCTCTCTACGCAGGCAGGTGCTTCCTGAGTCCTGCTCGCTCAATCAGTAGAGCCCCACTGCCCTTCTCACTCGATCGCCAGCCCTTTTTGTGTTTTCTCAATCGGCTGCAGAGTTTTACTGAGTTTCAGGTCGAATCACAATTCAGCCGCAGTTACTGCCTGCTAAACGTAAACATTGCGGGACAGTAAATAGCAGAAGCACAGAGGTTTCACTGAAGTGATAGCAATCACACACGCAGTAAAGATAAGACAAGGGCTGTTTGCCACTGGGATTGTATAATGTAAGCTTGTTTTGTGGGGGGGTCTGTGTCTGCAGATAAAGGACGTTCACCTTTCAATAAGATAAGATAAGATAAGATAAGATAAGATAAGATAAGATAAGATAAGATAAGATAAGATAAGATAAGATAACCTTTGGGACAGACAGGTGAATTTTGGAGATTGCAGAGACAGTCGTGCGTTTCCAGCTCGAGCCACAAAACCTGCACAGGGTGAGAATACTTCTCCACAAAAGCTTACCTCCACTGTTGTTCTTTTTTTCCCCCCTTCTTTTTCTTTCTTTTTCACTTTGCTGGTTGGTCTGGGATTGTTTTGTGCTGTCCAATGAGGAAGGAAGTCAGTGTGAGAAAGTGCCTGTTTTTTTGGGACCAACAGGAATTGGCCTCATCACAAGCGGTTCCTTTTTTGCTGCTGGAACAATGCACTGGCGTCACACCCCTTGACTGGACCTCGGCATTTCACATGGAAAAATGTTCCCAGAATTCCGCTCCCAGGCTTGGGGTAAGGCCGAGGATGGGGTGAGGGTGAGAGGGCGGGAGGTGGAGGGCGAAGGGTAATGGTTGTTAGCAGTGTGGGTGACACAAAGTAACCAGTGGACACTTGTTACCTCTGCGACCAAAGAAAAGATCTCAAAGATCAAAGATCTCATTAAATCTTAATACCTGTTTGCTGAGGATGTAAAACTTTAAAAGATACCACGCATTCAGTTCTTAATGGTCCAGCACACCAACTCGAACAATACATTTTTGCTTTGGTTCTTCAAATAAGCTACACAAATGCACATATAAGCCCATATACACCTGGTCTGACAGGCTAACATCAAGCCAGCATCCTATCAGACACTTGAAAGACTCAGCTGGGTTACATAATCTTCATATAGCTTTGTGTCTGTGATTGCTTTTAGATCCTCAGAGGTGAATCAACTAGAGGTGGTGGAGGTATATGAGGTCTGGCCAGCTCTGTGTAGGCTGCTACCCTGGGCTCTGATAAGCAGTAGAGAATTAATAGATGGATTGAGGGTAGACTTATCTGCTCCGACAATAATATTTTGACACGCTGTAAATTCATTCATTACAGTAAAGCAAACACACCAATGCAAGTTGCAGACAGATACAATCTTATATCTTATTTCATTTCTAAAGAAAGATCTTTCCTTTTTGGTCACTTTGAAAAATAGAAATGATGCATTTTACTCACCATTACTTTGGTAGAGGCACCCCATTTACAAGACATGTGTGGTACGTGTTCAGAATTCCACTCCAACAGCGCTGGGCAGCAAGATAAATAAATTACAGCCCTAATGTGCTAAGTCTACACATATGCTATCAGTGTCATTTATCACCCTCGCTACTAAATCATTGTGGAGTGTATGAGAACACAAACTCTGTGCAGAAAGATTAATTTGCACAGTACAGTAAATTATTCATCTAAATTTACCAGAAATGTGCCAGTGTTGAACAAAAACATTGCAAATCCATATTTGTGTATTTTACAAATGCATCAATCTGTTACTACGCCACAAAATGACAGTGAGGAATCACTATTTTTACCCTCTGGATTTGCATGGGGGGGGGGTTCCCACATAAGGGAGAAATTACTTCTTTAAAATGCAATCAAAGCAGAGCGATGCATTTTTAAAATTAGGTTATATTAAAAGTATGAGATCTTTTGTATGAATTTGGTCTGGAAGGAATAGAGACCTTGAGATATGTCAGATATTGGACAGCGATATGAAAATTGCCTGTAAGAAGCAAATCAGAGGAGGCAACTTGGGACTCGTGGGGTCAAGTTGGAACAACAGCCCATAGCTATTAGGGCCTGGCAGCGAGGGAGCCTCTCGCGCAACAGGCCTGACATCAGAACAGAGGCCCAGTGGTGTATCACTGCTGAAGCCCATTAGTAAGACACTGTGAGAACATATTCATCACTGTAAACATGAAGCCCTTCTACACGGGCTCATCTGCAAGGATTCAACCTCAATGAGCCTTTACTGGACAAACAGGCTCCGCACAGACTTCTGACCACCGTGCTCAGACTCAAGCACCCTCTAAGCCCCTGCTGTCACGTTTTGAGGCTGGGTAAGCATGGAATTGGGCCTAAATCATGTCAAACATGGCATGGCGCCCACTAATTCACTGTCCACAGGAACACAAACTGGACGTGCAAATGTATACATGTGCAATCTGTGCGCTGCACTACTGTTAATATCACGGCCAAGCCTTAAGTTGACGTGGATAACAATCACTTTATACAAAAGGGTTTGCATCTGTTGTTTGTCCTGCAGAGTGGAGATGGGTCTGTGTGTGTGCGTGTGTGTGTGTGTATACACAGCGAGTGATGAGGTCAACTTCAGTTCAACTCATTAAACAGAATCCAAACAGAAGGTCACATTTCACTCTGACGGCCGCTGATAGTTTCTGGTAAGGCCAGAGAGCACAGCGAGGCCTCGCACTACCTGAGCCTTTCGCCTAATAAGCCACACATCTCAGTGCGTTGCACACAAACATAACTCTCCCACGTGTAACTTCCAGCAGGACAAATTCCCAGGAATCTGTGTTTGTGAAATTGAAAGCAAAGGTAGGAAACTATTCATGCATACACCGAAAAGGAAAAGGACAACTAGGAACTTCAAATCGTCAAAGGAAAAAACAACGGACCCTCCTAAAATATTCCTAGGTCCGTCTATATAAATAAACAATAATAAAGTGTAGTGTACTTTAGAGGTCATGTGCCCCCCCCCCTTGCCCGCTCAGGAAGTGGAGGAAGAACAGCAGATAAGAGATCATTAAGTCTCTGGATAATTAAACCAGAACCACAGACCCTTATCACACAAGATCACAGCATCTAACAGCGTGGCATGCCAAGGTGAAATTACCAGACGCTAATCACGCTGATGGTGTTCAGTGATTACTGTGAATTTCCCCTACGGTGACACTGAGGCCAAAACTCTTGCATCTTTGAAGATTAATATTGCCAATTACTTTGATGGCAGTTTCCCGATTCTCAAAGCCCAGTAACTTCAGTGATATGGGTTTAATAAGAACCATTAAAAAGCTTGTACTGCACAGAACATTAAGGTTAATGCACCTGTTCTCGCCTCCCCAATAATAATGAGGTTAGTGTGTGATTTGTGGGACACCAATTCATACTCTGGTCTCCCCGATTGGCTCGCTCTTGTGGTTTTAACAACCCTCTTCACACCAGCACGTTCTTCCCTCACATCCATTTATCTCTTTCCTCTTCCTGCTGTGCGGTTTTGGCTTGCGTAAAGCAATTATGCTTTGACTTTGGGAAAGGAGGATTTCCTCAAGGCTACAGTAGCTTCTTCCACGCAAACAACTATCCTTGCACTGGTAATCATGCAACAACTGCCTGGACACAAAAACATGTTTGGCTTTCATGCCGTGTCCTTTTCATATTTATTGTCTGTTTGAGGACAATGGTTAAAAAATACAGCGGCAGAAGGGAAATGCATCTGCTAAAAATGCAGCAGGATATGACACTGCTCAGCTTAAGTTGACAGATGCGGTGATTATCCAGCATCCCTGCACGTGTCAAAGGCGGAGCTGTTCTGTTAGGATCAATACTGAACATTGAGGGGGTGGTTGGAATAATCACAGACCCTTCATGGTGGGAGAGCGGTGTGCTATGCCATTTTTTGGGGGGGGCATACTAGCACACAGACAGCTGTTACACACATGATCTGGTCCATTTTAAGCGCTTTAAACTGAGCGGAACTTGTTGAAAAGGCGTGGCCCTGAGTCATAAATCATACACTGAAGGCATGCAGGATGCCATTTAGCTACCAGACATCTTGTCAGCAACCCAAAAGTCTTTTATTGACACCTCCATGGTTCACGATGTGGTGCCAGTGACCACATAGTGTTGATGGTTGTGGTGCAAGTGTGGAGGATTGCTGGCATGGTTTTGTTTTGTCAACAGCGTAGAAAGATGGTGGCTGGAAAGTTCCACAACAGCCCCTCGGGCTCTTATTAAACCGGCAACCACAATGTCAGGAGCTTTAAATTGAAGCTGAAGGTTTAAACTAAGTGAAAACAGACATGCAGAGCAATATTTAACATGGTAATTTAGGCCATATGTTCAAAAACTTGCAAACATATGCAGAAGCTGATCAGTAATGACTCTCAGGTCCAAAAGTGTAACATAAATCATGCTGATTTATACTTCATCATGCTAGACATGCACAATCATGCTTTCTTCTCTACAGCTAGAACCATTTAATCTTTGGTGTAAGCACATAAAATCTCTCTGGAATTTTTTTTTAAGTCTCCCACACTTACAGTAACGTTTGAACAATTTGGGTTTGTATCCTTAAGGGGGTATTTTCTGTATGTTTAGTGTAAGAGTAAGAGCTGCTTAGGCTGAGGACGGTGTTGTGAGAGAATGGAGCCGCCCCTTGTTTTTCTAATTGCAACAGCAGGTGATTTCTCCTCCCAGTGCAGCATGCTTAGAAGCCTCAGATCCGCTGGCAGCGCACATCAAAAGCCCCATTGATTGGCCGGACAGATTGGGGCATAGAGATCAAATGTGCTGTAAAGAAGTGTTAAACTGCTGCGCATTAAACAGGCCAGATATCTGAACTAAAAGAGGGCCATCTGTTAGCTTTGTACCTAATTTTCTATTGCACTTTACCAGATTGTTGATACTATTGTAACAATGACCAAGACTGTGGTATAATGAGACAAAATAATGTAATAAAAAGAAAAAAATGCTTCCAACTGGATCTAAAACTGACACATGACCTCGCTGAGCTTAATGTTTTCATATCAGTCAAGTGAATTTTCAGGTATTATAAGGTTCACTGTCCAGTGCAAATTTACAGTAAATACATAGTGACATTTAGCGAATGAAAAATTGATTTAAGAAAGTCTTTGACCCCTGTTAACTTTATGAGGAACACAATAAGCTTGATGTGTTTTGTAAATAACAAGTACAACAGTATAACAGTGTAATAACAGTGTATTGGTGTGTCAGTTGTCACATACTTTTTAGTAAGCATCCCCTGACTCATATCCTTACACATAATTAATAAAAACAAAAAAACAAGCAAAGCTCCTCTATAAACCTACAACCAGTGCACACCTGATTGGATTAAACGATTATTATGATGGCCGGCCTCTTAAAATCTATAACTTATGAGCAAGAGGGACAAAATGAATGAATAAATGAGACTTCCAATGAACTAAACAATTGCATCAAGCAGTTTCTCACCAATAGCAGCTTGCCAAATAAGTCCAAAATGAGTCAGCAGCCGCTTTCATATCTCTTCATTTTCCAATCAAAATGTTATTTTTAGGATTTGGATGCCAGCTGAATATATACATAGAACAATCACGAGTCAGCTTTACAAAATACTGTCACAAAGAAAAATGATGTCCCAGGCAAGGCCGCAGATGAAACTGCGGTGGGCCGATGTCTGTTTCCATGGCCGTGTTTATACTAGAGCAGCACAGCAGAAAAGACTCTGTTATACTATTGTTTGCATTGGCCAAGAGTAAATAACTCATAGAGCTAAGGACTAAAATGTCCTTATTAATCGAGGTCAGGGTTTCTCCCCATTTAGATAATAGTAAGAATAATAATATAACGACAGTGATAAAATCACAATTTGTAAATATTAACAAAGTCTGGTGAGTGCATCACCCCAAAGGCGCTTCTCCGTATCTCGTCCAAGCCAGCGTTTTCACTCGTGTTGCACCAAGACGTTCCAATCCAAGAATCGCTGCTTGTTTAGCACAGTCCAATTACTTTACAAGGAATTGAAACCTGAGCTGCACTTGAGAAACCTTAGCCAGACTCCATCAAATATTAAAGTGTACGGGTGTTTTGATGTGTATGAAGGGAAGGCAGGCACACCATTACACATGTCTTAAGAGATTGATGAGGCTCTAGAGTCTGTGGAAGCCATATATACCAGCGAGATGCCCTGTAGATAAGCAAATTCGGGTCCTTTTTGACACAAAGCAGAGCAAGAGTGGACGGTTTAAAGCAGGCACTGTACGAGGCTGCACTGATGCACCACCACAGGATCTGTGTGATTCAGTCAATGGTGGGAACGCCAAATGCTTCAATACAGGAGAAGTATGAGATGTCTGGGTCTATTACTCACACTCCTCCAAACTCAATAGTCCATTGTCTCTGCCCAAAAGTGGAACCTCAAACCTATAAGTCAAAGGTGTGGGAGGGAGGGGGGGGGTCAGAGATGATGTCATCTCTGCAGGAGAGCCGTTCAGCCACACACCTTCATGGCCAGGGAACAGTTACTAAATCCTGTTCCCTCACTGTAAATCCTCCCAGACAAGTTGGCCTGCTGCAGGGGTGATAAAGGTAACAATGCCTGCGCTCAGCGTGAGTTTTCATGAGATAAAATTGCATATGGCGTGTGAATTTATTTGCTCTGCCGCCTTCATATACTGCTTTGAGTTCATTTTTCTTTTCCCTCTTGGAACAATTATGCACACACTTGAAAGAAGAAGACTGTTTTTCAGCTGCCATGTGGATGTTAGTTCAACAAACAGTGCTCAGCTACGAGTACAATCTCAGCTTTGTGTTTGTCCGCACATAAGCGCTTCACATGATAACTGCCCATTTATAGAAATGGACTTAATATTTTACTTTATATGAGGGTCTTGGTCTCAAAAACCGTGGGTTCCTCACCTGATTTATGAGTGACACCACGTGTTTAAAATTTAAATCCATTTAGGGGAGGGCTGTCTCCTGCTCCATCTTCTAAAATAAACACAGGGGAAAACAAAGAGACAGAATCACTGACCCCTGAAGACAGCAACAGTGAATTTTGAAATTCTGGATGCCTGAAAGCTTCATCTATATTAACGCTATGAAACCCAACCCCCCCGAACCCCCCCCCCCCAAAAAAACCTACTGTTGAATTTTAGTTCATAAACAGCGTATAAAAGCACAGAAAATCGCTTATTTTAAGCAACAAACTCCTCTAAAAATCATTATACATGTTAATGACACTCCATGTGTGAGAGAGAAAGAGAAACACACGCACACACCAAAAAAAAAAAAAAAAAGTGGAGAGGGGAGTGGGCGGTGTTTACCCACTGACATTGTCTGTAACGGCGTATAAAAACTGAGGAGGGACGTCAAGCATCCTTCACTGGGAGTCACTATGCGCTGCTGATGCTCCGCCACATGCCCGCATCACTGTTGGCAAAACAAGGCTCACATCAGCACAGCAAACTCAAACAACAACTAACCGGCACGATGGATGGGCAACATAAAGACCGCAGAATGACTCACTTGTGGATATTGACGTTACTGATATTTGTCTAACCTCAAGCACACGGATAACTCGGTCTTTTCCCAACTTCTTCTTCTGGATACGGATTGTGGAGCTGGATCTTGTCCTACAGGCTTTGGAGGAAAAGAAAAAAAAAGGATTCTATTTATTCTGATCACTTTATTTTATCATCACTGCATTTTTGGAATAGGAGCGTCTTTTTTTGTGGGAGGACAAACTGTTTTTTTAAGGATACGCACATAAAACTAAAGGATGGCCGTTTGGTTCACATCTGTCCTCGCAATAGTTTTTACAGTATCTACTCAGGTATTTTTGTTTTTTAAATCTTTGCGTTTATATTCGGGGAAAATGTATTTTTCTGTGCTCACTCTTTATTTCCTTCTAGGTTTTCGGAACGGGTGTGTTCGAGTTAGAGCTGAATCATTTTCAGAACACGAAAGGTTTGCTGGCAAACGGGCTTAGCTGCGGCATGAGTGGCTGCAGGACTTATTTCAAGGTTTGTTTGAAGAACTTCCAGAAGGAGGTGTCACCTGGAAACTGCATATTTGGCAACGCCAGCACACCTGTTCTGGGCACCGACTCCTTCAGCATCCGGCCGGACGCCAGGCTACGCCTGCCGCTCAACTTCACCTGGCCGGTAAGAGCACCTGTCCTGTCGGGCGCACTCGTTTGACGCTTTTACGCAGAAACCAAACCAAATCTACACCGCGCGTTTAAAAATGCGCTCTTCCCACCTGATAAGTGCTGAAAAATGCTTCTACCAAACAACACTCTCAAATATATTTTGCATATAGTACTTAGTTTTTGTCACACCAATTAAATGCAACGTTTTTGTGCCATTTAAACTACGCTTAAGGGTCAGAGGACTTGTTTTATCCTTTGCCTAAAACTGAGAATAGAGTTCAACTATGCAAACTCATGTATGACACAATCCAGTCCCCATATCTGCTGCATGGATCATTTGAATTAAGTGTAACTGCTTTCTTTTATATATATGTAAAGTGTTGTGCCCCTTTACCGGACCCCAAACCCCCGTTTCATCCAAACAAAGCTAAAGATATGAGATCTTCAGGTTGATTTTGTGACCATTGTTCCCTCATTTGTCCCCACAGGGTGCTTTCTCCTTAGTTGTTGAAGCCTGGTATTCTGCTGCAGCGGAGCAGCCCGGAGGTGAGGAGATGCTTATTGGGTTTTCGCCACTAGAGGGAGGCATTGTGGGTGTAACTTGCTTTACTTGTTACTGAAAAGTCCGCTTTTATCAGAAACGTGATGAACGTATGAAGTGCTGGCAAACGCATCTGGCGTTTCAGCGTCATGGGTTCGTGTTTGTTAGGATGTCATGAGTCACACGACAATCCTTTGCAATCAAATCTCGCCAAACACAATTGTACTTCCCTTGGTTTATTTTTGGCAGGCATGGGAAAGTGTACATCGCTTAAGTGAGAATTTGAAGCCTTGCCAAAAGTCCCATGACAGCCTTTTCCTGGATTTTACACCTTTTTTTTCTTTTTTCTTTTTTTTAATCTCTGTGAACGGGGAGCATAATGGCGATAAGTGACGGCAAGGGGAATTTGAGGGAGGCCTTTTAAGTAGGCCTCTTAAATTGTGTATGGTCTTAAAATTAATAATTGTTAGATGTATTAACGTCATAGAGCAGCCTAAATTTTAAACAGTCCCTCATGTGACCCAGTTTGTGGCCTAAATAGGATTAAATATTTTGTTTTGTTTTATTCACAGATACCACCAACCCCGAATTCTTGATTAGTTCTTTTTCCATCCAAAGGCAGTTGGGAATAGGGCGTGAGTGGTCCAAGGATGTGCTCAGCGGGAGGCAGACGGAGCTACGGTACTCATACCGGTTCATCTGCAATGAAAATTACTACGGGGCCACTTGTAACAAAAAATGCGCTCCGAGAGACGACCGTTTTGGCCACTTCACCTGCAAGCCTGATGGGGAAAAAGCCTGTCTGCCGGGATGGAAGGGAGAATACTGCCAAGAACGTAAGCAAGAGTGAAGACACCATATGGGCACTTTTCTTTGTTTGTATAAAAGGTCATGAGTCAGATTTCAGGAAGGCTGCTTGCCCATTAGTCCTAAAGGGAGCAGGCCTGAAAGCATAAAAAAACAGGCCATTAACAGCTTTATCGCGCATATTAGGTACTTACAAAGGAAGATAAGGGAGGTTGTGCACATTTATTTTTCTCTCAATGCTTCCAATTTTTCTTTTTCTTGACTTCATTTGGCCCATATTAAATGACCCGTTAGGCCACATGATCACAGGTGTGCGTGTGACGCGAGGAAGCAGGGCACAATTTGCGCACAAGTGAGGTTCAGGTGAAATCTGACAACAACCAACCTGATGCTGCTTTCTTTCTGGGCGCGTGCGATTTAATCCAGGGCGGTGGTCGCTCGGCAGCACGCGTCGGGGTTAATCGCGGCATTATCGCCCGCCACGCGCCACTAAATTGCAGGCCCTATTGTGGAGGCGGTGTGGGGCGGCAGCTGCACACGGGGCTCGAACAGTGCGCCCGTAACAATGGGGCAGCTGTCCTGCTTTTTTTTCTTTTTTTTTTAGAGCAAACATCTGCTCCGCTCTAACCACGCGTTCAACAGTGCAAAAGATAAATAAATTTAAAATTTAAAATTACGGAAAATCAATGTGCCTCGCGACAGTGAACAGGAAATAGGTTTTTTTATTGATACACCGGCGAGTAATATAAATAAACAAATACTGTTTTAATAATTGCCTAATAAGTTAATGAAACTAAATTACCCCTCTCCCCTCCCCTCCCCTCCCTCTCTCTCTCTCAGCAATCTGTCTTGAAGGCTGCAATGAAAGGAACGGAAACTGCACATTACCTGGAGAGTGCAAGTGAGTATTCACTTTGGTTTGCTGTCCCTCCAGAATTAGCCAACGAAAAGGGTAAATAAAAGTCAACCCTACTCATGAGAGATATAAAGAATTCAATAAGTACAAAAGGACCTTTTTTTTTTCACTATTGTTCCCCTTTTGTCAGGCTTGTTGTAGCTCTTGTATGTGAGTGAGCAGATGAAAGTTGATTTGTGTGTGATCCAGGTATTATGTTTTGTATGAACAGATGCAGAGAGGGCTGGCAGGGTCTCTTTTGTGATGTGTGTAAACTTCATCCGTCCTGTAAACACGGTACCTGTAAAGAGGCTTGGCAGTGCAATTGCAAAGAAGGCTGGGGGGGCATCTTCTGTGACCAAGGTGAGTGAATTAGAAAGCGACTCCAGACGTCTTTGTCTCAAAGGATAATGCAAAAAGCTGAAAATGTGTGGCTCGTTTGATGCAATCCCTCCTTTTGGTTCCAATAGTCACGTTTCCTCCTGTTTGTTTACAGACCTGAACTACTGCACCCACCATAAACCTTGCGCAAACGGGGCCACGTGCTTGAACACAGGCCAGGGCAGCTACACCTGCACCTGCCTGCCAGGCTTCACCGGGGTTAACTGCGACTCGGAGGTCAGGGAATGTGACAGGCAGACCTGCCACAACGGAGGTCGCTGCCTGGTGAGTCCGGAAGTCTCTCTCTCTCCTTTCCCACAACACAGGCTTTCCTGTTTTTGTTTTTGCCTCCGTCTATCTGCTAGTCCAGGAGGATGCTATCGATTGTCAAGTCAGTGGATGACCCAGTTCACAGACGATGTACTGTAAATAGAATTTGGTCTAAGGATAATGGGGTTTGTTGGGGCAGTCGTGAACAGGATGTGATAAAAAACATCTGACACTGAGGTTTTTTTTGATAAACTTTATATCTTTTCTCCTGCAGGACTCTGAGGATGGGTATAGGTGTGAGTGTCCGCAGGGATTCGAAGGACAACACTGTGAACACAGGGTGCTCACTTGTGCAGACACACCATGCTTCCAAGGTGGCACATGCCAAGAGAGGGATAATGGCCGTAGTTACACATGCGAGTGTCCACCAGGATACACTGGACTTAACTGTGAGAAGAAAGTGGACAAATGTACCTCACTGCAATGCACCAATGGTAAGACACCAGACGCACATCACTGCAAAAGCATGTATGGTGCTGTATTTCTACATCAGCAATAATCAATAATGATGGTGTTTTTTTGCACAGGTGGACACTGCGTGGTCCGCGGTAACCTCCGAGTTTGCAGCTGTCGCTCAGGTTTCACGGGACTGCGCTGCCAGATCAACGTCAACGAGTGCGCCGCAAACCCCTGCGCAAATGGCTCCACCTGCATAGATCGCATCAACGACTACACCTGCACCTGTCCTCTTGGGTATACAGGCCGCCACTGCGACAAGCCCACAGACCACTGTGCTTCTCAACCCTGCCTCAATGGGGGGACTTGCACCACAGGAGCCAAAGGCCAGTCCACCTGCATCTGCCCCGCCCATTACAGTGGCCCTCAGTGCCAGTTCAACAGTGAGCATCAAACCAACACCCCCAGCCCCACAATAAGCTGGGAGTCCAGTGAAAAGCAAAAGTTGGTAGCCATCGTTTTGGGTGTGGGCATAGTGGCTGTTCTGGTGCTTTTGTGCATGGCAGTCGCAGTGATGGGGCACATCAAGAAGCAGAAGGATAAGGAGCAGGACTCGGACACCATGAACAACCTCTCCAAGGTTGACCTTCAGAAGGAGAACCTCATCTCTACTCTAGAGCTCAAGAACACCAATAAAAAGTTTGAATTGGAGGTGGACTGTCCCAGGGAAAAGTCTAATCACAAATACATCAACCACTATCACCTGGACTATAAACCCTCCGCGAGGTACAAGGATGAACTGTCCCTTGTGGACAAAGATGAAAACTGTGAAAAGTCAATAGAAGACATGAAACATTTAAGTAGAATGTACAGGTAGGTGGATGAGAAGAGATGCATATGTTGACTTATACCACCATGCCCTGTTTTTGTGCCGTGTGCCTGACATGTTGTGTCTTTACAGTGAGAGACCAGAGTGTAGAATATCTACAATAAGTTCTTCTGGAGATTCAATGTACCAGTCTGTCTTCGTAATAGCAGAAGAGAAAAATGAATGCATCATTGCAACTGAGGTAAATCTATTTACTTGTTCCAGCCCTTTAATAACTGGTCATTTAGATCTTGCATGTTTTGCTGTGATTGTCACTAAATGTTTGGACTCCGTCTCTTTCAGGTATAATAAATGGAATATATTATTCATCGTCAACATTGGATTTCTTGTGGACTGTTTACAAGTGTGGAGAGACTGGGATTTATTTAAACGCAAGTTGCTGCTCTTGAAAACTTGATAACTGGATAGAGCTTGTGTGCTCTCTGAATGCAATAGAAGTAAAGCTACTAGTCTATGTGCGAATGTAAAGACTGGGATTTCTTTTTTTTAAAAAGGGAAATAATGAGCTAATCAGGCTCGCTCTCGCAGCCTCGTCCGCTCTGTTCAAGTTCCTCTGAGGGCAACGGGCCAAGATGCGTGTGCCCGCATGCTGATTGGAAGAAGTGGGCTATCCCAATGGACACTTTCCATCTTATTGCAGTAATCGGCAATCAAACAAATCAACTCACCGCCAACGGGAATGTGGATGGAGCCAGCTTTTTTTCCATTTCATCCGACCTGCGACGCGCTATGCAAACAAAAACCAGCATTGTGCTAAAGAAGAAAAGAAAAAGGGACTGAAAAAAAAAGAAAACTACTGAAAACGGTTCATTTTTGAGAGATGTTTAGGATTATCGTTTGAAAATTCAATCCGTTTTATAAAGAATGTATTCAGCCTTGATCACAAAGCCTTATACCCCCTTTTTAAAGGGAACTGTTGTGCCCTGCTTATCTTGATTTCTTTGCACAACCCCATAGAGGTAACAGTGAAAGATCAAATGATGCAATATGCTAAAGCGCCATGCAGGGAAAACTCATGATAAGGCCTTGTTTTACTTTATGCAAAATCCCCCTTAAATAAAGACAAAGAAATACGTGTTGTGACTATCGTACCGAGAACGCCTTCAATGGAAATTACTGAATCAATAATGTTATTTTGTAAGATTAGTATTTCATTAGTAATTTAAGTATATGAAGCACTGATTTTTCTCTTTCTATGTTTTATAAGATTATTTTGTATATAGTGTATATTTATATGTTGAGATTAGAAGTATGACTTGTACATCTGTTTTTAAGTTGATGCCTCGCAAAGGTGAATATATTTTTAAAGTGGGTTTTTTTTGGTGTTTTTATTGTATTGTTATTATTTTTGCTATGAAAAGAAACAAGAACTACATATCTGGTACACTGTTTGTTTGTCGGTCTTCGTCGGTTGAGTGTCCATCTGGTCGAATAGAGATCCTAAATTAAATGTTGGAATCATCTAGAAGCTTTATTTGTGTCGCCTGGTGTGAAAGTGACTTCACTGTCTATAGATGCAGTAATATTTGGCCTGGTAGCTTCTTCTGATGATACTATGTCTATGAGATCTGTGTCTGCGTGATATGAAATCATTGTGCTAGCAATCATTCAGTGGGCAGCATTGTAATTGGCAGGAAATGTAAGAAAATACTCAAACAAAAAGATATATATATATATATATATATTTAAAAGTCTGTATGTCATAATAAAGAGTCCTTGGTGTCTTTTCTGCTTAAATGGATCTTGAAACTGCTGCATCTCTTGATATCTGCGTCTATGATGATCAATAACTGATTCTTGTAGCTGACTGAAAGGTGAAAGGTGTGAGAAACACAGCAAAACTAGTGCGTGAGAAAGTCTATATGTCCTCGAACTAATGGAGCATAATCACAGCAAACAAAGGGCCCCACAGCCAAGGCTCCATGATGCACACAGGGACTAATAACAACTGCACCGTCTCTTTGGAGATCTAACACTTTACTTACTTAACCCAGCCTACAGCCAATATCAAAGCACCAGGCTGATGTTTCTCTCAAGTAAAGAGCCATGTCTTTCACAACCACCTGGTGGCAGTAGGTTTTATGTGAAGTAACAAGAAAGTAGTTCTCTCCTTTCTTAACCCATCAAATATCATCCTCGCCGACTTACAGAGGACAAACTGATCTCAGTTATCAGCCACTGAGGCGTTAAGCTCGTCTATAGAGAACACAGACACCTAATGAGCTTAAGAGAGCACAGATATAACAGTCCCGGCTATTTATAGGTAATGTGATTACCTCTGCACTATGAGTTAGACCCTATGCTGTATATTGAAAGTGCTCATAAAGATTAAAACGTTAGAAACAAAGACGGTTTCTTTCTTCTTCTCTTTAAAATATATCTGCTTATTCTTCTTATTTCCCTGCACAGGGTGCTTGCGTGTTTTCATACGCAGCGACTCAAAACTTAGGTGAGTCGTCGCTACAAAAGAGCCCCGCCCCTTCTATTTAATTGGCCAAGGTCGTGTCTCTCTGACGTACTTTGATCAACAAATACACGTGTGTGCACGTCGGTATACTAAGGAGGAATGGACAGTATTTGTGCATTTTGATGACACTGACTAATTACTGATGCCTCGCTTCATTGTGACGTGAACGATGGTTCCTCCTTTCAGCACTTTATTTATCTATATATCTATATATAGGAGCAGCCTGATGTATGAGACTCTATGAGGTCGTAGAAGACTGGAAATAACATCGAGCAGCTCCTTGTGGACCTTTTTTCCCTTTTTCTTTTCCCAAACGAAGTTAAGTGCCTACAATGAAACCTCGGGACATTATAAAGGAAAAGAGCAGCCTGTGGATATTTGGCTATGGCTCCCTTGTGTGGAAACCCGATTTTGAATACAAGAGAAGAAAAATAGGGTACATTAGAGGATACAAGAGACGGTTCTGGCACGGAGATGACTTTCATCGAGGGGACAAGGAAAAGGTGAGATTTGCAGCCACACCTGGAACACAAGTATTCCCTGCTGATTCTGATCGCTTCAGGAGTTTGTTCGTGCATTTTTAGATGTATAGTATGTTGTTGTGAAGTATGAAGCATTTTCTTGTTGGTTGTTGAGTTCTCACTGTCGGTGTCCTTTCTCTCTACAGCCAGCCAGAGTTGTCACACTAATAGCAGATGAGGAGGTGAGTGAACCACTTAAATATTGAATGTGTGAGTAAAGCAGTGTTTGTATAATCCTTAAAAAGTAAAACTAAAACTAGGTTTGGAAAAAGACTTTAGAAGGAACTAAAATCAGATGTGTGAAGTTAAAAATATCTGGATTTTTTTTTTTCTTTTAATGTCAGCACAACAAGCCCGATGAGGCTCTGTTTACTCAGAATGTCTGACTGTGAGTCACTGGTCTTCTCGGATGTATACGTGACAAATAAAAACAAATAATAAGTAATAACTCTGCTCCTACCACTAAGAGCCCAGAAAATAATTAGCTAACCGGCCAATCACACTAAAGAGCCACTTTGCTATTTTAATCTTTCCACCTTTCTGATTCTAAGTTTTTGTGTGATGTGTTGCAATAAACTGTAACTGTTGCATGATAAACAGGGAAAAATGTTAAACCCATTATTTACTGGTTGTCTACTGTTTGTTCTACAGTTTAATGTTCTAATTTCTATTAAATTCTGGCACTGGATCAAGCAAAAACTGGACTTTAAATAACATCCTATAGGCTCAATCAATGTTGTTTGACAAACCAAAACACTGTAGTTTTATTTTTAGGTTTTTCCCTCTGTATATGTTCACAAAGTCAAGTTTAAACCTGCCTGACTTAATGTCAAAACAAGCATTGCTTTTGCTTTGAATTTAGGCCAAGTGTTGCAAACTAGTGTGTCAACCTCCGCCTGTTTGTACTCTGCAGGCTTGCACGTGGGGCGTGGCCTATGAAGTGACTGAGTGCCAGGTCGAAGCGTCTCTTCAGTATTTAAACATGAGAGAGGTTGTCCTGGGCGGGTACATAACAGAGATGGTGGAATTCATCCCTAAAGAGGGTCACGGTTCAGTGTTGTCCCTTGTTTACATCGCCACACCTGACAACCCCATCTACCTCGGGCCGGCCTCGGACGTGGAGATTGCCGCCCAGATTGCCATCTGCAGAGGCAACACCGGCCACAACATTGAGTACCTGGTCCGCCTTGCAGAATTTATGAGGCACCACTGTCCGGAGGTGGAGGATGAGCACCTTTTCTCTATCGAGACAGCTGTTTTGAACATTTTCAGCAACTGCAGAGAGCTCAAATCCAACGACAGGAAATCCCTGCTGCTGGAAGTTATATAGAAAACTCCACACAGAGTAAACTCCATTTTTTATGAAAATAATTTTCATTTTAGTGGAAAAAGAAATGAAGTCTTGGTAAATATTTCAAGGGTAAATGGTGCTTTAAAAGGAAATATGTTATTTGGTTTCAACTAAAAGGGAGAAAACTATCTCATGTCACTCAGAAATCTATGACATTCTCATCTCATCTGATTTTTCAACTGTGATCACAGACACTTTAATATGCAGGCAATTCTCATTGTATTTCATGTTGCACACAAAAATCAGCGCGTCATGTTTTTAAGATTCCACACTATCCACAGAGAAGGTCGGACCTTCTTATGATATGTTATGATATTGTAACCTTGTTAATATTATGCAATGTTAATGCACATTTTTTAAATAAAGTTTTTGAATTAAAACAGAAAAATCTGTATGAGAAAATTGTGTTTGAGATTTCCTTCCCTGTTTATCTAGTCTCACATACATCTCTTATATTTTGTCCGTGCATACAGACCCTCCTGATTCATATTCCCACATCATATCGCCAAAGAATGTCGCCTCTGGCATTGTGAAATTGCTGACTTTTCCTCAGAGAGCTGTTAAAAGCACAGGCCAAGAATCTTTAAGACACTCTTTTGTGAATTTATATTAAATTGGATGTAAGCAACTTCAAAGCCTCTCTATGCAGGTTCTCGTGACTTATAGAAGGCTTTAAAACTATTTTCCTTGCTGCTCCCAGTTTTATACCTCTTAAATTGTGCCAAGCACAGTGGTTGGTCCAGCTTTAAAGAGTCATTTTCAATTCAAGGCATTCCTCAAACACACAAAATGCATTAGCATCTCATTTTGTAAAATCTCATAAAGTCTTTTAATCATTGTAAAGAAAACTGACAGTGAAAAATAGCAAAATACTGATAACGTGGTGCAATGTTCAGTGGTGTTGGCGTTGGGAATAATCTGTTTACCAGAGTGCGCATAAGCTGTTATAGAGGACCCACACCATGGAAGACTGTCAAGTCTTACAGTATAGAGGGAGCGTTAGGGGCTCTGCGGGCAGGTGGGGTGCAGATAGGGTTTCTTTCCCTGTCTGGGCTCCTTCTTCCACGGATAAACAAGCCACAGTTCTGTGGTACTGCTCTGCTTTCCTAGAACTCAGCCCCAAACTAGGTCAAAGGTTTAGAGCCATGAAAACAGCGGAGCAAAGAGATCTCACGTGCACAAAACATGTAAAATAGACACAGACAGAATATCCTCTCAGGTAGAGAGATCTGTAGAACTCATTACATAACTCTGTTCTCAGAGATAAAGGTTTCAGTGAAAGTCCATTTCTGTATATACAAGTTTAAGCTCTCCCGCGGACAAATTACTGAACCGTAAAGTATGTTTTCCAAGTGCCAAAAAAGGTACATAGCAAAGCAGTAAAAGCTGCATATTTTCACAGTTTGTTCAAGACTTTTAAGGTGTCATGTCAGCAGATAGGCATTATTTAGTCCTATAGAAAAGGAGATTAGGTACAAATAATAATAATGAATAAGTCTTTAACTTATAAATAAACACATTTAGTGTATTCTGACATATCTGATTCTGTATCTGTCTTATTGCGGTCACACAGGATGAAGTTCTGGGTCCAAATCTTTGTGTGCCATTTACTCTCACTGTGCTTGCTCTGTTTCTTTGGTCAGCCCAGGTTAATTGGCTGTAGGTGTAAATGTGAGATGGATAAACACTTTGAGTTTGTAAGACTAAAAAAGTATACATATGTACTTCACATATATCTGGTGTATGGACAAGTTTATAAATGCATAATGAGGAAAATATTATAAATAAGTGAGTACCCCTGTGCCCAGTATGCACTTTCTATTGTTGTTACTATGGTTAATTTTTCCAGCATTACATTAAAGAACAAAATTGTTCCTTGAGATTCAGCGCTGGTCTCTGTAAGGTACAAACCACTGTCCAAGGTGCAATGATAGTACCTGGAAGAGCATCACCCAAATCATAAGCTGTGATATTGGGTTGACCATACAGTGGCCCAATAAGATACTGTTTGCGGAAAAACAGTAAAGCAAAGCGAGCTATCAGTGTTGTCTGAGATGCAGCGTTTTCATTAAAGCTAATGAGATTATCCAGATAAACGAGACAGAGTAATGAGTTTGTTAGTGGTTTTCTACAACACATGTGGTAACATGTGGTACGCAGAAACCTGGTGCTGTGCAGTCCTGGTACAAGCTGTTCCCGACAAAAATGTCAGATGACCCTGATGACTCAGAAAATATGAGTACTCGTTGCCCTTCAGTCCGCACCCAACATGCTTTTCATTTTTACTATTCATGAGTTCATTAAAGAAACAAGAGACGCTAATTGAATCGAGAGTTTCTGTTTGCACAGCATTCAGTTTCTTCTTTTTTTGATGAGATTTTATTTTTTATTTACTTTTTCCAGTCTATTCTTCAGCATATAAACAAGGCTCGACCTCTACTTCTTGGCATGTTAGGATTTGAAGACACTAATACCTGTTGGGTGCATCCTTCCCCAGCTGGCACAGCAGGTCTTTATCATAAAGTAAAGTTCGGTCATTCTAGAGTTTTTATTCATTTTTGTGCTTGGTTAGGTTTAAGCATCAAAACTACTTGGGAAAAGTAGTTATAGTAGTATGTTGTCGGAGGGGTGTTTTCACACTTAGGCTAAGGGAAGAATGACACTGACATGCATCTGGGGTACGTGTCTTTTACAGGCTTTGGTCTAACGCTGGGCTGTACACCTCCTCATGAGTTTTTCCATGTATTTAATTACACAAACTCAAGACAGCCTGAGTCACACGAAGTCATCGGCAATCACACGCTGTGTGCTCAATCTAAGGTATAATTATGGGAGCTACGACAACTGGTAACAGATAACATTTAATGGACTGATAGCATTCAAAGCAGATGACTGCATGATTTACCGCGTACTGTGGCTATAACAATAAAGATAAGTCAATCAATAAAACCTCTTTACCATACCAGTGTTTGGCAAAGTGCAGAGGAAATGTGAGACCTAGGATCAATATTCTTAGGAGGTAATTCTTCACCAGCATATGTGCAAACATCTCCATATGTCTGACATTTTCCACTCTTTTTTTACTCTTAATTGCATTGCTATTAAAGCCCACAGGATTGGTTCTATGAAGCTTTTTCATTTGATAAAAAATTTAAAAAGTAAAGTGCATATTTTGTGCTCCATGTACATTGTGAACCACAATTTCAGGAAATTATGTTATTAAAAAAGATGCCCTAGTTGTAAAGAACATTCACAATAACACAAAGAGACTGAGGTAATGTGCTCAGCATGTTCAGTTTGGTCTATCTACCACTACACAGAACAGTTGTCACATCCCTAAAAACATTGTTTCTTGTGTTTGGAGCTTCCACCTGCATGCTAATGTGTACTCAATCTGAACTCTGACTCTTGACCTTGGTTTGGTCAGTCAGTGGCTGATGGTCATCTTGGAAATATGTTGAAGAGAAAGTGATTAGGCCGCTAATGGAGTCCATCCACTTTAGAGCCCTTGCCCTCTTACACTGGATGGTCAGCTGTGTCTCCTGAGGATCACCTCACCCCTCTATGAGAGGACCTAAGTGGGGGTTTTTTTTATCGGGAAGGCCACTTCATCACAAGAGGAAGACCATCTATTAATAAGACACAAATAATGTGATTGTGACTTGGCAAAAAAAAATCCCTACATGACTTCTTTCAATCGTCTAATAGACGCAGAAGCTTGTACTTCACGTAGTAAGTGCATTATATGAAATATAAAGCTTTCAGGTTACTTAGATCAAAAGGGCGAATCTGGCTTCTGCTTTGGGCCTGAGCTGCGTCTGATCTGGTTACATGTGGCAGAAGAGAAAGATCACAGTTGGTATTCATCCATCATTGTGCGACAATCAACACAACTCGTTCATTATCACTAGCAGTTTGCGTGAAAAGTGTTTCTTCTCGTCAAAGCAGAACACGACTCTCGTCGGCTGGATCTCTTAATTCAATCTTCACGGAGCAGGAGCGGGGACCTGAACCCGGCTTGACAAAATTAAAGTTGCAGCCGGGGACCTGCTGCCTCAATCCCTGAGGAACGTCACTTTTGCACCACTTAATTTCATTTCCCTAATCTCATTTACACCCGAACTCACCGCAGTTTCACGGGTCTGGCCGAGGGCTGTCATGCACTGAGGTGAGAGTTTCTAAATGTAGTCAATCTGAGTTTAAATCCAAAACACCACAATAACTGTTAAAATTACTCTACGCTGCTTTGTGTGATGTATAATCATGAATCGGGATGCCAGTGGTAGCAGGGCCAGTCTATTTGCCATCCTAATAACAAGCAATGAACACACACAGCACAGCTGCTCTTGAGTAACTACTGAGGAAATTAAAAAGAAAGAAATGTCACAGATGTTTGCACTGAATGTTCTGAGTGACACTGTGAATACAGCTTCTCATATTTCCTCTACTCTTTGGCAAAGAGTGTGGTAGGGAGCAGTTATTGATTGTCCTATCTTTATTGTTGTAGCTATAATGAGAGCTGCTGGAGGTAGCTGTAAATCATCAGTGCTCTAATGTGGCTCGATCGAGCTCTTACTCCAAAGAAAACAGTCTTTATGAACTGGCAGATGCTCAGGGCAGCTTCAGTCAATGACACCCAGAATGTATCGTCCCTGAAACACATCACACCAAAAAATGTATCGGTGGAGATTGGTACTTGGCATTGACGACACAGGACAGAATGGTTTTGAAGGAACAAATTAATTATAGGGTGTACACTTACAGACAAATACTACATAAACAGCACTTGAGTCATCGGAATTTTTTGGTTAGAACATTTTGTACCAGGTTTGGCATCTCGTCACTGCATGGTAGCACTGGAGAGCAAAACAAACAAACAAACAAAACCAAAAATGAAGTTGACCCAGATATATCAGTCTTCTTATCCGGATGATCTCGTTAGTTTCCTTAAAACCACACACACTGCGTCTCAGTCACACAGAGTTGCCCACTTTAATCAAATATCACTTAAGTTATGAAACTCAGGGGGGCAGAAATGATACCACAGGACTTCACCTTTGTCCAAATATTTTCCACCTTTGGCACCCGAAGTAGCTCAAACCAGTTCTGGCGTGGCTCGCCACAGGGACACATTGTGCAGTGTTTGAAAGTTGCTTTGCAAGCGGAATATCTGGTGGAGGCATCTTTGTTTTCACTTACCATCACAGTCTGATGCATAAGCTGCTGGCAGATTCACGTTGTATTTGAACAGTAACGTCATGATATTTATCTTTGAACTGTATGAAAACAGTCCAGCATGTTGAAGGTGTGAGAGACTGACTTCACACTTTAGATCACACTTTCAATTGGAGCGTTTTCCCCAGAAACGTTTGGACTTGTGACTGTGGGGAAAACGCTGGTGGAATTACTGATGTGTTGCAACTGAGCAAGAGGTCTTGCAAAATGCAGACTCAGTTTGATGTAGGTCAACCAGTTCAGACAATACAGTTGCATTTCCTTTAGGAAAGCTAGGTAGAATGCACCTGCTTTTCATCTAGTGCTTTCCAGTCTGACCGGTCTGCTGTGAAAAACGGAGCACACTGTGATTTATGACAACTGTGAGGAAATTCCGGATCATTTCATTATCATTTCACCACAACATGCATTTCCACACATAGTTCCTTTATGTTACAAAAAAAATCAATTAATATCCCCAAACTATCAAAAATATGTAAATCTACTGGCTCATTTCAGACACTATGAGGTCTCCAAGCTCTCAGGTAGCTTGACTTGATTTCTCAGAGTGAATCAAAAGGCCCTGGAGGTTTCCGGCCATTTTTCTCTTGAGTGTTTTCTCTCAAAGAACAGGAAAGGCTGCTCTGTTTCCCACACACTCACAGAGGTTCCATATCAGTGCTATTTTACAGGACAGCAGTTAATAATCAAGCAGCTGCAGGGTCACTGTAACTCTGTCTTTAATCTGAAAGACTGTGCTTAACCAAAAATGCTGGTCTGGAGTTTTCTAGAGGGAATACTATCTTTAAACCCAACCAACCATCCACCCATTATCTTCCGGTAAATCCATTCAGGGTTGCAGGGGGCTGGGGCAGAACTCTGGGAGTTAGGTACTCATGGATTTATAAGGGACTTATTTAACGCTGTTTAATAAAAGCCAACTGTGTAGTTCATATGATAACGTGAGCATTTCGCTCACTTTGCTTTGATATTTCACATGATATTTAAGTGTGTAATCTTAGAAGTGAAATCCACAAATGATACTATGTGTTTGTTTGTGACGTTGTGCCATTTGGAAAGTTCGTGTTCTCATGTTAGTCAGCCAGTTACAGCAGAGCTTCCTGTTTGAAGAGATTGTAATCAGGCCTTGGGAGAACATATGCTGTGTGGATTGATGCCGAGCCAGTTGAAACTAAAATAAGGAGAAAGCACAGATGCGTCCAAAGGCCAAAGGGTGAAACCTCTGTTGATGTTGTTATCAATTTTGTGATTTGCAGGCCTTTCGGGAAAAAAACAACGTCTTTTAGGTTTTCTGTTTCTGGCAGCAGGGTTCCTGAATATTATGGCAAAACTAAGACTGAGATGTTGTCATAGATGACTCACCTGGAAACTAAAAGGTTCAGGTTTTCCATTTCTATAAATGAGAGCAGTCAACAATCCAGATTAAAGCTGTCAGCTATGTGACGTAACCATGAAAAATACATGGGAATGTCCAGCAGCTGGTTTTGTATTTGCATTGTGTAGCAGCTGGAAACTTTCCCTAACAAGTGTCTGAGAGAGTCTGCCAGAAAACATTTTGTTTGCAGGTAAAATAACTACAAAATGGCAAAACAAAGTAACCGAACTACTGCAAATGTTCACACTAGCATATGAACATACTTTAATTAATTTTATTACATGTTCACAGTGTGAGGATCATCATGTGAATGTGCCCATTCACAGGACGCTGGGGGTTTCCTTGCAGTATTTTAAACATGGACATGTATAGTTCATCATGGTGAAGCCAAAAAACACCTGTGAAACTGAAGTTTGTTCAGATCTGATCCGTTCTTCATCCTTCTCTCATGCAAGGCTGTGAGAACTAGAATATATACCAGCATCTTTAAAATAAATCAGAAACCCACATTTGTACTTCAGGTTTGTTTGGATTAAACAATAAAGAAAAACATATATTAGCTCATCTTAGCTTATATTTTTGTTACAGAGCCAGGCCACCTGCTGGCCGTACCTTTATGTGGAAATATCAGCATTACCTGACTGATTTTTAGAACTTCATTCAATAATTTTTCATTCATATCTAAAAAGCTAGTAAATGTGCAACTGCCAGGCTGAACATGAGGTAGTTTAAACTAAATGTTTCTCTACAAATATAGATATAACATTATAAATATTGATTAGTAAATGCATGTGACTCAACACAAAAGAAAGCTATTATTCATCCTTCTTAGAATGATCTAATTCTTATTTTTAATTCAGACAACAAAATCTTCTCACAGTTTTAATATTGCTCAGTTGTGACTCATGTAAAGTCCCACCATTCTCAGAAAGAAGATCAATCGATATCTTCAGAAATTCATCAACTTGTCCTAAGGCCACTTTGCATATAGGATCTAAAAGGATGGTTTAGAAAACATTTTTCAGGGCTTTTAAATGTGTGTTAATAATCCACATTCCCATGGTGCAGACAAATAAAAATTAGTTTTAGTTTTTGAACAGGTTCGTGGGAGAGCAGCTCTTTTTTCACTAAGGGCAGAGGACAGACCCCTTACGATGCTCTCTGGAGGGTAAAGTGGGATTAGTCTGCTGCTTCTGGACCCCAGCTAGGATTTAATGGAGCAGAGGTAACTAAATTGGCATGGATTCTTGCTGGCTAACAAAAGCCCCCCAAATCCTTAAGCTTTACTTAAAAATTGGGGCAGGATGACTTACCATAAGCTGGCTCAGATCCAAATGGCTAAAATGTCAATCCAGATTAACTGAAAATGCACTGATACCACAGTGCATCTCAATAACTGGCAACAAGGCAAGAATACAAATAAGGGCCATGTGCAGAACAGACGAAATCCACATAAGTCTCAACGTGAATCACTTTGTGGTGAGCATAAGGTTTGAGATTCACTGAGAAGAGGGCTGCAAATAAACTGAAGAGGTATCATCATACTATCTCAGCTCCCTACTGTCCCTGCACTACTAAAAACAAGTCTAGCTCTGAAACTCATTTATAAACTGGAAGGTCACTCCTACTATATGTACAGTGCCTGGCACAGACTTCCTTCGTCATTTTTGTCTAGCACTAATAAAAAGTTGAAAGTTTTGAGATGGCGTCAAAAACATCAGGATGAAAATCTTCCTTTCACTCCCTTGAGCTGGTACGTGTGTGTTCCTCAAACTTCACTCTTCTGGACAGAGACCTCGATTTTGTGTTTTTTATACTAATATGCTGAAGCAATATAGTAAGTTATGTCAAACATGTAGCTGCTTAACTAAGCATGTTAGTTTTTGTGATTGTCTGGCATATCTGCTTTGGCTGTTAGCATTTATTAAAGTATTTAGTACAGCTGCTAGATCAGGTTTTCCCATAGATTCAGAGTGGAGTTTAGGGAGTGAGCATGTTACTGAGGGCCGCACGGAGAAGACTGAACTCATGAAGCACTTTTTTGTGAGTGTTTGTAACGGGACCTTTCAGAGAACAGTGCCTTATACTACAACAACATAAGTTTAATGACACATAAGGTAAAGGGTTCCTATTATGTGGGGTGGAGTGCGATGGATGCACCCCTCCTGCTCTAATCCTCATCTACTTAAAATGAGATACAGGAAATGTTATGCAAATGGCTTGTTTATGACTCCGAGTCGGCGTCAGCCACTTGTTTTGTGGCCTGAGAGTGCCATGCTGAGCTCCGGCTTAGGGGGCAGCATAATCTTTTAACACCTATCTGGCAGAGATTCTCTATTGTTGTCAGATTTGATATTAGACAGGAAGTGCAGGCAGATGTTGAGTTTATTTTTAAAATACTGGGCTAATAGTTTGGGTCGAGACGGATGCATTTGTGCTGATCTCAAACTATGCCTTTAAATAAATAGACTGCAGTCAGAGCACACTGACAAGATTTATCGCTACATATTGAAGGTGTGGAATTTGAAGTGAGCTCTATGCATGTCAGAGGGCTCTCCTAAGCCACACACAGAGAGAGTCTCTTCCTAAGCAGATTACCTAAATAAATCTATGTCGGTATTCATTTATGCATGTCTAGTTATACAAAAATAGACCGTGGGAATGCATAGACTAAACATGTTTATAGCAACGTATGCATCCCAGGACACTGAGCCATTAACACTCTGCTGACATCTGCTGCACGAGTTAAGGGTGATGCAAGCCTTTCACAGACATTTGCTTCTATTTGAAAAGCTCTGCGACAAATCTGAGATGATAAAAGAAAGTTACAGAAAAACAATCTTTGGATGCAAGGGTATTTAAAGACGATTTCCTGCATTTGACATTTACCTTGGATTAAGGAACAGCACATTGTGACTCACAGCTGTCAAAGGTGTGGCATGGGAGTTGAGCCGGCAGAATGATGTGTACGGAGAGGAGGTGGGGTGGGGACCAGATGTTGTCCTCCTACCACGGGGAATAAACTCTATCACTCGCACCGCAGGTGGTGGGAAAAGGGGGGAGAGAAAGGGAGAAGAGAAAGAGTAAGTGAGAAACAACGGCAAACAGGAAGCAGAGACCTTACAACACAATGCTCGCACAGTTTCCTGCAGGTTCAGACAGATAAGGAGCAACACTTTGTTTAAAGCTGCAGTTTCAACCCCCCAAACGTTTCCCGGGCTCTAAAATATGTTACGCCGCTTGCTGGTACAATTCTTCTGCAGTACAGCTGTGATATGTTGGAGTGCAAAATTTGGATTGTTTGCGAGGGAAACAAGCCCAAGGCTCTGTGCAAATGTTGCAACACAACATAGCTGCAATAGCAAGTTCAATTACGGAAAAGTACAGTAAGATAATAACCAATTATTTTTGCAGACATTACTAATATTACCATAATGGCTTCTTTGTAAGGTCAGACACTGGGCTTAAAAATGTGGTGTAATGTAATCTAGATGCTGGATCATAAGAAAATGACTCCAGCTGCATTATAAACCAATTATAAATCAGTGGGACAGAAGAGGTTTTCCAAGCCAAAGTTTTATTAATTCATGATTTTTTTTATTTAGTCAAAACTTCCATAACAGCAGGCTTAAAAATTTATTATATAATTTATTTAATGCATTTGGTATTTCTGCCTAGAAACACAAATCAAATGCATGATGGGAATTCAGAGAAACTACAGACTTCACAATTAAGCAGTTTCCCCTGAACTAAGGCTAACTGCCAGCATGTGATCAAAGAATTATCAGTGTGAGCTTCTTTAAGGTACTGTGATTAGTGGTACTAGCAGAGTAATATGCTGAGTTTCTGCAGATGTGGAAGTCACTGAATTGCAAATGCAGTTTGTATGAGTGTGTTTGCAACAGAGGAAATGTAAAAATAAGATTTAAAAAAATATGTGTGTGTGTGTGTGTGTGTGTGTTTGTGTATTTATGAACCCAGTCACCCTGAAAAAAAAGACAGATGGGACCTGACGTCACTACTATGAACTGGACTTGATGACAAACAATGACCTCCACTACTTCCCTTCAGCTCTGCTCTTTGCTCTTTGCGTGTCAGAGTAAAGCTGGTATTGAAATGTAATTTATATACCCAATGAAAACAAACAGAAAGTGGCAAGAAATGTTGTTTGGAGCTTCTGGATGCTGAATATTTCACTGTGCACTGATTAAAGGAATATTAAAATGAAAGAAAAAACGGTCAGCTTATTTTCGGTCACTTCAGAAAATCAAAAATGATTTTTTGAAAGTTGTGAATGAGTCAGAATAATTAGCTTTTCTGGTTGGTTTCACCAAGTAAACAAACTGCACCTGAGCGAAGCACCGTGAAGTACCCGCTCCATGCTGGAGCAACACTGCCCTCTAGTGGCCGACGTCCGTATTACCTCACTGTCGCGAGAACGTATGCATCTCCCCACAGCAGAGAATTTAGGAGTTCGTAAATCTAGTCTCGCGATAATATCGGGGTTATTACTACAGCTGTTCACGTTAGTATCCCGATTTTCAGAATTGGGCATGTATAGAGTTTTTAAAGTCTTGTCTGTGAAGGTTCTCAGTCATCCAGGTCATCGTAGTCAAAGGAATTTGCAAAGAAAAGCGTCTGGACTTCTTTAAGTTTAAAGAAGTCCAGACGCTTTTCTTTGCAAATTCCTTTTTAAAGTCTTCCACATATTTGTTTGTGTTAAGTTTACACATTTACAAACAAGCACTCTGCGAAATAAAATTAATTATCCTCTTATGCCGTCTTTAACGTCCAGTTAAGTGACCTTTATTGGATGAGTCGAATCGAGTGTTTGGTGGGAGTGACTATGTAAATCTGCATCAAACGGAAACGGTCGAAGTGTTGAGAAGAGGTCACTCATCTGATTGGGCGCCTTTGTTCTTTCAAATCGAGGTGGCCTTCTCCCTTTATTGCCACTAACAGGCCCCCAGAGTGGGAGAAGACATGTTTTACAGTAGTGCTGCACTCCTGCATGGACTTTCGCATTGCTGGGATTCTAAGATAGTGCAGTGATAATGTAAGGGAAGATGGCCTGTCATAGAACTGATGAAGCAAACAGAATGAGAGAAGAAGTGAGCTGCATGCTGGTTGGTGATGGAGCAGTGGGAAAAACCAGCATGGTTATCAGTTACATCTTCAATGGATACAACACTGAGTACAGGCAAACTGCATTTGATGTTTTCACAGGTAAGTGAAGGAGCCCTTTTATTTAAAGGTCAGATATTTCACCCAGCAATAAAGCCTGCTTATCTCTGCCCAACTTCCAGGATTGGTTCATGTGAATGGAATCTCAACCCGCATTAAGCTGATAGATACTGCTGGACAGGTAATTATCACATATCACAGTTTTTTTTCTAAACAGACAAGTGGGTCTAGTGCTTCTCATCTCTCAATGTTTGATCTATCAGGAGATGTTTGGCCATCTGCGCTCTCTGTGCTATGCCCATGTGGACGTCTTCATCCTCTGCTTCAGCCTCGTCAACCCCGTCTCATTTGACAATATCACCTCCAAATGGATCCCACAGATTCGAGCCGCCAACCCAATCTCCCCCATCGTTCTGGTTGGAACTCAGTCAGACCTTCGCCACAGTGTGGACGTCCTTATTCATCTGAACCAGCAGGGCACCAGACCGGTGCTCTTTAACAAGGCCAGACGGCTCGCAAGCAGGATCAGAGCTCACGACTACGTGGAGTGCTCGGCTCTCACACAGCACAACCTTAAAGACGCGTTTGACTGTGCTGTATTTGCTGCCATTAAGCACAAGCACGCTGGCACTAAATACAAAAAGCTCAGTTTGCTTAACAGTTTAAAGTCTCTTTATGATGGTGGATGGAGGAAAATCTTTAGATTCATGTGATCTGAAATCCAAAGTGCAGAGCGGGTATCCTCACTCGACTGTAACAAATCATGATTTTTGTTTTTTTTAACCAAAGTGTCTTTCTACAAATTGTGGGCTGTGGATTTAAAGAACTGATCTCAAAATCCCCATCCTTGTGTGAAATGTGACAATCCGCAATACGGTGACTTCAGCCAGCTACACTTCCTCTCTTTATACCTTTTTGTTTCATATTTTGTTTGTTGCTGTTATTGTTTATATTTCTGTGTGCTAGGTAAGTTTTGTAATAAATGGATTAAGAAATGCAGTGGTTGTGATTTGCTTTCTTTCAAAAAGACAACATCAAATTTAAGGATTTGCCTTTAGAAGTTACTGTCAGTGAAGAAACGGAGGGAAAGCGCAGACTGGCATTTAGGACAAATGGTCCCCTGCTGCTGCTTTGAAGTGCTACTTTACAAGATAAAAGCCATTTAAATCCATCCTCTGCTTGGAAGCCTGATGATGGGACATGTTTCCCAAACCTACTTTTAAAACGCCCATCCACATTTTCCTAGCTATGGCGATGATCGGTGATGGAGTTTTAATTTCAGTGATTAGGTTAAGGATAAGATTTGGCCAACTAGAAGCAACACCTAGATTTGCATTAGATATTAATTTAAAGGGAGTGAGCTATTTAGAGCTTTTCACAATGTTGTGCTAAACAGAACATTATCCTAAATAGTCTTGTTCTTTTATATTGTCAATATCAGAAATGGCAAACTCCAATTACATCACGGGGCACACAGCCCACTTTGATCTCACATGGGCTAGACCAACTGGTTGTTCTGTCAGTGTACAGAAATTTAAATGCACTTTTAATCTCTGCAGTATGTGAATATAATAAAAAGAAGTGCAATTTCAAGAGTATGTTTCAGTTTTTCTACTTGATAAAGAAATGCTGTAGTTGACTAATGAAATCTGTCAACATTACTCTTTGGACTTAAATTGTAAAATTACAGAAATATAACTTTTTGGGCCGAATTGGAGTTTTTGCTGGGCAGATTCTGGCGTCCAGGCCTTATGTGTGACACACCTGGTCTATATGATCATATTTATATCCAGTAGATATCATCCATTGCAGATCTCAGTGTTATCTGCAAATGTTACAGTTCACGCAGTGTCCTGCCTCACCTCATCTGTCAGCCTGTCCGTCTCCACTAAAAACAAGAAGGGGCTCACAGCCGATCCCATCCCCACCTTGAAGCCATCTGTCACTCCTACTGCACACCTCACCACTCTCTTCCTGTCCTTGTCATGTCCCTGCACAACCCTCACATACTTCTCTGCCACTCCTGGCTTCCTCATGTAGTACCACAGTTCCTCTTTTGGTGCCTGCCTATCAGCTTTCTCTAGATCCACAAAGACACAATGCAATTTCTTTCCACCTTCTCTATTCTCCTCCATCAACACTCTCAAAGCAAACATCACATCACTGATTCTCTCCTCTCTTCTGGACTTTTTTTGAAACCTCTATTATATATATATATATATATATATATATATATATATATATATATATATATAATATAATATAATATAATATATTATATTATATTATACAAAAATTTCAAAAAGAACCGTTTTAATATGTGAGCTTTTAGGAGTTGCAAAGAATGTAAACAGAGCAAACTATTAGTAAGAACTACGATTCCCATGTTGCAACGTGGCTTCACCCTGCTCTGACCCTGTGACTGAAAATAATCCGATCAGCTGATCTGACCTGGCAACAAAATAACGTAGCTAGAGCAATCTGTCAGGGAGGGGGGCTGAAGAACAAAACAATGACACTGCTTGGAAGAATTTAAATACAGTAACTCTTCTAAAGACTTTTAAAACCGAATCGCGGCGATTTCCCTCCCGGTGTTTAGTGAAAGAGCCCGCAGATATTCGAGCTTTTGACATCGACTAGCTGTTGTTTGTTGATATGTTGTTGCTGTTTAGTTGACAGACTGGAGGCTAGCTGCTTGCTTGGACGGCTGTGAGCTGTGGTGGTTTGCTGGCTCGCTAATTGCAGCTTTTGTTTGAGGTGGGGGAAAAAAGTTGAAATTGTCCGGCTAAAGTAGCTAGTTCTAAGCTAACTGTTCATATTTGGTTGCCAAGTAATTTACTGAATTTGCAAGGTATAGACCCACAGAGGGTCAGCTTGCTAGTTAGCCTGTTGTTAGCATTAACATTTGCTCATTTTTGTTTTGGTATTTTTTTTCCCAAGGAGGGTTCTTTGTCTCGTTAGGTACTGGTTACCTGTACACACTTATGTGTTACCTAACAGTTTCTTTCTTGCCTTAGATATATATTTTAGGTAATACTGCTGCTAAATGCTAACTTTAATGCATGAACAAGCTAACAGGGTGAAAGGATATTAAACGTTACTGAAGAAGACGACGGCTTTTACTTCACTGCCTTTGTTAGGTGCACTAAATGGCATTAGATCAACCGGTTTAGGTGTCTGAATTTCATACCGCTAAAACTAATTTGATCACTTACATCAGTGTTTAAACTTTGTATTAAATCAGTGTATTAGCAGCCCTGTTATCATGCAGCTGTCTTAAGTTTATTTTATTGTATTTGGGCATTTTAGTTTTCAGTATTACTGCACTGTGCATTTTTCATTAATTGCTATTGGAAGTAGCTGGTGCTGTTGTCAAAGCTGTTCCAATAAGCGCCAGTCTGTATTCAAGCTCACTCCTTAAGAAACGATGAATGGGTATGGCTCATCTTCAGAAAAGGGAGTCAATACTAGTCTGATATGTCAGGAGAGTTATTCCTGTGGTGGCTTTGAGGAGGCGGCATTTGAGTGTGTTGATTGCAAAAGCCTGCAGTGTGTTCGCTGTGAGCTCGACCTCCATAGTCATGACCGGCTAAAGAACCACGAGCGGGTCCAGCTAGGTCCTGGACATGTCCCATACTGTGACAACTGTAAAGGAGGTAGTGGGGATAGTGGCACGCGCCATCGATCTGTGGTCCGTTGCCAGAACTGCAAAGTTAACCTGTGTCAGGACTGTCAGAAACGTACCCACAGTGGAGGCAACAAGAAGAAACACCAGCTTACACATTATCCTCCGCCACCCAAACCTGCAGAAGGCAACTCTGTCCAAACATCTGCCCAGCCTGCTGTCTGTATAGCCGATGAGATCAAATCTCAGAAGGCTAAACTTCTGGAGAAGGTATCAAGCTTTCTTCTGGTTGATGAGAATGAGGAAATGCAGGTAAGCTGTGCAAGTGGGCATTAAATAGGACCATATTCCATTTTCTTTGTTTATGCTTTAAAGTTTTTACACTTGTTGTTTGTTCTAAGATAAAAGATGAAGCTTCCTTCATGAAGAGCCTCAGCTGCTCGCCCGACCAGCTGCTGAAGGTGGTGTCCATCTTTGGTAACACGGGAGAGGGCAAATCTCACACCTTGAACCACACATTCTTCATGGGCAGAGAGGTGTTCAAGACATCTCCCGCACAAGAGTCGTGCACAGTGGGAGTGTGGGCGGCATTTGATCCCATCCATAAATTAGTGGTCATTGATACAGAGGGGCTGCTTGGGAACAGTTCCAAACAAGGCCAGAGAACACGTCTCTTACTCAAGGTGCTCGCCATCTCTGACCTCATCATCTACCGCACCCATGCTGACCGTCTCCACGATGACCTCTTCAAGTTCCTCGGAGATGCTTCGGACGCATATTTGAAGCATTTCACCAAGGAACTGAAGGCAACGACAGCACGCTGTGGCCTGGATGTTCCACTGTCCACCCTGGGCCCCGCTGTAGTCATCTTCCATGAAACAGTCCACACTAAGTTGCTGGGTTCAGGTAAAACACCTCCTCCAGTTAAAGGGTGCAATGTAATAACTTAAACCTTTAAAAATAACTTTATTTAACATCTTCACTCTGACACTCTGAATATACAGTAGTTATCGATCACTGTATCAAAGGACTACAAGTGGCCCCTTTAAAGTCAACTGAAGGTTAAGCATTGCATATAATTTGGGGTTTAGCAAATATTAGCCTTCTATCCCTGTTATCTGGAGGTCGAAATCAGCTTTCCAACATTAGTTAAATCTGGAAATGATAAAGAAATGTACATTTATAGCTGTAGTCACACCGGTTTTTACACATTTACATCTAGTTTTAACACCAGATATTGTACATTATTGGGAATCATAATTTGAATTTGTCTAAACTCTAAGAGTGTGATGTGTTTTCCAGTCCTCAGTATCTACTGGTTTGTTTTCCTCTCGCTCTGGTATAATAATCAGCTTGCAGAGACTTGCAATTTGCTCTTTGGATAAGCCTTTTTACTGAGGAAGCCTGCCTGTTTTTACTATCGTCTGATATCGATCATTCTTTTTCTTTTTTTTCTTTTTTTTTACAAAAAACCCTGTCTGTCTGGCAGCTTTTGCATTCAGAATTATGATTTGAATTCACTATTGTGCCAAACACATTTTGCTTTTCCAAGATCAACTCTATAAAATCTCCACAGGTTCGTCGTGTTCAGGGTTTATTTCTTCATTTCTATTCGTGTTTATTTCAGGTATTACATTATACGTGGTATATAGTATGACAATGTCTAAGGCAAGACAGGCAGGAAGAAAATGGTGGTGGTGGGGATTGGGGAAGACATAATAAAAGGATAGAGTACAAATAGAAATACACAATGTATCACCAACTGGCGCACCTATAAGGAAAATAAACATACAACACCACGAACACAAACATTCAAAAAAGCACAGGTACATAAATCAACGTAAATCATCTTCTTGTGTGTGAATGTAATAGAAACAAAGCCGACAGAAATAAGAAGACCCTTTGACCACTCTGGTGCATCACCTGGCAAAATGAAGCTGCAAGTTTCTGCAAGTTGTTTTTAACACAAAAATGGAAAAACTGTGGACACTAAGTGGTATTTATAAGGAGATAAATCATTTAAATTGCATTACTTTCAAGTTGTGGGTTAAAATCCGAAAGAACCCTCAAAGTGTGGGACAACAAACTTCATGTTTTCGCTCTTTGGTTTATTACCCACATGCTGTTTTTTGGAATGAAAGTCACATTTGTATTTCTTATAGAGGAAATTATTGTCTATTTCTCCACACATGTCACATGCATTCTTTCAGGCACAATATTTTAAGAACTGTCGATAAATGCTAAAGGTTTATCTGCAGTATATTTTAGCCAATGTTAATAACCATTCAATTTTTGTCCTGTTGTAGATAAGTCATCCGAGTCAGTAGATCGGCTGCTGTTGGAGCGCTTCAGGAAGCTTTCACGCTTTCCAGAGGCCTTTAGTTCTGTCCACTACTGGGGTACGCAGACTCTCAGTCCTCCTACTGACTTTCGTGGCCTACAGAATAAACTGGAGCAGCTCCTGGATAACAACGCCACCCGTTCTCCACGCACGCCTGTGGTCATCTTCAAAGCCCTGCAGGTAGGGCTGCATTTAGAAGTCTGCTTGTTTCTGCATCACATGGTAATGCATTTTTGAATTGGTCTGACAGCAGTTTATGTATTAATATCTGCTGATCTTTAATTTCCCTACAGGCACTGAGCGAGCGCTTCAGTGGGGAAATTGCAGGTGAGCTGGTAGCACACAGTTGCTTCTTTCCTGATGAATACTTCACCTGCTCTAGCCTGTGCCTCAGTTGTGGGTAAGTATTTCTTGCCAGTCTTTTTTTAAAATCATTTTTGCTTCAGTCTTTTTCTGTTTCTGTTGTTTTACATTCTGTGTTAATGTGATTACCTCAGCTCTGGCTGCAAGAACAGCATGAACCACTTAGGAGAGGGAGTGCGCCACGAGGCGAGGCATCGCTGTCGTTATTCTGCTCAGTATGATAATCGCATTTACACCTGTAAAGTAAGTGTGGTGACTCAGCTTTGACTTTTAGCTTTCTCTGTTTTGACCATTACACTGTAATTACTTCTGTGTCATTGCCAAAGAGCCTTAAATTGAAATCATTTCTGTTGTGCATCAAATCAGGCTTGCTATGAAGGAGGAAAAGAAGTGATAGTTGTCCCAAAGACCTCAGCCTCCTCGGATTCTCCATGGATGGGCCTCGCAAAATATGCCTGGTCTGGGTAAGTAGTAAGGAAATGACCTGCGAGGGCATCTGTACCTAGGCTTTGGTTAACATCATTTTAAAGCTCTGACCTAAAATTAAATTCTTCTTGTCACTCCAACATGCATGCTCCACATCAGATTACATACCAGATTATTGTCACAAAAAATGAGTTTCATTTTTTTAAATATATGTTCAGGTATGTTATTGAATGTCCCAACTGTGGAGTGATCTATCGAAGCCGACAGTACTGGTATGGAAACCAGGATCCTGTTGATACAGTCGTCCGCACCGAGATCCAACATGTTTGGCCGGGAGTAAGTGGCGCCAAGTATTTAATTTATTTATCAGATGCAGACTATATTTCACTGATTTGCATAGACCCTAATTATGGCTACAGATAACCTGTATGTTTCTTGCAGTCGGATGGCTTTTTAAAGGACAACAGCAATGCTGCACAGCGGCTTCTGGATGGAGTGAACCTAGTGGCCCAGTCTGTGTCAGAGCTCAGTGTCAAACCCGCCAAGGCCGTCACCTCTTGGCTGACAGATCAGATCGCCCCAGCCTACTGGAAACCCAACTCCCTCATCTTGGTGAGTGACACACACAGCCCCATCCTCTGCCACCAGCTACCAACGGCCAAGTCAACACTTTCATGTTCACAAGGATGTTTACTGTCTGCGGTGTGCCTATTACACAATCTACATTTGCATGTCTCATGATGAAACGTGGATTCGTGTTGCAGCCTCACTCTTTTAGCTCTTGCTCAATACAACACGGACTGTGATTATTTTTCTCTCATGCAAGGTGTGCCACAAGTGTCACACAGTCTTCCAGGATAACGACACCAAGCATCACTGCCGTGCCTGCGGGGAGGGCTTCTGTGATGGCTGCTCTTCCAAAGCTGCACCCGTCCCCGAGAGAGGCTGGGGTCTTGCCCCTGTCAGAGTGTGTGACGTCTGCTTTGAGCAGAGATCTTCATATGCAGGTACACACACTCTAAATAATGTCAGATCTCCTCTGTTTTTCTCAAACCTCTGTTATGCTGCCATTTAACATCTATGAGCATTGCTTTAGTAAGGGTCTTTTTTTAAATTTATCCAGAATTACTTGAAGCAGAGCAAGAAGAGGAAGAAGGTGGAACACTTGCTAGGAAGGTTGGAGAAGCTGTCACCAACACATTCGGAGTCGTGGTCACTGCTATTGATATCCCACTAGGTGAGTGTTTTTCCGAAACAAAACCTAAAGGGGAGGGTTATGTAACCTGAACAAATGACCCAGTAAATGGTAGTACACCACAGCGATGCCCTCTTGTGGCTGAGGCCCATTCTGCTTATTTTCAGTTAAAAAGAAATGAATTTATTTATGTCATACTGGAGTCTCGCCAGGAATATGAGATGCCCTAATGACCTAGTTTTAATATAACATGTACTGCTATGAAAAGCAGGTCTCTATGCCGCAAATCAAGGAAACAGTTGAGCCATCTGAAGCGTTTTAAGTTAACGGCAGTAAAATGATTACATTTATATGGAGATTGCATTTTCCTGTAACTAGTTCCTCTTGCCAGCAAAAAATATTTATAAGCTAAAAAACTGAAACCCTCCCACACACACTGGCCACCGAACCTAAAAATGCCTTGGACACTCTGTTCAGGACATATATGTGGCAACACCTCCATGCAGAAGTGCTCTCCCATCTAATGCTTAACACTGACAGTGTTTCAGTTCTTGTATCTACCAGATGTCTTTAGTGCAGTGATGTGATCGATGACCAGTTATATTGTTCTTTTTGTTTATGAGACTTTGCCAGGCTTGTGAGTCTCCTTTGCTTTGTACTTGTTTAATATTGATGTTAGGTTGCCTACACAGCATACATCTGTGAGAATTCCTCAGTGATCGTTTAACTACTCGGGATCAATCATTTCTGTACCCTTTGAACTAACCTCCAGGATGCACTTTGGCCAGTGAATATGAGAAAAAGCTTTTGTTAAGTGTGTTTGTTAAGCCAGTGTGACAGGATACTGTCAGGATTATCCAAAAAGAAAGAACAAGTTCTGCTTTATAAGAAGAGAGTGTCAACTTTTGTACTTTTTCAATTAGGCTACAAACATATTCAGATTAAACAAAAAGTATTTGTGTAATCCAAACACAAGTTAAATATTTATAGATGTGAAGATACTATATATACCTGCAGGTCTAAATGTACTGGTAAAGGGCATAGATAATTATGCTTTGGACCACATGATATCTCGCTGAAGATATCTCCATATCTGTGACTACCCCAAAAATACCCCAGAGTAACGTCCTCTCCAATCACAACGAAATTAGCCAACTTACTTTTAAACCCAGCTCTTGTTTCTGTGTTCCCGTCACAACTTGAAACAAGGGTGCGCTTCAGGTAGTACTGGGAAAGCTAAACATGGGTAAAGCTCAGGAGATGCCCCATTTAAGCCTTTTTAAATTCACGGGACTGAAAGAAATAATACAAGGAGATTAATGTGAGTGTTTACTGACCACTTGCTCATCACCCAACAGAAATTCAGGGAAAACATTGTTCCCATTAAACGAAGGCGACTGGGACAAACCCCATATAAAACATTATGTTGTCAGTTTTTAACTAAAGTTTTTGTATGAATTAATCACGGGTGTAATTAGATCATATTAGAGAGCATTCATCAGCTGGGTCTGCTGACATAGTTTATGGGGAACTTCCAGTGTTGCCAACAGATATCCAGGCCAGGACTGCTCAGTCAGCTCTGACCAGCTGTTCAGTGTTGGAGAATGCGGAGAAATTTAAGTTAAGTTAAAAAAATAATGGATAACGATTGACGATTGGATGAATGTTTTCAGGAATGCAGACTGCATCTAGCCTAGACCTGCTTTATGAGATTGGTCAGTATTACTATAAGAAGACTACAAGTGAAAATTTGAAAGAATTTTTGTCCCTTGCCTACATATTTTACATATTCATATGCAGATATCGTCTTACAGACAATTATTGCGTGACAGAGATTCTATTAGGTTATATTGCAGTATAAACTTAAGCAAACAGGATGTGGTGTCATATAAGGTTTCCAGACCTGTGAGTGTGGTGCATTTATTTTCCACCCTCCTTTCAGGCCTAGTGAAAGACGCAGCTCGTCCTGCCTACTGGGTTCCTGACCAGGACATCCTGTCGTGCCACAACTGCCAGCGCGAGTTCACTGCCAAGCTGTCCAAGCACCACTGCCGCGCCTGTGGCCAAGGAGTGTGCGATGACTGCTCCCCCGAGCGCCGACCCGTTCCATCGCGTGGCTGGGACCACCCTGTGCGCGTGTGCACCAGCTGCAACCAGAAACCCGGAGAACTTTAACAGGGACGGCTTTCCTTCCTCAGAACACCGTATTGAACCGCTCACTAACTCAGCAGCCTGTCTCTGCTAAAGTATACCTCTCTTGCTGTCTCATATCAGTGGAAGGGAAATTTTTAGGCATATATGTAGGACATTTAGCAGATTGGGGATTTCAGCGTTCCCGTGGCCTTTGTAGAACAGCCAGAACGTGTGAGCTACTCGATCGAAACTCGAGCGTTTCTACTCTGATCATCCGCGGTGTCAGTGTTTTGATTCTTATTGACACGAATCCCTAATTTTACTTGTAATAAGGCTGTCAAGCTATTTTTCTACTGTCAGAAAATATAACGAAAAATATCATTTAAATAATAATAATAGCTAGTTGAGAATGCTGGATGGGTTGGTGTGATTAGTTTCCAGCAATTCCTGTTATTGAGCATTTTCTCTGATGTCATATACGTAATGGCAAAGAGATATTTTAAACACATGCAGCCTACTGCAGGTTCCTTTGCATGCATGTACTGCAACATTTTAGTTTTTGCACTACGCCTTGTTCAGCTGTTATAGGCTGTTGCTTACCATGGCCAAAAAGCCAGATATCCAGGTGACGAAGCGGTTGCTCCAAACTGAGTTGAAATCTACCGCAGGAGGTCTTGATTTTGGATATCTGGCATGCCAAAAATCATTCAGGTCACTGTGTCTGTGCTGGTATTTTATCATGTAATATGTGGTCGTATGAAGACGTAGAACTATGTTAGAGGAAATGTTGAAAGTTATTTAAGTATCGACAATTGAAAAAAAAAATATTCGCACTCTGGCATGCATGACAGTGTGAGAGATCATGGCCTTTAATTTGTTCAGAGGACGGTCTCTGAATGAACCTCACTATCTCTTTTAGTTAGCGGCATTTCAGTGTTCTTATGTTACAACATGTACTTCATGTTCATAGTGTTTTTATTTTTGACAACTTTTGTTTGAATTATTATATAAATATTTAATATTTGCAGTTCCTGCCTGCATTGCATATGGATGTTGTCTTTCAGAACTCAAAGATACACAAATGGTCTTCAAACTGGTTTTACTTATTCCACTCATGCCTCCAGGTCTCTGTAGATGCAGTCTGTCATGATAAAGCCTCTTGACAAAGCACAATGGTATTTTTTTGTTCTGCTTATAATGACTTGTTTTTTCTGTTACTTTACATCCGTTATTGAAAGCTGTTTGCTTTAGCTTTTTTTTGTTGGTTGACATCATTCACTGTATGTATATTTATAGACTTTGTAGTGACACTTTGTGAACCACCCTTTTTCTGTCTTGTTTGTTTTTGTGTTTCAGCATTACGCAGAAATACTAATGCTCGAATGTGTCGAAGGCGAGACGTCGAACCATATGTAGCGACTGAGAGCTTTAATTATGTCTTTCATCATTAACTACTTTTGTTTTACTGAGTATTGAGACCATTATCATATAAAGCACATGGTGATGCCTTTTAGACGTATGCTCATATTTTATTGTCAAAAAAAGCAACAAGGAAAAAAAGGGGGTTTGTCGATTGTATGCTTTGTAGATAAAGTTAATTCTCCCTTTGCCTAACGTGGAACTTTTTGGTTCTGATGTCTGATGAGAAGATGTTGTGTCTGCCTTGTCTCAAAATAGATTTATCTGTCTGAGTGTTTCATCACACACACACCTTCCTTTGAGATGCCAATGTTGCACAGGATATAATAGGAAATGCATTATGTCAGATTACTAGTACTGGAGTTCATTGCCATGCATATCTTTGCAGACTGTTCAAATACCCGTTATAGTGTTTGAGATGTACATTTGATCCCTTTATTTTTAATTGGGTAAGGTGCTACTGTCAACGCTCCTGACCTACAGACTCCAAACCAAGCAGAAATGACTGATAGAATTTAAACTGTTGGAAACTAACTTGAAGAAATGGTGGAAGATTTGCATAAGATTAAAGTTGTATCAGCTCCCGTCTGTTAAAACATAATCTGCAACTGCCTCCATGTCTTAAGTGTGTGTGTGTGTGTGTGTGTGTGGTGTGTTTTAAATCTCCCTGTGTCAAACCACTTACTGTACTGTATGTGGGAGGAATAGATCGTGTGCAACGTCCTTGTGTTATGAGCCTTGCTTTCATTCCCTCCAGCACTGCAGTTTCAGATAAACGAGAAAAAAAATCAAATAATATTTGCTTGGTGCTTATTGATAATAATAAATGATTTATAATTATTTTAATAAATAATTAAACCCAAGCTTCCATGTTGATATTCTGTGCCAATACACTGCATGGTATCAGTGAGCCAATCGAGGAAGTTGCATGTGATATCTATCCAAAGCTACAGTAAGGGTCTCTTTAAAAGTGCTGTAATTCAGTTGTGTACAATATAAATACAAGGGAAAACCCTTTAAAATAATTTTGACAGTTTACCCCATTAAGCCACGCCCTATCCGCTCATGCTGCAGATGTATTGGTCCACGAATTCACCCTGAGCTCCGATTGGTCAATTTTCGTAGGTTTCCCTCAGAACTGCAAGACGCCGATATTGCGTTACATTGTAGCAAAATGGCGGCTGTCATTCAGAATCCACTAAAAGCGTAAGTAATTTAGACATTGAGGAAATTGTGAATATCTACTTTGTTGCCAAGTCGTACATTTAAACTGAGCGCTAGTGCATGCCATTTCCAGCCGTGTGCATATGAGCTATTAAGCTGTCCAAATTCATTTTGTGTACTTCTTGCATGGCAAAGTAACCTCGTATAGTTTCTTTTTTATTTTTTTAATTCCGCTAGATTTCAACATTTGGTTTTAAACAACGTGCGTTCGGCTGCTTGACATTTTCGCTGTACTAGCGGGGCTTTTCCTCTACACGGCTTTGCATACAACACGGGAGAGTGTCGTCTTTTTCTGGGCTGTAAATTTATTTGAAAAAAAAAAAAACTCTCCACAACGTGCCTTTGCGCCGTTACGAATAATTAAAAAGCCGAATTTCTTCCTTCGCTCGGTGGGACATAGCGGCGGAATATCATCTGACATTCCGAAAGTCGTTTATAGTTGGTGTGAATTGTCGACATGTCAACTTTGGCTCCTCCGAGCGCAGACGTGGTCAGGACCCGGTAAAGCAAGGGAGGAGGCATTTTGTATTTGCATGCTTGCTGGCGAAATCGACAAAAGTGACAGCAGTTGACTCCGCCGCTGAAAATAGGCTGTCACCCTGCGCTCAAATAGTGCATGCACTGCCGTTTTTTGTCCCTCAACTTCAAAGAAATACTCCACCTTTCCCTCCCATTTTCTCCTTTGTTCTTCTGTATTGTTTTACCAGTTCCTACTGGTAGACGTATCACTGCAAGTTAGACACACTTGGCCTCTCGCTCCTTGTCATTTTTGTGCTGAAATCACATTGTGGTCTGCTAAATCTTTAAATGCATGTTAAGTTGCGCGGCTGTCACCAGGCAGTCCGCCTGTATTGATGTGTTATAATCACGGGACTGTGGAGGTATAGTGCAGGCTGTCTCCACTGTGCCTTTAAGTGGAGGAGTGCTGGAGATTAGCTTGGTCCAGGATCCTGGGCCCATCTGTCAGAGAGATGCTCCGACAGAGAGGAAGTGTTGGGCACAAGCAGGAGAACCATCTGCTCCATCACAGAGGTACCCTGCCACCTCAGTGGACTGTGAGCACAAGGAGTGGACCTCACAGCACCTTGCACATCCATGCACCCCATGCTGCCATTGTTATTGAGGCATTATTACACCTAGGAAAGGATGCTGGAAAGGATGGTGTTTTTTGCACCATCTATTGAGAAGTTAATTTTAAGCATCCAGAGTATATATGTATATGTTTATGTATATGTGATGATCCAGTAAAGTGGCCTCCTAGTAAGATAACCTCCCTGCCCACAAAAAAAGAAATGGGGGGGGGGGGGGGGGGTGTTGAATCGTTATGTACTCCTCAGTCGACTGAGCATGCTCTCAATTTTCGCTCAAACTGCTCAACAGTTTTACTCACCGGGGAATTGCCCAGTGCAATCACAGCCTCCTTCTGCTGGCACCTGAGCAGCTCAGCGAACCCACTCGATGTTCAGTGCAAATGTTCAATAAATAATTCCCTCCCCATCTAAACTGCTGCTGTTCTCGTACCTCACGCCTGTGTGTTTTCACGAGAGCACGCAGAGGTGCATTTCATGACTACCGGTGTTGGGCCATTTCTCTTGTATCCCAGCAAGCCTCGGTATCTGTCTGCTGTCAAGCCGCTTCATCTCACTGACGTTTTAGCATTCTGATGTGGAATGTCTCCTTGCTATAAGCTGTGCTTAATGAAGTGTTTCAATCTGCTATAATTAGCCTCTGTCTCGGGTTTCTGACTTCATTTCACACGTTTGTCAGATTATAATTAGTCACACTTGACACTAATTGGATGTCGCTCCCGTGGACCAGTTTGACCTTTTTTTTTGTATTAAGATGATTCACTTCAGGGAAATGGAACTGCTAGTTTGACTTTGTGAGGATGAGGCTGATGGAGCAGGAGCATGCAGGCCCGCGCACGCCTGGGTGAGGTCTGTCCCCTTCTCTGAGCTCTGTTGGACGACAGTAATCTCCAGAATCTGCTGATTAAAATGGAGGCTGGAATATTTAATTAATAAGGGGAGCGCATAAAGCTGCTCATTAAAATTTGAGCCACAGCTGGAGTTTATCTGCCGCCTGGACACATCTTCCATCCGCAGCTCTCCTGACGTTCCACCCGCCGGATTCGTGTTGTCAGCTTTCTTGTCATTTGCTGTTGAGTAGACTTTGAGTGAGTCAGGCTTGCTGTTTATTGGTACTGCAGTGTGGAGGTGTATGGTCTGGTTTTTTTTACCCCTGCCCTCAGCCAGACTGTGTTGTTCTGATTGGTGTAATCAGAGGTTGCTATCAGGATGCAGTCACTTTGTAGGCCCTCCCCCTACCCTTGTTATGTGGTAGCTCTTGCTTCCTGTGGAGCAGCAGTGCACCTGCAAGTTTGAGATACCTTCTAAATACGGCACACGAGACAGAAGTTGTTCTATATCAGATTTTTGTTTTTCTTTTCTTTTGTTTTTGTTGTTGCGCTTACATATTCTCCTTACAAGCCGGGCTATTGTAAAGCACTAGCTTTTTGTCATGACTGCAGCTCACTCGTAGCTCTCCTGCTCTCTGCAGTTTGTCGTTAGATATGCAAAACGTGTGTTGACACACGCTTACATTACGGACGCAGCCATGTGACACGGTGAACCGTTGACAGGAACACGCTGATAGCGGAGGCCCCACTGGCCACAAGATTTGCTTTTGTTCTTCACCCTCATGCGCACACTCACCTTCTCTGCTCAGCTGGAAGACATCGGGGATGTGTTGTACATACCTCTGAGGCTGTAGCATGCACACAAGTGTCAAGTGTTTATGGCTAATTCTAATAGCTAAATCTGGTTTAGTGCAAATTTGAGCTCATTTTTGTGTATTTTTCTTCCATATTTTCCATATTTTATTTCCGTATTTCCTCCGTATTTATTTTCCGTAATAGAAAACAGACAAACAAGCTAAAAATGTAGCTGGATTGTCTAAACCAGTGGTTTGCACACCTCTCTAAGGCTCCAGAGATACATTTTAGTTGTCTGTAGTTGGTCAGTACATAATTGTGTTATTCAGCTGCATACTTGGAAGCTTTATCCAATCATCTTACTGCGCATGTGTGTTACTTGATCAGTTCTTCTTCAAACTGTTGCTTCATTCTCTGATCTTAACTTGATTATGAAAATAATGTCCAAAAATATAAAGTTGAAGCTATCTTTCAGCCGAGTCAACAGACTAGTCTGTCAGAACAAGGCAGAAGGTTGTGAATACTGAGTTGGAGGTGGTGTGTGTGTGTGTGTGTGTGCCCCCCCAACCCCCTCCTGTGTCGCTGGACATGTGGGTCTTGTCACTCATTACAGGTGTCAGAAAGATCTCTCACCTAAGCCGGAACACCTGCTGCTGGGGGCGGCAGGGCTCTGATGCAGCTCGTGCTGTTGCACACACAGCTAGCAACCACCAGAAGTCTTTCACCCACTTACATGTTCAGATGCTCCACCATCCTCCCTCCTCAAACCCCCTTGCACTGCAGCTTTCACTTAAGACCAACCGGCATCCTCTCCCGCCTTATTCAACTCGAGTAATCGCAGGGGTTTCTTGGCACTAGCGTGCGCCCGTAGCTGGCTTCAGGGAGCACTCGCAGCCGATCTGCTTTTAGTAAACTGATATGTCACACTATGCCCCATCGCAGCTGTGTGTTGATATCAAGGAATGCCACTGAAGCACACAGGTTAGGTTGACAGGGATTTACTGTTGGAAACGAGACGCTCCGCACACGGTACACATTTGACAAATCTAATTTATGCGTTTTATTACCAAGCCACGTGCTATTATTTTTTTTTTCATGAGCTAAACATTTCTCTTAAATCCGATGAAGCTACTAGCAAGCATGTCAAACCGCTGACCCTGTGTGTTCATGCTTTGTGGCAAATCTGTTTTGAGTCTATCCCTGTGTGAATACGCTTGTAAAAATTCCTGCACCTTAAAGCCAGAGAAAACCCTGCTACATGTGAGAAATTTGTGTTGTTTTTGGCTTTGTATGCATCGCAAATCAATCAGCTACGTCTTTATTAAGCAGGGAGCAGTAGTAATGCAATTATTCATTAGAATAAAGTCCTGTGTTTATTAGTCATGATCTGCTTGTTAGCTTTTCCTTCCCTCTCCCTTCTCATCTCCCTCACACTTTTCCACCCCTCCCTGCGCTAGCTGTGTACCTGCGACTGTTTACTCTTCTCAATCACACTGACACGAAGCCTGTCCTTCCCGGAAACTTCACACACACTCTGGTTTTGTCTCAAATGCATAGCTGGACGTTGTCTCAAGAGTGGGGGCAAAGACGGAGGGGAAGGAGGAGTGTGGGATCCGAGCAGCACTGACAAATCAGCCTTCCAGCACCTCTACCTCCGCTTTAAAATTCCAGCCTCGACTCACAACCCGCAGCTCATTAGTTTCACTTCAAAATGGCCGTCTTTCTAATGCTGTAATTGAGAACACGTGGAGGAGCTTCATTATTCGGATGTGGGGATGTTTATACCAGAAGAACCAGTAGCTATTATTGGGCCCTCTTGGCCCTGTGATATAATAGCAAACTGTGGAAAACGCATCCAAAGTACCGTGTCATGATTTCAGAGATGAAGCAGTTACCTTCGTCTTTGATATAGTCAAATTAGAACCTGCCCTTGTGCTAGGCACTCTGCTGAGATTAATTAAGTAGGCTAATTACCATACCAGGCGTGTGGCAGCGATTGAGGGCTTGAATGTGAAATTTCCTCCCCCATTTCACTCTGAATATTAACATTGAAACCCTCAGGGACTGCCAAAATCTCAGCAGCACTAAGAAAAGTGGAACTAAAGTGCGAGAGTCTTAGCTGCTTGCTGGTCGGAGGAGTGACTTTATATCAGACCCCAGATTCAGTGTTTGCGTGATAATCTAACACAGTCAGCGTCAGTGTAGCTCACAGCCTGTCTTGAATCAGATCAAACAAAGAGCCCACAGAGGTAATAATATGTTTAACCTCAGGAGTGGGAGCAGCAGAGTGGTTGAACTGTTGTAAATGGGATGCATTGTTTTTTTTTCTTTCCACAAATTCCCCCTGTTGGCAAGGTGGAAACAGGAGTGAGAAGCTCAGCTGTCAGTTTGATCCCTAAATTGAACAGGGTTTGATGCTAACAGCATTGCTGGGTTCTTGGGGACTTGAATATACAGGAAACAGATAGTATGAAAGATACACTTTATCTTTGCGGTCTTTTTTTAAAGAAGCAACGTGTTTCTTCCCTTGTTTTGTTTTGATCTGGCTTTCCATCAGCGTATAGCTGCTTCAGCTAAGTGATCTGCAGCCAGCAAAGCAACAGGCCTTTATCGAAGCATTAGTACATGATGAATATCTTGGATATCAGACGCTGCGTAAGTATAGTCGCCCTTATTGTTAGCAGCACAGCACTTCTTGACCGGTTCTTCAAAGAAGCTTCCACATCAGTGTCCCAGCTGTGTCAACAGTGGTGAGAACTATAAGAGTAGATTTACTCAAGTCTGATTAGTAGTTGCACTTTAAAAGAGCATCCCCATTTTCTACAGTCTGTTTCTACTCCACTATAGTGCAAAGGCAAATATTGCATATTTACCGGATATATCATTATTAAATTCAGTCCCACTGGTGCTAGCTGCAATATGAATTGCTAATAAACTGATCTGTTCTGTAAGAGTTGTTAAGCTTTTTAACTTTTGAGTATTTTTAATAAGACTGTTTTCTTGACTTTTCTGTGCTCCTTTTTTGCTTCCTTGTGCTTCCACTACTGTACATAGACTGTGTATAAAAGATGGATGTAGCTTGTGGGTTGTGGCCAGCAGAGAGCGACTCCACCGATTGCAAAAAAGTATTCTGGAAGAAATACTTTGATGTTGAAATTATACTTCAGCGGTGGTAGCAAAAAGGCAGTCCATGGGCAGTCGCAGAGTGCCCTTCTACCTGCAGAGAGTGCTCTGTTGTCCATAGAGGCAGTGTGCAAAGTATGTGGTGCAACCGGTCTGTGGGCTACTCCTGATGTACTGTTGTTGGTCCATCAGCCAGCTGTGGAGAAGTTAACATACAAAGAACTGAAGTGAAACCTAGACTGTTAAAAGCAATGATATGTCCACTGCAGCCACAGTATGTACTTTTCATATTGTATTTTTAGCCCTGTGATGGGGTTTTTTGGACTTCTGCCTTTCCCCGGTGAACTCCACTGTCACTCCCTTCCCTGTCTGGGTCAACTTGTCATTCATTCAGCATTGTCATTCATTCATTCATTCATTCAGCATGACCCCCTGAGATGGGCATGCTAGGAATGGGCCGATCCTGGTCCCTGACTGATCAGTCAGTGCATCTCTACAACATGGTGTTCATTTTTTAAACTGTTGTCCCCTCAAGTCAAAATGAATGATAAAGCAAAATGTGCTTTAAGGCAAGCCTACTTTTTGATTGATCGGTTGGTATTGTATGAGCATGTAATGTTTGTCACATCCAGCCCTTGGCAGTCCCATGTAGTGAAGTTGTGTTTTAATGCTCGTAGGTTAAAAATAGGAGTTCATTAACCAGCGGGTGATGTCATTTGCAATTAGTTGAAGTTAACCAACCACATCTACCCTTGTCATAGATCTTTGCTAATTCTCGACAGGTTGGGCGACCAGTTCTATAAAGAGGCCATTGAGCAGTGCCGCAGCTACAATGCCCGCCTGTGCGCTGAACGCAGCGTCCGCCTGCCATTCCTGGACTCTCAAACCGGGGTGGCCCAGAACAACTGCTACATCTGGATGGAACGTCACCATCGCAGCCCCGGTGAGTGAAAACACCCACAATGTGCATGCAAAAAGAAAGAAGACTTGGGTCAGTTCGACACGGTTTTTAGGGTTTCCATTATTACCTGGTACCAGGTACTTTTCAAGTACCTACTTGGCCGGGTTTCCAAGGGATCTGAGATGATCCGAAAAGATGACACCAACAGACTGAATTCCACTGATTAGATAGTCAGCAACATCACTCAATGAGTCATGAGAGTGTCTCCTTCATGAAAATCAAAACAGCGATCTTGAAACCCAGCAGCGAGAGAAATGGCTAAACAAAAAAAACAAACACAGTGATCCCGAGTTTGAGCCACAGACCGAGCAGCAGGGATACCATCGCCTCAACTTCCTCCTTTGTTGTGGCATTTGTGTCCCAAACAAATGATGTCATGGGACGTTCGGTCACGTTACTGTAATGAGCCCTACGCATATTCAGTGGAAAACGAGTCGAGCCGAACCAAGTCGTGTCAAGCCAATCAGAGTATGTACTAATGGAAAAGGGGTATTAGTGGTTGGGAGTGGCAAGTAACCTTCAGCTAAAAGACATAAAATACATTATTAAGTTCTTTTTAGTGAAGTTTAGGGAACAAAACTACTTGGCTAAGATTAGTAAATGATCATGATTTGGTTTAGTGTGTTTTGGTTTGGTGGTTTGGAGACTGTCCTGTCAGTCTCGGAGAGAAAAACAAAAAGTTTGAAGGACTTTATGTCGAAACAAACAAATTGCCACGAGACTTGAATTTTCATTCATGGCGTTCATTCTACAGGTGTTGCAGCCGGACAGATGTACACGTACCCCGCCCGCTGCTGGCGAAAAAAAAGACGGCTGCACAACTCCACAGATCCCCGCCTGGGCATTTACGGCCTCCAGCTCGGTAAGACCCTGCAGCCTCTTCTCGGCATGCCACCTGCCCACCGCTCTCTGCTCCACTCAGCTTCTCCTCCCACTCAGCCAGCTCCCCCTCGATCTCCACCCACCTCCTTCAGCTCATGTGATTACTGGTGATGATCTGGAATAATCTCACTAAAAGCATATCAGTCAGTCTCAGCGCAATGAGCAGAGCAGTCTGCCAGTCATTTTTCAGAGGATGAAATGTGGCTGTGTTCGCCACGGCTGGTAAACTTGTTTTGTGAGAAGTAGAACATGTAATTAGATTTACCGCTGCTGGGAGCAGCGAGACAGAGTTTGGCCACTGCAGACAGTATTTAATAAATGTTATGGAATGAAGTTTGGTCTTCTCTGACTGCCACTTGAAACAGCTCACTCAACACATTTACCCTCTCTATATTCTCACTCCATCTTATTTTCTACTTGCCACCTCCCTTGCTGATTGGGTTTGTCTCTTTCTCTCTGGCAACTCTTTCATCTTTCTCTCCCTGTAGCCTGCCACGCAGTGTGTCTGTGTTTGGTGGCCAGTCTTTCTCAACACCGAGTAACAGGTCCATTCTGTGCCCAAAGCTTTCATACCCACTGGGAGGTTACACTATCCTAAGGAATAAACACAGAAATGCAAGGTTACATCTTGGTCTTTCAAGTAGTTTCTGCAAAAAGAAAATGCATAATGTTTTGACAGTAATCTCCAAGATTGTGGTGCTGTGTTTATGTGTTTTGCATGTTAGAAGGAAAAATTGTTGGGATGTTGAGGAAGCGAGAGAGAGAGAGCGAGAGAGACTGGAAAGAGAAACCAAGATGTAGTGACAGCATGTGAACAAAGCCTTTGTTTCCTAAACACATCCCATTGTAGTCTATTGTTTTCCACTGAGCTTGTGCTCGCCGAGACCACACCACCACCCTGCTGTCCCTTCCCTTCTCCAATAAAAAGTGGATTGGTATGCGCTGTCTGCGAGTGCCCAGCAGAGGGGAAACATACCCCGATTTAACCTGGCGTCTCTTATATGGAGCACATTGTACAGCTGGCCAGAGGTGGCCAGCTCAGGGCAGCAGCCAGAGTCTGTCTCACTGTCTGATGGTGTGCTAGAGGGACTGGGGCTGCATGCAGAATCAGCTCCCTGCTGCAGGCTGCTGCCGGCTCTATTTTTAGCCCCCCCCAGCTCCCATGGGTTGAGAGAGGGAGAGAGAGGGAGGGAGGGAAAGGATGGGGGTGGGGGGTTGTCTCGTCGCGGAGAGTTGAAAGTCAACGTGCGCAGACACAATGGTGAGGGGCTGCTGCCACATGGTGGAAGGGCCAATTTTTAAGAAGCATAGAGCTTTCTCCCTCTCGTACCTATCTCTTTGTGCCTGCCTCTCACCTATGCAGTCCTCTGCTGTTTCAGGTCCTACGTGCTCAATATTCTGCAAAAGCTGGGGCTTTGAAGTATGTCCTCTTCAAAGACCCACAAAGCAACTGGATGATCATGAAGCTCTCTGTAGAGGAGATTGTGCAAATAAGATGTGTGGATCCGACTAGCTGTCAAAGCTTTTGTTTGTTCTGCTTTGTCTGCTCAACCTGCTCGCCTCCTACACTGTTTGTTTAGATCGTCAGTGTAGGAGGAGATATCTGCATGTGTTCAAGTTAAAGCGATAAGCCACATAAGTACATTCCTGTGGACAAAGTCAGCCTAATGTCCGCATAGGGCAGCAGTACCGAGACCTCAGTGACTGTGCAGTCTTCCTCAGAGCGAGAACATGTATGTTTTGTTTTTTGTTGTTTTCCAGCAGTATATTGTTGTGGAAAAATGGCTGTGATGACACATTCTGCTGCAGGCCAAAGAGATGATAAGCATTAAAAAAAAAAACAAATGCTACACCAAATTGCCACATGCTTTTATGAGTTCTAGTAAGAGTGGAAGAGAAGGAAGATAATGGAATTATGCTGATAAAAGCTGCTCATGCAGGTCACTGTTTGTGACACTGCTGGTTCCTATCGAAATTATAGTGCTTGATGGTGATACACTGCACATGCTGTGCATTAGCACTCTGACGTTTTCACTTAAAGCGCACAGTTGACAAACACTAAGCCGGTGTTGTGATGACTCATCACATGTTGCCTGTTATTTGTCTTCATGCAGACGGCGGTCTCATGTCAAAGGACACTTTGCCGACTCAGAGCACTACACTGGAAGCTCTGCTTCGTGGAGAGGGCCTAGACAAGAGGAACGCCTCCAAGAACGATGAGGAGAGCCTGCTGGAGATCCAGGTGGGTCCAGTCACACCGCGTGTGGATCAGTGCGGTTCATAGCATCCGGTAAACGTTTTAAAATGTAAATGTTGTGTGGTATCAGTTAAACGATCGAAGGCCTTGGCACTCACAGTGATGTTTTGTGCCCCAACTGGTTGCCAAGGCAACCTGCCAAGTTTTTCCAGCTGACCCGCGGTGCTTGTTAGATGACTGTTGTCTCACTGAGAGGCATTTTAGGAAAAGGGAAGATATAGAACTTGAGTTTTCAATGCAGTAGCTCTGCCTGTGAAAAAAATGTCAGTATCTTTATTGTTTCTTGTTGCAAGTCAAAAGCAGGCATATCTCCTAGCATCACACATTCCACCAAATACACTTGTGGAAACATGCATATTTATGGGAAGAGGGTGCTTGGAGCATAATGGCCAAGTCCTTCCAGAAGGAAATCTTGCCACTCTGCAGCCGCTCTGGTAATACTATTTTGTGTGAACAAGACTAAAACCCTTTCCAAATAAATGAGGAGAGCCATAACTTTCAGTAGTCACAAAAACAGCACGTATAAAGACATTAAATCTTTGGGGGGAGAAATGTACTTAAATGTTTTTGTTAATGCTTGAAATGTTTGTTCTAAACTGAGATTTTAAAAAGCTGTATAGCTTTGTTGTTGGGATCGAAATGAAAATGGAGATGTGTTAAGATGTCAAGGTTAGGGCTGAGGGCATTGTTGACCCAAATCCTCACAGGCTTTGCAACTGATGTGATCAAAATCTGTAGTTCCTCTTAACTTCTGTTGCCTCATCATAGTGTTTTTATTTATTTTTCCCCCCTTTCCTCTAGCTAGCTAAGCTCTAATCAGTACTGATCATCCATTACTCTATCTCTCTCTGTCCCAGAGGGTTCTGGAGGCAGATGCAGCAGAAGATGCTTTCAATGATGACGACGACTACGAGGTGGACACTCCGAAGCGGAGACATCGGGGAAAAGGAAGAGTAAGTGGCTGGAGAAACGATGATGGACACGTACTGGAGATGCAGTTTAGAAAAGTCAAAAAAGTCAAATCACAGTTAACTCAGGCTGATCTTTTCTGTGTTACGTCTGTATGTTAAAAACACAGATTCCATAGAAGACAGTCTCATTGAATTGATTTTTTTTTGCCTTTCTTCAGGGTCGGGGTTCAGGTCGCAGGAGGACAGATCTAGATGATGATAAGCCATATGTCTGTGATAGTAAGTCGAGACAAATTCTTAAATCATTTAACCTTCATACAAGTGATTTGTAGATAATCTGCTGAATTCTTTTTTTTTTCTTCTTCTTCTCATTTTGTTATCTAACGTTGTAACCTTGTACAGACGAGACTAACAGTTTCCTAGAGTACTACTGTTTACACTCCTCACTGATAAAATAAATTAGACAGGCTTTTTACAGAGTCTGTTTATATTTTAGACCTAATTGGAAGAATAATGTTTAAGCCGCTTTCACACTTTGCACTGCAGCTCTGAACTTTTCTAGACATTACTCGCTGTATGTCAGAATGTGTTTGGGTCCAAGTCAGCCATTAAACAGACTTTACCCTTGCAGCTATCTACTTTGAGCTCATGTGAAAAAAGGAGCAGGTAATTGTTTGATGAATTCTGTGAGTGGGCATCATGTGTCCTGCCTCCTACACCCTCTATCCAAGCTCTGACCTCTGACCTAAACCGAGCTAGGTATTTTCAGTAGCGAGAAAACGTCTGATGCAGAGATTGTCTTGCTGTGTGTGAGAAAGGATAAGAAAAAGGCTTCTCTTGGTTGTGAGGCTGTTAAGAGCACCTACAGATCAAGATTTCCTCTTCAAAATTCTGTCATGGTCAACAGCAACCCTCAAAGTCAGTTACCAATAATATAGTTAGACTTTTTAAACTTGCCTCACTCACTTGTAAATGGTAAATGGACTGGTTCTTATATAGCGCTTTTCTACTCTTCTGAGCACTCAAAGTGCTTTACACAACTTGTGCATTCACCCATTCACACCAGCACAGTTTTCCTAAGTGCTTTCTAACTGACATTCACACACATTCATACTCCGATGGATGCATCGGAGAGCAATTTGGGGTTAGTATCTTGCCCAAGGATATTTGGCATGCAGACTGGGGCAGCCAGGAATCGAACCACCAACCTTCCGATCAGTAGATGACCTGCTCTACCACCTGAGCTACAGCCACCTCACTTGTAGGTTTGCTATTTCACACCGCCACAGTGGAGTTTACAATTCGTCCTGCTGTCTGTGTATCAGCAGTCACATCATCAATTAACACCAGTGACCCAATACTACCAGCAGCCCTACATGCCCTACTATAACATTACTTCCATTACGGCTGACAGAAAGGGATGGGAATTGATAAGGATTTAGGAATTTCAATTCCATTATCGATATTACTTATTGATTTGATTCCTTGTCAGTTATCTTATTGATTCTCATTGGGCTCTCACTAGCTCTGCTTTGAGAGTTACTGCCATCACTAAGCATCATATCAAAGACGTTATATTCGTGCAAATTAATTGCATGTCGTGTGATCAAATGTTTGTGCGTGTTGGATGTATTTCCTCTCTTTGTTGTGAATAATTTATTACACATATTACACAGAACACTTTTGTTAAAAGTAATGCAGTAAATTACTTAATTAGTCCAAGGAGAAAATAATTGACTATACTACTCATAACATTACTTTCACGTTGCTCTGTAAAATGACCTGAACACACACTGTCTGTTCATTATCATTAAACAATATAAACCTGAGGCTACAGCCCAACACACCAAAACAAATCCCCATCCTAATGAAGACACACATGTGATATTTCTTAGTATTTAGGTATTAACAGAAAGCCAACAGCACAAAGCAATCGCCAGAGTGATTTTACGTCGATGAACGGGTAGAAACGGAGGCTGCAGCCTGACTCCTCGTCCTTTTGTTACCTGAGGAAGTTTAGCGGCAGCTGGCTTCACCACAGCTCCCAAATTACGAATGACTTGACTGCAGTCCTGGGCTGGGATCGTCATTCACTCGGCTTTAGCACCAGTCTGGGTTTTTGGATAGCTTAGCGTTAGCATGCTGTCTGTGCAGCTGCTTGCTAAGACCGAAGGTGTGTTAACAGTTTAATACAGTTGTTACTGTCCTGGATGCATTTGGCTCTTTACCATTACACTCTTGTCCTTTAATGCAATAAAAATAAAAGTAATGTCCATATCCACGCTGTAAACTGCTCAACTATTTTCCTCCGACGACAACTGACATCAGCAGATTGTAGCGCAAGTGCAAGAACTGATAAGTGGGATCAATAGGAACTGCTAGGAACCGGTTCTCGATTTCCATCCATACTGATAGATGATGTGGATTGCTTCAGATCATGAGTTGTTTGTCTTGTTCTCCATAACTTTCTGTTTCAGTCATTCTGGTGCAAGTTGACCTTGATTTCATCTGTAGAGATTTTTTTTTTGTTTCAGAACTGTGCAAACTCTTTTTGATGTTCTCTCACAAAGTCTAATCTGACCTTTGTAATCTTGAGTGTAACCAGTGGTGTGCAGCCTGCGCTATATTTCGATTCATGAAAGCGTTTCATGGTCGTAGATCTTGATAACGATGCGTCTAGTTTACCTCCTGACTAGATGTGAAGCTGGTTTTCTTAACTATGGAAATAATTCTGTCATCATGCGCTTTACTGGTCTTCTGTGTTCTTTCAGAGGTTTTGGTGTTGCTGAGCTGCCAGTGCAGTGCATTCATTCTTTTGAATCATGCACCAGATTGTTGATTTGGCCACTTAGAAAGTTTTTCCATCTCTCTGAAAGGTTTATTTGGGTATTTCAGCCTAATGACTGCCTCACTCACTTGCATTAACATCTCATTTAAAATCACAGTGGAAAAAAAAGAATAGAAATTTAACACTTTGAATGAGCTTCCAATATTATATCTGCTTTCTTATTAGTCACAAAATAACAAGAGAACTGCTTGTCAGCCAATTATCCAATTACCTTTAAGCCTCTGAAAACGAGACCATGTATAAAAACGGCTGTAATTCCTAAACAGTTGATGCATAATTGTTGCTTATTTTAAAGCTGAATGTCTGCACTTCAACTACATCTTGATTGTTTGATTTAAAATCCACTCTCTGATGGTGCACAGAGGCAAAACTACAAAAAATGTGTCTTTGCAAAACAAATTATGGACGTAACAGGATAAAACTTTATGAACTACTGCCACTGCAGTCTGAGCTATTCTTGTACATGCAAGTTGCATGTGGAAAATCCAAGTAAGGGGTATTGGATTTTACTCCACTTGCTGACTCTGTGTGGAAAAACACACCCTCATCTTTTCTCTTTCTTCTTGTGTTTTTGTCTTTTCTGTTTCAGACAGATACAAACAAAGGCAGAACTCCAAATCTTCAACCTCAGGTACGTTGATTTGTTGTTCTGACTGTAGTTCTTTAGATATTTATTTTGATCGGTTGTTGAGTGGTATTGTTGCAAGAGCTGCCATTATTGATTTAGCCCTTACATTATGTTATTTTTCTCAAGCTGAAAAGTGCCCTTGGTGCTTTGAATCTGAGCCACGGTTATTATGATGTCTGGCTTGGTGTTTTATTTGACTCACTGTTGTAATCAGATCTTAAAGTGCTGGTGCCAGAAGTAGAATAGTTAGCTCCATTAGATAGCATTTCTTCCATTTTTTTCTCTATACTCAATGATGCTATCAGTCTGCACTTTGTTGTTGCCTATAAAGACAAAAGGGTACATAAAAATATTTTGTAGTTATGTTTCTTTGACATTATTACCATCTAACCAGATGCTCCGTGGAATTTTAACTCAGAAGCTTTGTGAAGGTCTCTATGAGAACCAGCCATAATCCTAAAAACAAATGGCCAGAAGATGTAGGGGGGAAAAAAACACCTGCCCAACTCTACGTTTAGAAATGCTGTGTTCCCAGAATTATATTTGGATAATGAAATGCAGCCACAGTAGTGAGAATGATCATCTCCCCTGTGTTTCTTGCAGTCTGTGCAAAGCGCTACAGGAACCGCACAGGACTAAGTTACCACTACACCCATTCCCACCTGGCAGAGGAGGACAGAGCCGGGGAAAGGAGCACAGTTGCTTCCCAACCCCCCACTGCACCACAGACTGACAGACACAAACGTAAGTAAATGTGACACCTGTGGCTCCTGTTTAGTTTTCTCTTTTTTAACACTTTAAGTTATATTCACCACAATTATTTTGCTTCTTGTCAACCCTGTTCTGGTTATATTTTAAAGTTTTTTTTGTGTGTGTGTGTGGGGGGGGGGGGGGGGGGGGGTGTTTTGTTTGTTTTTATCCTAATTAGGTTTTCTTTTCTTAGGCGTAGACAAATGTAATTAAATTAAATGTAATTTCATTTGATGCAATTAAAATTGAAAAACAATTTTTTTCTGCAAACTGACTTCTTCAGAACAAATGTCACCTGATTTTCACTCTAGTCCTATTCTGTTTGTATAAGTTGTATAGGCACCTGACATAATCTGGGTTAAATCAACTGTCATTAAAACTTTGATTTCTTCCTGGAAATTCCTGTTTAGGTCCAAAGGGTCCAGGTGGGACCAGCATTCCCAACAGTTACTGTAATAAATGCCAGGGCTCAAACAAGAAAACGGGTAAATCTGGGTCTCCCTGCTCAGCCTGCCAGTGCACAAGTATGTTCACATATATCTTTGCATGATTTATTATGCCGTGATGATTGCCATATGATTTTGTTTTTTGACTCTGTTGCCCTCCTGTCTGGTGTTCCAGCTGACTGTGGAGAAGAGAAGGAAGACGGGACTTTTACTGGAGCTGAGGAGCTCTTCGGCACCACCTCAGAGAGCGACACTTCCACTTTTCATGGCTTTGAGGACGACGAGCTGGAAGAGCCGGCTGCAAACGGCAATGGGATACCCGGCCGTCACAGATAAAGAAAACCTTTTAGATTTAAAGAGACATTTTTTTAATATGGATTAACCTCTGGCAAAAATCTGCTGCTTCTTTTTCATGTTTTTTTGTTTGCGGAAAGCACAAAGTGATGATTTCAGGACAGAAATGCAAGCAAGTGGTATTTTATCTACTGAACATTGTTAGTTAATTTATGAACACCTTTTTTTTTATATATATAAATACATATATAAACAAACTATGTTATACATATAGATATATATCTATATATCTATATGTATATGTGTATATATATATATATGTATAACATTAAAGGTTACAAAGGACTGTCAGTGTTTCCTGACAAGTGACTCCGTGCAAAACGGAAGATGTTTTTGGAGTGTGGCTTTTTTGTTTTTCGTTTTTTCTTCCCTCACTGGAGCAGAAGGAGCATAAAGGTTATGAACAAAAACACTGGAGAAATTGGAAAATTGCAGACAAGACTTTTTGTTTTTTAAGTGAGTGATAAGTTTGGTAGATGATTGAATGTCATTGCAGACCCATACTTGCATTGCAGAACTACTGGATATTTTTGAATCGGTAGTCGGTGTGACTATGAAGACCTCTTCTTCTGCTCTAACTCTGAATTAAACGTATGAAAATGAAGGAACCAATGAAAGGAGTGCCACAGGCCACTGGAAATGTTTGGATGAAGAAACCTTTATAGTCTTTACACAAGGGGGAGAAATCAAATCAAAGGTAAGCGTTTGTGGTACCTTGTCAGAGAACAAGTAGATTACAAGACAAGAATAGATGGTATGCGAGTGATTGTTACTAGTTTAAATCTGATTTGGATAAACTGCATTTTTGCATATTGTACTGGACAATTAAACTAATTAAAGGTCATGCACGAGCATTTTATAGTCCAGCATTGGTCTAGTTTTCAGGCATGCTTGCAACACGGCACAGTGGAGCACCACTTGTGGTCCAGACTGAAATCTCCCAACAAATCAATGATGTACTGCTGTGACATTTGATGCATCCATTCATGATGCTTAGAAGTTGAATCCTAATAACTTTGGTGCCTTGAGTAGTTGTAGTAGCACAATGATTTCACATTTGTGTGTTTAGTAACTATCTGAAGAAATATTTGATGAACTGCCAGGAAATTTGTCTGGTAATATTGAGCTTTCATTACCTCATATTTTCAGTTTGTCCAAAAACTTGCTTTATGCAAAATAAATGGCATTCCCATCGTACTGTACCAGAGCTGATGGTGCAGATATTCTACTCATGTTTCTTTGACACGCAGTGATATTTAAAAGGGAAATTATGCTGATGACTATCGAAAATTATAAAACCACAATTGCTAAGAAACTGGGACACTCTGAAATATGTAAATAAAAATGGATTGAAATGATTTGCAAATCTCATAAACCCGTGTTTTCAGAAAGGTCTGAGCTGCAGGCAGCACCGGGAGTCTGACTAACATGCCGTGCCGTTGTTATAGATACTCTATGTGGCTTAGCATTGTCTTGCTGAAATAAGCAAGCTCTTCCCTGAAAAACGTATTGTTTGAATGGGAGTATATGTTGCTCTAAAACTTTTATATATCATTGCTGATGTTTTCCAGATGTGTTACATAGGCACTAATGCAGCCCCATACCATCAGAGCAGCAGGGTTTTGAACGCTGTGCTCTTTAGATGAGAGGAGGCGGCATCCATGTTTTCCAAAATGAAATTCAAATTTCTGTTCTTCTGAACACTAAACAGTTGATTTCTCAATGTGTTTCTGAGCTCGTGCAGTGGTTTCCATGACAGAGTCATGCCTGTCTGAGTGCCTGAAGGTTACAGGCATCCAGTACTGAAATCTTGGAGGATTTCTACAGATTATCACAAGGTTTTGATAATATTAAATACTACAGATGATGAAATGCTTAATCTTCACTTGTAGATCGTTTTTGCAGAGTGGTGAATTTCTGCCCACCTTTACTTCTGAGGCACTCTGCCTCTCTAACATGCTCTTTTTATGCCCCATCATGTTACTGACCTGTTGCCATTGAATCTAATTGGTTGCCGTTTCTTTATAGTACCAATTATTTTTCCGGCCTTTTGTTGCTTCCATCCCAACTTTTTTGATTTTCAAAATGAGCAAATAATTTTCTTGAAAGAGTAACATGTCCCATGTTTTGTGTGTTCTACTGTAAATAAAATATGGGTTTATGAGATTTGCAAATAATTGCATTCTGTTTTTATTTACATTTTGTCTGAACTTTTTAGAATTGGGGTTGTAATTTTTGAAGGTTTTCTGTAGACGTCACCTTATTAGCATATAGCAAAAAAAAAGTTGTTATGATTTGGCTACTTCCATAAATAAGATTTGATGTTTCTTTTTTATTATAGATATCCACTATCAATTGTTATGGCCTTGACAATTTTGTTGTAGAAATCTGATGTTTTGACAGCCCTGCTCCTGCTCCTGTTGCATTTGTGCTAAGCTAGTTTAACCTCAAACGGCTGCTAGCATGGCTGCAGATCTTAACTCTTGCTCAGACATATTATGCGTGAGGCTTACTGTTATTGTCTGTGTTACATAGGAGCACTCAGCACATTGACATGTGGCCCAGGGCTGGGGGGTGACCAGTGAAGAAGAGGATTTTAACCCTCAAAAACTAATGAGCCTTCATGTCCCTCCTGATTTGGGCCTGAAATAACTGACTGAAACGGATGAATAGGCATCCATCACTTCTCCCGGCCATGTGGCTTAATTGAAGCAACTGCTCCCTTGACAGTATATATCGACCCCTTGTGAACATTTGAAATGTGAGTATCCGGCTTCATTTTATCCTTTCTGCACTGTGCTGGAGCTCCTCTCAGAACTATGGGAACACTAAAGGCCAGGCCTTTGGACTGTTTGTGCCCAACGGGTGCATTTGGGGCCCCTGCGGCCCAGCCTGCCCACTCCTGCTCTGCAACTGTGTGTCTGCTGTGTGATCCGATGTGACACTAAGACGTCATTATCCTCATCACTGTGCCAGCCTGCCGCTCTGCACTGGAAATCAGCTCTGACAGCCATGACCCTCCAACCTGATTGGACCAGTGACCCTCTGACCTGCAGCCATAGAGATGGTGCTCAAACTCACCACTATTACATGCAGACCTCTGGACTACTGTAATAATACCCCGATGTGGACACAGGTTTTCTGCTTCTGGCCCTCAGCCTGTTTTTGCTCCCTTTTTCCTCTGCCTCTCTGATCTCAAATGGATGATTTAGCTCACTTTTTTGTTGCATATTTTCTCTGTTGTATAATATTTCTACGTTTTAAAGTTTGATGGTATGACTTCTTGCATTTGTTCAGACTGTATTGATACCTCTGTCCTGATCAGGTGCATAATAGCCACAACTACTCAGGCATCTTTTCACTTCATCTGCTGTTGATTGTTCAGCCACTCAGCCCTGATTTTATGTGATTGTTCTCAGTTGGCAGAGTAACACGCGTGGATCCCGGCTCCCAGTAGGGACTGGGAATACTGCAGTCTCATGCTATAGGAAAACATTGCAATAATAAGCTTCAGCTCTGTCTCTTCTATGCTCGTTCTACCTGCTGTCACGCATGGCATGCAAAAACTCTACAGTCTACAGAGGAGATCGTGACACAGTGAGATTCATCTCGGATTTGCATTTGGAATTATCGTTACTAGAGTGACATTACTCCGCTGGGATACAGCTATTTACTAAGAAGTGACAAGTGTAAATCCAAGTTACTTGTGACATTTCCATTGAGTGCTTTAGAGGGCCTAATTGCTTTATGACATTTAGAAGGAGCTTGAAGTACTGTATCCAAAAGCTTTTTTAGGTCCGCTGGTTGCACATGCTGTCTGAGAGGTCTGTTTTCTTCCATGTGATTATTCAGTATCGCTGCAATGTAATAACAGCTGCTCCGTTTTTGAAGCTAACCATTAATCTTAGATGTGTCTGTTATGACTTGCGTAAGTGCTTGTACATTCAAACCATCTTTCTTCACTTCCCTCAGGGACCCTCCACACACAGCAGTTTATCTCCACTGGACAAGGAATGCATCTGAGACATGTCGGTTGTCTTGTTTTCCTCAGTTACGTGTTGTTTCCACAGTTAAAAAAAGAAAAAGAAACTGAAAAAAGTGGGTCATCGTGTCATTTATCTTCCTAAGTCAGTCATGCCAGTAAGTTGAAGCATGTGTCATCACTCATAATCTGCTAAGTGTTACCTACCGTATACATGAATGGGCCAAGTGCGGTGCAGTTCTGAACAAAAGGCGAAGCTCCCGAGTGCAAAAGTAAGCGATGTCTGCGTAATTTAACGTGTCACCAATCATTGAATAGCCTGTATACCTCGTCAAAGACACAGCAATAGGCCCTGGTACTCTCTTGTCAAGCCTGCAAAGGAGGGTGGAGAGGGAGGATCGGGGTGAGAACAGAGCCAAGAGGAGATGAAATGGACATGACCGTTTTTGGGTTTTTGTTTGTTTATTTTTCATTTGTTTGGTTGTTTGTTTGTTTTTCATCTTCTGCTGTAAATAGTCAAAAAAGAGAGAATGAAGTCTTTGTTAAACTATTTTTATTGTTCTGAAAAAAATAAACAAAAAAAGGAATATTTTTGCGTGATGCTGTTTTTCTGCAAAAGGGAGATGGGTCATTCTGATAAGCACAAGATTCCTAGACTGGATCGATAAGCTGGAGTGACTCAGAATCTGTGAGCAGACAGAGAGAGAGGAAAAACATCTCTTGAGTGTGTGAGAGCAGAGGCAGTGCTGGACTCTGTATAAGACAAAGATAACAAAAGTAGATCTTGCTCACAGAGATCTTATTGATCAGTAGGTGCTGCTTGATAAATAACAAGTGAGTCTAAAGAAATGGGATGAGTAACAGAGTCTACTGACAGGAATGTTTACTAGTGGCAAAAATCATCATTTGAATGTTAACTGCAGGTACACAGAGGAGATAAATGACTGACATAATATATATTTTTTTAAAAGCCAGAACTCTGTAAAGGATGTCAGGATTGCAGCACATGTTGCTCCAAAACATACTACTTTCTTGTGTCGTGCATGCTAATGCCAGCAGGGATGCTGGCATTTGAACTGTGCTGAAACCAAGCTAGGTTTCTCCTCTGCGTGTACAGAAAGCACAGTTCAGATGGCACGATGCAATGCCATCTGATTATCAGCAGCTTCATTTTTCAGCATGACAATGATCCCAAACACTGCCAATCCAGTAGCAGCATACTCACATATAGAAAAACCCACAATGGATCGCTATCAGTCATTAATTTTTAGTCATGAACAGTGTTGGGACTAACGCGTTATTAAGTAACGCGTTACAGTAACTACGTTATTATTGTGGTAACGAGCACGGTAACTAGTTATTATGCCAAAACCAGGAACGCGTTACTCGTTACTGGGATTTAGATAGGCTCGTTACTCGTTACTACGTGTGGTGGATATCGCGGAGCTTCCACAGATTCAATAACATTAGCAAGTGGTGGAAGCCAGCAGGTGGATGAAGGAAAAGGGAGGCAAGAGGAGAGACCCGAAGCGGCCGCCGGTCCGCGTGTCAGGTGAACTGAACTTCAGGTAAGAAGTTATGACCTGCAGTCTATCGGAGTCAGATATAAACCAAGTTTAGGTGGAGTTTATTTTCAGTATGCTGACTTTTTCGTACTGCGTGCTAGCTAGCATGACGGAGTTTCTATACAGCTGTGTGGGTGCTATGTTACTGATGTTGAACTTTATTTTGTTCATACGGTTAATTATTAGAGTTGCCAACCGTCCCGTAAAAAACAGAATCGTCTCGTATTCAGAGAAAATATTACGCGTTTCGTACTGAGGTGAAAAGGAACACAGTTTGTCCTGGACTTCAGCTACAATGAAAAAGACACAAAGCTGAAGCTGCACAGCTGCCTCTTCTTCTCTCATTCTCTCCTCTCCTGTTTCTACTTCAATCACGAAACTGATCAATGATCAGCTGATCGGCTTTTCTCTCTTGTTTATTTATCGCCCACTTTGCGCCAGAAAGAGGAAACCAGCGGATGTCGCGCTAAACAACAGCAGCACGTTTAAGCTTGATCAGCTGTTGTTAGAATTTATTTAATATTAATTTCTAGTATCAGCTGATGTTTGCTGGAGCCACAGCTGTAAAGCTGCTGGTCATGATATCGGTTTGGTTATCTGGTGAGAGGAAAACATGAAGATGAAACCAGGAGATGTCCTTACTGAATCATCAGAGCTGAACAGGTGATGGAGAAACAGGTTTACCTTTTAGGTGACATGAATGAGTTGAAGGGAAGTTATGAACTGTTTCTGAGAGACAAATAACACCAGGATCCTTTTCTAAGTAGCTGACAGCTGGTAACTGTGCAGGGGCGGGTCTAGCAAAGTTTTGCCAGGGGGCCAGGTAGGGCATTAACAGGGAAAGGGGGGGGCACAAGGAAATACTTTTCTTTATTATTCTCATTTAAAATGTCTAGCTTTTAAAAAAATTATTATCTGAGTCTTACAACAAACGATTGATAGATTGATACATATATACCATCAGAACAGTGTACATCACTGTCACAACAGTGTTTGTTTTCATTCAAAGGCTTTATGATTTTTCCTATAATGGTGGGTCTCTAGTCAAATTCCCCGGGACGATTTTTTTTGTTCCAGTCCAGCTCTGTATGCAGCTCATCTGCATTCTGGTGTTACCTACATCTTCCTATTCAGAAGGCAGAATTTCCAAGTTCTGAGTGCAATCAAAAGCACCACGACTGCAGTTTTTGTGTTGGATGTAAAAAGCAGGCTAGAATCATGGCGGCGGTCAACGACGGTCCAGGCGTGGGATTTCTCTCGTGGAAATGTGCACATTATTTTTTCCTTTCTATTGGTAGGTGGCACAGTGCACTTGTGGCAAGTAAGCAAGCTAGAAGACTGGCAGTCTTGCTGGGTATCCAGTTAGGGAAGCAACACATTAACAAGAGAATTCTGAGTAAAACCAAAGTTACTTTCCCTAGTAACTAGTTACTTTGAAAGTAACGAGTAACTTGAAGTAACTGAGTTACTTTTTTAGAGAAGTAACTAGTAATGTAACTAAGTTACTAATTTAAAGTAACTTACCCAACACTGGTCATGAATAATTTTCAGCTGTTGCTGATCCTCCATATACTTTCTGCACTGAATTTTATCTATCCAGATGTAGTATTTAGTGCTCTGTTTTGCCAATTTTTCTAGCATAATGAACCACATGATCACAGTATTTAGGTTAACAGGCTCCGGGATGTAGTCAGTTTATCAGGTGGGCTTCTAGAATGGTTTACCTCCCAACTTTCTGGCTAAACATTCAGTGTTTTTGCAAACCAGTCTCCAAGAGCCTGCTGTGTGGGGTACCACAGGGCTCAGTCTTGGGACCTATTCTCTTTCTTTTGTATATTTTGCCCCTAGGCCAAATAATCAGGCAATTTTCTGATGTGTGATAAACTGTTTTAGTAGTATTAACCAGAGTCTCTCTGAAAACTACTTGTAGGTGAACTAAAAAAAGAAACCCTATTTATTCCCCGAGAGAACCAAATAACTGAAATCAAGCAATACCTTGGTCTATTGCCCTCTTCTGTCAAACCAAACCTCAGAAACCTTGGTATCATTTTTGATTCAGCCATGTCATTGGAGAGCCATCATGTCATGGATTAATCAGAAACTGTTTTTTTTTTTTTTTTCACATGAGAAGTGTTTCTAAGCTTTGAACTCTGGTGTCAAAAGCTGATTTAGAGATGATTATTCATGCCTCTTTTCGTCTCGTCTTGATTATCGTAACAGTCTTTTTTATGTTTGAGCAAGAAGGATCTTGACCGTCTCCAGTTGATACAGAATGCTGCTGCTACACGAAAAAAACAGCACTCCAGTTTTAATCTCTTTACGTTGGCTACCAGTATATCTTAGAATTCATTATAAAATTGTATCCCTGTGTGACCTTCTAGAACTTACAGCTCTTCTCACAGTCTGAGATCTTCCAGTCAACAGCTGTTAATGGTCCCATGAACTAATTTTAGGACCAGAGGGGATAAATAAAGATTATTATTATTATTTTTATTATTACACAAAACCACTTAAACTAACTGTTATGCTTAAAAAATACCAATGCAGTCTCTCTTTAAAAGCCTGTTTCAGATTCCTTTAGCTAGTAATTCAATTCAATGATGTCAAGATGATGAATCGGACTGACCCTGTTCCCTCTGATGTTATAAAGTTAGGTCCATATTTCCATTTTGGACCTAATGGTGCGTTTTTTTCATGATTTTGCTTCCATACACCCCTACAGTGCAATGGGGAGTGCGTATAAAAACAATCCCTAAACAGTTAATGTAACACTTTTGTTACACCTTTTAAAATCTGCACTTCAGCCTCATCTTGACTGTTTGACTTAAAAATCCACGCTGGTGTATATAAAGGCAAAACTACAAAAAAAAAGGTGTAATTATCGAAAAACATATGGCTCTAACTGTTTTGACTCGTCATATCTACGGCATGCTTCTCTAAATCTCCGCCAGAATCTTTTATGCTTTATGGCTCAAGGCAGTAAAAACACCCAGACAGCAGCACAAAGCCGACAGGTCCATAGTATTTATTATTTGGTACCCATGAATAGACAGCAGGTGCTTGAGTGTTTCAGAGTGCCAGTAGTTATCTTGCTGATTGAGAAACTAAAAGCACAAAATGCCCTGAATATGTTACATGCATAGTAATGTGCCCATATCATAATAAAGTGTGCTTTTGGTTAATGAAATTTAGCCAATTTACATTTACAATGCACTCGATACATAGTGTCATTGTGTCTTGTGCTGAGGATAACATTTGGTACATCGACTCGAGTTAAGCATATCTCTCTACCTTATACTCAACGAGGTTACTGGTTTATGTCAACAATAATTACTAATATGACCTGTACAGTGCATTGCAACGACTCTAATACAAAAGAATAGATGATTGACTCATTCAGCAGCGTAGTTTATCTCTATAGCAGTCACTGGCCTCATGGGGGAGCTGTGAGACCATAATCTCCTCAGTCCAAGCACTTTCTGTATGTAGGAGTCTGAAGCCACAGTGGAGCAGAGAGGCCTTTTATCTTCGGTGTGCATCGTCTATCGAGGGTCAAATATTGTTCCCAGTTGCAGTTCGGGGTTTAGATGTTGATTCGCTGAGGAGTGTTGCTCCGGTGCAGGGCTGGTCCCTGTCTGTGTGCCCTCTTTGGAGAATCCATCCTTCCCTAAATTAGCACTCCATAATAGTCCAGCATGCAAATATTTCTTTTTCCCCCCATAGTCATTAAAACACAACAGATAATTCGTGGAGACAACAAAAAAATGTTTGTTTTTTAAATGATCAGGTAACATTTTGTGATTAAAAAAAATATTCATGCAGTAAAAAAAAAGCAACAAACCATAAATGATCCTATATTGGGTAGCAGGCCTTGTAATGTCTCCAAGATGAGAGATCAACTTGTTCTGACATCATGATGTGAAGACAGCACAGTTCAGTCTTTTAACACTCTGGTTTCTGGTCCTGTGGTTTAGCCACCACTAGATGGACCCATGGCACTGGATACTTTAAATACTACAGCAGAAGCCTAAAAAGCACGTAGATGCTATTTGGCCTGTGACTGTGTACGTATGGCTGTGACTAAACGGCGCCGCAGACAACAACTGTTTGCACAGCCACGTTTTTGAGCCTCTCAAAGCAAGTGAATAATTTGCCAGCCAGAAGAAATTCATCATCGCCACGAGTCTCATTACAGAGCAGTGTTGTAGAAATGAAACATTAATTCTCAACACAGACGTTTGGATGAAGCACGCCACGGTGCGGTGTGAATGCTACATTAAGCCCTTATGTCAAATTTTGGAATGTAATGAAGCATGAAAAGTTATACCTCTAAAAATCCATTTTGTAGATGCCTCTCAGTGTGGAGAATACAGGCTTTGTACTGCGTCTTTTCACAGTGCTAAAGCTGTGCTCGCTTTTTAACTGACACGTGCTTCGCTTAGGACACAAATATAATAGAAAGATATAAAAAGAGGTTGGGTATTTCTAAAAACAAAACAAAAAAACTGGACAGGCTTTATTTATTGCTGGCTGCTTTGTGAGTCAGAGGCAAATTTAAAACAGATTTGTGTCTGTGCTGATGTGCCTCTTAGACTTTGTATTTATGTCCGAGTTAGGATTGGCTGCAGCTATTTTTGGATCCCGAAATCATAAGACGATAGTCATCACTGCAAACGTTGTGGCGAGTTACACGCAGTTCTATCAAAGAATATTTAGCAGATGTTCTTTTCATTTCTAAGGAACGCTTAATATAAAACAACCTGAAAACAATAAACTGATCAGCTTCATCGAGACTCACAACCAGTTTGCCGCCTAAGTGATGAAGAGCCCTGCACTGCATTTGCTTGTACTGTACGCTGCATGCCGTGCTGTGTGTTGGCTGAGGTTTCCCCTTGTCGACATCGTCTCATCATCAGTGTTTCAGTTTGGGGTGTTCACCCCAGCAAGCCCAGTGCTGCAATACCAATATGGCAGCAGTCCTCGGAACAGTGTCTGAGAGCCTCCACAGCAGCCCTGTCCAGCCCAGCTCCACTGTCTGTGCCCCTGCCCCGGCCCCTGTGCGGCAGCCACCCACCCGACAGGGTCTGGCTGTGCCCCTGCAGCACAGGCTGTGTCAGGATGACTGCATCAGGCCTGTCAGGCGTTTTCCCGTCAATGACTTGCCCTAGAAGGTAGTTTAAAACGAAAACTCGTTACCAGTCTGAGATTCCGAAAGCAAAAGTAACACAGAGAATCTCTACCAGCAATGTGGTTTGATCAAAAAGTGTTAGGTTGTGACCATTCAAAGTGACTAGGGTGTTAACTTATTGACATAAACACACAAACACACACACGTCCTATTAAAGGTTTAAAAAATCCACAACAGAGTGTAACATGGTTATAACTGCAAAAAAGCCACTGATAGTGAGCCAGCCAGTGTGGTTTGTGATATGAACAGCCCCCAGCTCCACATGACTTACCACACTGCGGGTGAACTTCTCCAAGGAGGTGCGGCGGCCCTGTTCAGTGTCTGCTGGCTGCTGTTTTGGAGGGGGGGAAGCAGGGTGAGTGTTTGGGTCAGGTATGGGTGTTGACGAGGGGGTTGGAAGTGATGTTGTTAGTGAGGAAAAAAAGGGGGGCCAAGCATTGCAAAGTAAAAAAAAATAAAAAATGAGGGCCAAAGGAGAGTGCAAGGGGTTGCATTTATTATTTTTAGGGAATGGAGTGGGATCAGTGACAGGCCAGCACAAGGAGCAGTGTCCAAAGGGGGAAAGGGCAGAAAGGCTAGCATGAACAGAGAAGCTATGATTTGCTGAAAAGCTCTGCATTACAGTTAAACAGCTAAATGAGTGTCTATTTTAGCTACACGAGATTTAAAGGTTACACTGAAGGAGACAGACAAAAGTAGCATAGAATTTTTATATAACATGGTAATACTTGTGCTCTGTAAGTTTCTTTTTCAGGCTGGCTGTTGTTCCTCTTTTACACAGCGGTATGTCTGTGTTTGGCATATGATCTCATGTTTTTTTCAAGACTGTTCCGATGACATTTTAAATAATTTAGCAGTTTCCTTGCACCTGCATTTTGGGCACAGTGGTTGTGCCTTTTTGGGGCTCTGCTTGTAGCCTTACGGTGCTTTGAAGACCTTATTAAGAGCTGTGAAATGCTGCTACGTGACATTAAATGACCCACTTTATTTCAATGCGATCCAAATACTTCAGTAAGTCCCAAACCTTGAATTGCTTGTTTGAATATGTTTGTTTCCCATGTATATATTCTTCTTCTTCTTCTTCTTTTTTAAAACAGTCTGAATCTTTTGCAATTCTTTTGTTACTGCAAAACAATAAAAAAAGAAAATGCATATTTCCTTTTGTTTTTCTCCTAGTGTTTTTGGAAGGCAGCTGCATACTGGACTAGTATACATGTGCATGTGATAGCAAGATAGCAGAAAGGACAGCATTTACATTGAGGAAGTATTCACATTTTTTTGTCATTTTATGGGTGAAAAGGACAAGAAGAACATCATAATGTAAATTCTGCCTGATTATAGGTTTTTCAGAGGTTTTGTGTGGAAGCATAAAAGAACCCTATCAAGTAACATTTTTAATAGAAACTACAGTAACAAAACATCATGTTTAAAAGTGCAATATCACCCAACACTACTGACTAGTGGTGGAAGAAGATCATTACATCCAACAATACCACAATGTATAAAAGACTTTGTTACTTAAGTCATGTGAAAAAATGAAAGTACACCCTCAATTCTAAAGTTTTACATATCAGGGCATAATAAAAATTATCAGCTGGTCCTTGACAGGTTGTAAAATGATTAAATACACACCAGACGAACAGTTACACATGAAATATTATACTGTGTCATTATTTAGTTTACAGAAATGAACATTTGTCTCCAGAATACTCTGATATACGAAGGAGTTTATGGTCGACTGTAAGTCTTGTTGCTGCAGAACAAGCTCACATCATCATCCCTCCACCACCGTGCCTGATAGTTGGTATGAGGTATTTGTGCTGATGTGGTGTGTTTGGCTTGGCCAAGCACGGTGCTGAGCGTTAGGGGCATAAATCTCCACTTCAGCCTTTTCTGTCAAAAGGAGATTGTTCCGGACGTTTTGCAATCTGTTCAGATGCAACTTTGTAAACTTATGCCACGCTGCCATGTTCTTTTTAAAGAGAATAGGCCTTCTCCTGGCAAATCTTTGAAACAAGCCCTACTTGTTCAGTCTTTTTCTGATTGTATGCCATGAACCTAAACATTTAGATGTAAGCACGTTTTTTGTTTCTTTGTTTTTGGAGATTTCCCAGAGCGTTGCAAAGGTGAATCTACTCCTGAGAAGATTGCCAGCTGTCACGAATCCTTTCCACGTGTGAATAATCTTCCTCACTGTATTATGATGAAATTCAAATTGTTTGGAAATGACCTTACAGCCCTTCCCAGATTGATAAGCAGCAAGAATTGTTTCTTTAAGGTTGCTGTTGATGCCTTTATTCCTTGGCATTAATACATTCTTTAATGTCCCAGACCTGGAAACTGACAAAACACTTGCAGATTGGCGACTTAATATTCACAATTATATATCTACAATCTGTATAGTTTCATATTTTTAACCATATTTATATCCTGTTCATAGCCTGTACATAGTTTGTACACTCACTACAGCCTGTACATACTTATAGTTATAGCATATTTATAACATACCTTCATACCATGTACATTGTAAAATACCTATAATAGATCCATATTTTGTAATATATCTATATTATTGCCAAAGCACTTTCTGGATGGATGCAAACTGCATTTCGTTGCCTTGTACTTGTAACATGTGCAATGACAACAAAGTTGAATTCTGTTCTATTCTACTATTCTAATCAAGTGTATTTAATTAGCAGAACCTGGCTGCTACTTACCCACTTAATCCCTATGGAAGCAGAAAGTGTTTGCTTAGTTTTTCACTCACTGCTTCAGCATTTCGGCTTTTGTTAAAAAAATAAAATAATAGCACAGTGTAATATATCATGTGTTGTTAATTATCTGAGGTTGTATTTGTCTAATTCCAAAACCTGGTGAAGGCCAGATGACATATTTTTATTATATTTCAAACCTTGACACTGTAGTGAATCAATATACAGATATAATACCAAAGGACCAATGATTTGTAGTTAGCACTAATGTTGCATAATATGACATTGCATCATTATTTAAAGATGATTATGTGTTTTTATTAATATAAAAACGAAGCAGAAAACCTGAAATGTAAACGTAGTAATTTACATTCCATTTACCTTGCAGCATATAGTATAGATACAATATAGATACTATTTTTTGATTGATATACATATAGTGATTATAAACCTGGGATGTTTATTAAATGATAGAAAAAAATCAAACCAATATGAGGAACGCAAAAAGAGTGATTGCATCATGTTAAATGCGGAGGCGAAATCAGGGTCAGCGAGTGCAGCTCACCTTCTTTCTGGCCAACAGGAGGTCTTGGTAGATGTTGGATCGCAAAAAGCGTGCATAGCTGTCACTTTTCATTAGCTTGAATATGTGCTCCTGCAAGATAAAGAAAGCCGCATAAGCGCGCGTTGATCTGTGAGCGATAAAGGAGAAAGTGTGGTAAAGAAAATAAAATAAAGAGAGGCCTGATTATGGTAATGCAATGCATGCAAGAGGTGATGCAAACCGAGAGTACTGACATGAGCAACTAAGTCCTGCAAGACAGAGCTGAGTAATGTCCTGCCAGTGAGAGGCGTTGCACGTCACACATCACGACGCACTTTGAATGCGGAGGAATCCACGGTGAACCGACTCAACCACCTATTCATGGAATTAGTCGGCTCATTAGCTCCCCACACAAACACACACTGTCATTCCTCCCTTCTCCTCTTTCCTTTTATTCATCCTTGCCCTCTCATTCATTCCATTGTGTAACATGAGTATGGAGAGTTTAGCGGATTAGAGGGAAAGCAAACGAGTTTGTGCGTTGTCACTGGGGATGCAGTGGAAAGTAAATCTGAGGTGAACTCAAAATAGATCTGGGTGAAGAAGAGCGCCAAGATAAATCAAACACATCATCAAAAGTGAGCACGTAAAGCCATGTGAGTCCATCTGTGAAGTGTAAACAGCCCCCCCACCTGAGCGTCCTCGTAGCTGTATCGTCCGGGGTCTTTGAGGTTCTGGCTGGTGCGTTCGTAGCTGTGAGAGTCCAAGTTGATGGAGCTTGGAGCTCCTTCAGCCAGAAACTCCTGCCAGATCTCCTGCGCCCTGGAGGGAACTTCATGGAGTGGCCGTCGCTTAAAATCCTGCACTGCTAACCAGAACCTACAACAGTGTCATACACAGTGATGATGATGAGATGAGATAGCCTTTATTTGTCAATTGCAAGTCTTTTGCCCACAACCGAGATGACAGACCTTGCCGACCGTACATACAATACAAACATCACATTGGGGAGACAGGTCAGGCCAGGTAGCGAGGAAAAAAACATCGAAATATGTAACACAAAAGGATAATACAGGAATGCACAGATATCAACACACCATAACACAATAAACACAGACAAGCAACATGGGAAAGAGTTCCAGTGTGTACATCTGATCTGGGACCGCTGCAATCTTCGACTGCGCCTCCAACTGACCCGATGTCCACATCAGAGGGGAGGTAAGCGTTGGAGGTGGCGTTGGGTAGGGAGGGTGATGCGTCAGTGAGTGCTTATCAGTATCAGTATATGTATGTGTGTGCGTGTCCATAGTTCAGCTGAGACACTGTCCTTCGCCCTGCCAGGCTAAGTAAACAGTCTTCCAGCCAACCCAGGTGGCCTTGCATGGAATGGGAAGGAACAGACTCAACACACTCGTTATCAGGGAGTTTTTGTTCAGCTCCAGCCTTGAGCCCACAGCTGGCGCCGAAGGGGTATCCGCATTATGATGGTTTTTCTTTTTGCAAACAACTCATGAGAATTTCAAGCTGTTCTTAACACTCCGACACTGGTCTCTCAATCTCCCGTTGGAGAGCTGTGAGTTTCTCCATGATGTTATTAGCCGTCGATTCCGTGATCTTGTCACTCTTTTGCTCACAGAGCAGATTCTGAGACCTCACGACCACAGCCAACTGATCCGTGATGTATTCCAGCTTCCGCCCATAGGTGTTGTTCTGAGCGGATTCTTCCCTGATGTATCCGCTCAGAGATGTTATTCTGAGTATTCACTGCAGCCGCTAGCGCCTCCAAGCTCTTAACCATGCTGCCTTCCGTGAGCCCTTTCTGAGAAGTCGCACCTCATAGTCAATAACAACTTCCAAAAAATGTGTTTACAGTGTCAATTTTACATTTTTTATGACTTCTTTCACTCTTATCACACATGCCTTGTTTTCTTTAGCCACTAAAAAGCATAGCTCTGCATTGTATAGCAGCAGCGTCATGCTACTGCAACATACCAGACTGCAAAAAAACATATAAACCTTTACAGAAGTCAAATAATAGAGATTCTTACCGCAGGTTTTCTGAGCTGAATTCTGATTCCAGGAACTTCAGGAACTGGTCTCGACCTGCTGGGTCCTTTAGCGCCTCGTCCAGAGAGAAGCCCCATTTCTTCACACGCTGCTGGGTGGGTTCGCGGCTGCTCACATTGAAACACATCCAAAAAAACCCAGAATAAGATGGGATAGAACAGAATAGAAGGTCTGGTCACTTGGCCTACAGAGAGTCACGACCAGCAAGTCAGGACAGAGTGAACCTTTGGGAATGCCAGTGTTAGTGTTCATGTGAGACGAGATCCAAACAGACAGATCCCAGCTAATTCAGGATAGCAACAGTTCATTAGCACTGAGACCTCTACACTCCACCTGACCTTAGTGTGGGTTTAAAGCATTATTAGTTCCTGGCACTCTCTCAGGTCACATCCCAACATGCCTTCCCCGTTTCAAGCCTCACCTTGCCTCCAAGTCCCAGAAGGTAGTGTCGTCACTGATCCAGGGGTTCGAAGGCTCTACGGCTGACACAAAGGGGTCATATTCCATGAACTGCTCGGTGTAGGTCATGAGACTGTCGGCCACTTTGGAAACTTTCATACAGTGTCTGTCCAGCTGGATGTTCAAGAAGGTAATCTGTGGGAGAGGGAGGAGGAGTAATGAGGAGGCTAAATAAGGGAACGGCTCATCGGTCTACGTCCCCAACCGCAGCTATGTTATGATGGATGAGTGAGGCAGGCTGACGGTAACGACGCCCTGGCTCACCTCCTTCTGAACATCCTCTTTGGTAGTCTTCCTGGTCGGCTGGGAGCCGATGTGGACAGGACTCGGCTGGCTCTGGCCGTCATCTGGTACCCCGTAGACCGACTAGAGTGGGCGAGTGGAGACACACGTGGGACACGGTTTTAATTTGCTGCCTGCCATGTTGTTAACCCCATTTTGATGTATGTCTGGTAATTGTTTTGGGAGCAGGAGTCAGTATTGTGTCGGGGAATATGGGATCTAAAGTGTCGAAGAGGACATTTTCACAGCTGCACACAAAGACCACTTAGTAAGCTTTGAAAAAACCCCAAAAAGGAAATATTGTTACATTTGTTTCAATAGAAATAATAAAAAAATGCTTTTTTTAAAAATTAATTTTTTATTATAAGTTTTTTATTAGGAGACTGATGCTGAAAACGATATGTGGTGAATTAAAAATCTGATCATACATATATATATATATATTATATATACGTATATACATAAAGTATAACTAGCAGCAAAGTTAATAAAAAACCTTACATTTAAAAATGAACGTGGTTGGTGCCAGCCTGTCTCTTCCTCTCACCTTTTTTACCCTGTGTGGGTTCTTCTCTCTTCGGCACTTGCGGATGTCCATCTCTGTGGTGTTGACACAGCCTGGCTGTGGGAGGCAGCAGAAGACAAAGCATGTTTCTGGGTCAGATAAGACTGTTTCTCCAGCATGTATTGTCTACACTTGTGCTGCTCGCACAATACGGTGCTGGTGCTCTATTGAGCAACGCCACACTCACAAAAGACTCTTATGCAAATTGACTGGCACCAAATCTGATTGTGCTACCAACAACACAACATGGCTATCTGCTGGACAGCATGTGGAGCTAAATCTGCTCTTTTCAGTGTTTAAATGCTAAAACTGTCTACCTACAAAAACATCCCTTCTTTTCTGTTCTTTTGTTGAGTTCATTTCCATTTTTTAGTTGAACCATATGACCCTCTTTTTCCTTTCTGCACTTTTTCTTTTCCTTGTTTTGGCTGTAACTCACCACTGGCCGATGAACGTCCCAAAATGCCCTTTCCTGGCTGTCAAGGATCTTCCTCTCCGCCTTGTCCTTCTTCCTGTCAATCCTGAGAGCAGAGGAAACAGGTCTTTAAAATAAAACGCTCACAGCTCTGAAATATTAACCCTCTGTAGGTCCATACTTGCTCTCTGCTGCTGGCATACATTAAAAACACGGACAGGCCAGACAAAAGAGCAAAGAAACTCAGGAGTGTAGGTCTTAACCTGTGTGCTCAGTTCACCAAGAGAGGCCTGGTGGGACCTAGCTCTTACATAACTGACATTTACCAGCCGGCATTTGCTTGTTGTCGTTATTCTCCAGATATAAGAAGGCTTCTTTTTATATCCTCATGTTTACAGCCACAGCGCAGCAGCAGCTAAATGATGCCAAGACTTTGATTTTCTATTTTAAACGACAAGAAAGGAGAGCTACTGTATGTCATTAACTGCAGGACTATTGCTGCACTTGCACATTTCAGCCACCAGGTGTCAGCCTTACAAAGAACACAAACACTGTGCAGGCAGCCAAAGCTCAGCATTCTCTAAACCTGATTGTATCAACATCTATCCTGTCACATTAGTGCTGAATTTAGAAAATTGACTGATATACTCACTTGACTTGAGCCTCAGCTTGCATGAAGATAAATTCCCACTTCCTGGCGAAAGCCCTCTGCAGCCTGGCGAGGTTCTCCTGGAGGAGCCAATCAGACACGGTGTAAGAGGAAGATTTAAGGAGTTTATCTTCAAGGGCCTGACTTTGATTTCAAGGCCCTTGGATTTTTCATTCTGATGCCTTCACTTTTATGACAAGATGCCGATACCACATGTAGTTCGAGTTTCACACAGGTATATTGTTTCAGTATACATCATTGATTTCATCTCCAGTAAACTGCAATGATTAAATGCATTCTCCACAGAGATAACTGTGGGAAAATGAGAGGAGGTTTTCTCCAATCTTGCGCTTTATAATTAGTCACAGTAGATGCTTTCTCAAGATCTGACATAGACGGGAATTAACTTGCATCAATAATTTTTAACATTTTATGAAACAAATTTGACTTTGCTTGGTTCTAAAACATAACATTAGAGTTAAGGGTTAGGGTTGGCCCAACAGACCTAACCAATCACGATATCCTGTGGTAATAAGTGAGGTGATAATGTGCTTTTTGTGGATTGTTTATCTCTCAGGTTTATTTATTACTATAACAATGATCATAAACAGTATTTACCTGTAGAAATTGCATTTTTTGGTGCCTGTAAGTGAACATTGGGATCCAAAAAGCTATTCAAACATTCATACAGTATGTGAGCTTGTTACAAAATCAGAGGGGAAAAAAACTACAGAAGCAGGCATGTTACCAGTGAAAGCAATGAGGCCTGAAGGCATAAAGTGACCTGAATAGGAGTGAAAGGAAGTCCACTGGACAATAGTTGCAGAGTCATTTAGAATATTAAAGTGCAGCGGATTGCTATTGTGTAACAACGAGATCAGCACTGCAGCAATGCCCCTCCTGAGACTGTATCGATCTGCTGATGCACGTATACCTAAAGATATTTTTATTTACATTTCGGGCCCGGTAAATGACTGCATTGTATTCCTCAAAGTGGTGTTCCTGGAAAAGAAATCTACCTTTCAGAATTTGATGTTGTTGTTCTTTTTTGCTGTTTGTTTTCCTTTTCTTCTCCTCTTCTAAATACATTTTGGTATTTTAAAAGACCAGAAGAGACTGCTTCAGCACTTTTTTTGATTTTTCAACAAAGTGAAGGAAAACAGGAAATCGAGAGCATCATCATACTATGGTTCATGCACAAAGATGGAATTGAACTGGGAGCTTTCTGGCGATCGCCAAACCAAAATGACAGTTTACTTACAGCCTCGTAGTCAGCGAGCTCAAGCCTGGCTTTATTCTGCATTGTGCGCTTGCACAGGTAAATGGCTGCAGGGTGACAAAGAGAAAGAGTGAGACGTAGAGAAGGGAATAAACACTGTCCTAACTACATAAAAATAACCAAAAAAGAATGCAATGCAAGGTGGGGGGTTTTTTTTGTTTTGTTTTGTTTTTTTTAACCAAGGCCGCAGCTGTGTGAACTAATGCACATCCTGCCAGAGCAGGCAGGCAGGCCATGTGTTCTCTTTTGAAATACCAAACCTTGAGTAAATGCCATGCAGATAGCCAGAGATGCTGTCAAATCAGTGACTGTCCCTTTATTTTGTTAAGCTAATTGTATCCCGCAGGATTCTCCCTGGTGGTGGTAGGAGGGAAGGGGGTGGTGGTGGGGGCGGGGGTGGGGTTCCTCGGGGGCTAGATACATTACAGGGAATGACCCATGGATCAATACTCAGTGAGTGTCAGCCACAGAGCTACAGATGTCAGTTGTGGAGAAAAGGAGACAGCTGAAGGCATTAGGGAGATCTCACTGGTGGGGAAAGAGGGAAAATTTGTCAGACAGCGTGTGACTCACCATAGTCTGTGTTCTCGGGTTCCCAACAGTTTGAAGGCCAGAAGTATGGAGACTGATGAAAGCAGGAAGAATAAATCAAAAACATGATTTTGCTTATTTACACAAATAATCAGTTTTTTTTATCATCAAGTAAAAAAACAGCAAACACTTCCACCACCACTGCCCCTTTTATGGATGAGTACTCTTTGTTTGATTGTGACCTTTGACCTCCGTGCGCTCCAGGTAACGATCTGCAATGGCAATGGTAGCTGCAGTCTCTCTATCTATCTTAAAGTCTACTGCAAGTGATATTACGCATTCAAAGTTCATTCTCAAGTCCATTATTAATGGATCATTCACATCTATCACACGCTCTTAATAACAGGGCAAAATTAGAACTTATCATGGACATTTTTCATTTGCACTATTTGTCATAAAAGCAATTATCTCGGGAGCAAAGGCCCGGCACTGATGAGTGTGCTAGTTTGGATGTAATGAACAGAAAAGTTAACGTGCTCTCATTCAGCGGTGTCATTTGGATTCGGAGAGGAAGAAACTATGACAAATCAAAAGAAAGTCACCACTCTGTGCACAAAACTGGGAATTTGTGACAAACAGCAGAAGGCACATAATTAAATCTGGGTCTTCTCCTGGTGTAGTACATATTTAAAATTTCTTTTTTTTGTAGACTAGCAATTCAAAATTCCCCCTGACACTATTTCTTGCAATGTAGGCTGGCCAGCGCATTTCAAATCCACTGTGGACTCTTTTCAGAGGTTCCGATGACGCGAGCCTGTTGCATCACGACAACATCAGAGGGAATATTTTTAGCCTCCGCTGAATAAGGAAGCGTGGCATTCGCTGCCCTCGCTGCACAGCTGCAATAATGGCTTTTAATCTTGAGCAATAGGTGAAGATAAATGCATCAAGCGGTAGACTGAGGAGGAGCCGAGGGACGGTAGGCAACAGCGAAAAGTGCAGAGCCAGCGTGTAGCCAGCTCAGCGCTTCCCATAGGGGAGCTTGCCTGGTGTAGCCTGCTTGCTGGATTAAGATGCTAATGGCCCAGTCACAGTAATGAGTCATAGCAGAGTCTGTAGCCATCAGACAGATCTGTCAGTGTTCGTGCTGTATAACAAGAAGGAGCAAAGGAAAAAAAACACAACGAAACCACCAGACTGACAAGCTGCATTACTGACCCATCGGCCCAGTTCTACAGGCCACCTCCTGCTCTGATGAAGCATCCAGCAGGGGTACACAGTATCGACCTTGGTGGGATGAGTAATAGGCTTAGGAGGGATTGCTCTCATTAGTATCGCGCAATAAACACATCCCTCTGATAAACTGCCATCAGCTCATTATTCTATATTTAAAGGCCTTCTAACACATATCAAGGACAGTCCCAAGGTGGATTTTTTTTTTTCATACCTGAAAGCGATAAAGGGTTCCGTCATCTTTAAGTGTCAGAACGTGGTCAGAGATGGGGAAGATGTATCCGTGGGCAGCGATCAAACTGCCCAGATGGATGGCTTCAGCTGGTGACATGAAAGAAAGCAGACACGTGAAACTGCCGTCGTCTTCGATTGGAAGCTCTGCTGTGCTTACATGTACTGACATTTACCTGGATCTTCTATGGAGAGGTTTTTCATCAGCCACTGAACAATGTCCGCCCCTGTTATTCACAGACATGGGTTAGAAGAGGCGTCACAATTCCAGCTCTGCAACAGTTTCAACAAAAGCCGCAATGTGGAAAACACAAATAAGCTTTGTGCTTCACATCTCTTTGAAGCCGTGGGTCAAATCTGTCAAAGCTGAATAGGTGTGTAAATATAACGTAAAATAATCAGGTTAGCGGTTCGTTCTCTTTTCGCTCCTGGACGGCTCGTTTTTTGGGCCAGTCTTAGCACTTAGCAGAGGCTACAGAGAGAAACCGCGAGGCTGTCGGTCCTGGGGGAGCCATGTGAAGGAGTGACTCAGAAACAGCCTCAGGACGGGGAGCAACCCCCTCGTCCGTGACGGGTGACTCACTTCATACACGGGCACACAGGAGTACAAACATAAATGAGTACAGTTTGTGGAGACAGAGAGAAAGAAGAGAGGAGCTTTTCTGTGATAGTTACAAGGGCAGCATGGCACCACGGGCAGTTTCCTCAGTGGCCAAGGTCTTATTGGCAAAGACATCATCTGCCTCTAACAGCAGTAGCTGCAATTTAAATGAGCCCAAAAGGTCGTACTTTCTTCACTGACTGCCTCACACACAGATACACAACCGCTGAAAAAACAGATCCATGTAACCTGTATTATCTTACTAAACCAAAAAGGTGAAATTTCAGAGTAGCAGGTACACGTTGCTTCTGCCCTGACCACAGAAACTCACTCTGACGCCTGCCTTCATGTGCAAAACGCAAGAGGAGAGGGCGAGAGTCTGCTTTGCGTTCCTGAAAGGGATGTTTGACATTTGTGAACACTGCAATTACAAAAATATCAAATATTTTATGCAACTGCTTTTATATCTTAAAATCTATGGTAGCGTCTAACGCTCTTCTAAAAAAGCAAAGCCAAAGTCCGCTAAATGAGGTCCAGCATAATCTCCACCAGGTAAAGCTGGCAAGTATACAAGTCTGCAAGTCTGTGCAAAGTCATCTGGGGGCAATCTTGGAAGATTAGTCGAATTTTTCCAAGTGGATAGGGAGGAGTACTTTTGCTTGAAATGCCCCAACCCTAATCCCTAAGCCCACCTTTTCCTATGTTCTGTTTTTAGTCACTGATTGTGTTTGAGCTGAACAATCTGAAATCAGTCAAAGAAGCCAAAGTGTGCAGACACAGCTTTCAGTTAGACTGAACTAACAAGCGTTTACTTGTTTTTTTTCCTTTGCTGATTTATGATTTTGTATAGATGGGGGGACAATTTAGAGGAAAAGCCAACATAAAGTGTCTTAATAAGATCCACCATGTGCCACCAATATCAGCTTTATTAAACCTTAGGATTGATTCTAGGAGCCTCTTTCCACAGAAAGGATGGTACGGTATTCTTCCCTCATGTTGTGTCACACTAATGGTGGTGATAGAGTACTGACTAAAAGGTTGATCCAAAAATCTCCCAACTCCCCAATATGGTGTCCCATCTGGTATCTGACAAAGTGGCGCGTGACTCACACACCAACCCATTGTGCCTTGTGGTGGTGGACATTGTCGTCTGAGTCGGGATGGATAGTTATGTTTGATCATAGAATAAATCACTTGGGACAAGTTTGTACTGATTAGCAATGGGGGTCTCACACACACACGTTCTCATTTTAATATCTTAGTGAGGACATCTAATTGACATAATGCTTTCCCTAGCCGCTTACCCTAACTCTAACCATCAGAAATGAGTGCCTAACCCTGACCCTTAACCTAAACCTAACCATAACCTAATTATAACCCTGACACTAAAACCACATCTTGAGTCTCAAAAATGCCTTCAAACTCATGAGGACAGGCACCTTTGTCCTCATAAGTGACTGTTGGTCCCCACAAGTATAGTGACATTCCAATTTTTGGTCCCCACAAAGATGTCTAAACAGGCACACACACACACACACACAGTATAGCAGAGCCAGCACTGACCTGTAAGCGTCAAGGGTTTAGCTTTTCCCTATAATCAATCACTAAAAAAATGCAGTGTAGCAAAACCATAATATTTCTCCACTTGCTCCATTAGTTGGGTGTCTATGTGGACACACACACACACACCTTTGCACACAAATACTAACCTGATACCACACTTGGGATCTTGGAGAGGAAGCTTTTGACAGTCCGTATGGCTACACCTCCTGCTTTCTCATCTTGGATTCGTGTAACAATGTCTTCAATCTGTGGGGAGGCCAGATGGAGGTTTTCAATGAAATAGATTTTCTACAACAGCCAGCATTAACAAAAAAATAGAGTAACACAGTTTGAAAGAAAATATGTTGGCTGCCTTTTGTTCTATTCCCTTCTTTTGTTCTACCAACATGATCTCACACTGCTTCAATAATATAGGTCTTGGGAGGACAGTCTGTGACTGATAGTGTTCCACTGTGTGTTTTTCTATCAAGGTATGCTTTTACTGCATTGGCAGTGTGTTTGGGCTCATTGTCATATTGCAAAATGAAGCCATTGCCAATTGGACACCAGATGGTACTTACTGCATGGTGGAGTACCATGCAAGTCTCATGGTATTTTTCTGCATTCATAATTCTATCAATTTTGACAATATCCACAACATCACGGGCTGAATGCAGTCCCAAACCATGACAGAGCTTCCTGTCTGTTTTACAGATGGCTGTAGATACTCCGTGTCGTACTCTGCACATAGCGACAACCATTTGAACCAAACATTTAACTTTGCCACTGATTTTCAGTCCAGGCGTTATCATACCTCAGCCAAATTAGTGAAATTTTGAGAAAGTCTGGCTTCTTGGAAGCAAAGAGTAAAGAAAGGAGGGGTGCCTCCAGAAGTTTTTGCAGTACTATAATTATAGTAATAAAAGGGACAGTAATCAAAACCAGTTTAAAAGTGGCAGCATGAATAAGTTAAAGCTTCACTTTGCAACTTGAGGGCAACATAACAAGTAGTAATAGTAAACACATTATTATTGTTATTATCATTATTATTATTTGACAACCAGCCAAACACAAATGCCATCTAATACCTGTTGGAGGGACCGATGCTGGAAAATGACCCGAGGTCAGTCTAATCCAAGTCCACGATCATGAATCAGCACATGTGCAGATGTGTAGTTCTTACATTGACATAAATTGGCACCCTGTGACATGTTCCACTCTATAAAGCTCAGACTTGCAAAACAGGGCAAGCCTGGACCAGAGGTTTGGTAGAATTCAAGTATTTATTGAAACATATGCAGGCACGATATTTGAATGGCAATATAAGCACACGGTGATAAAACTTACAGCAGCATTATTCAGAGGGTTTGACCAGTTGAAAAAGGATGTCACAGCTATTCCTGGAGGTAGAGATAAACATCACACCTCCGACGCAGCTATAACCCCAAACACATCACATAACAGCCGCCTATAATTAGGAACGCTCGACAGCTCGACACAGCACATCATGCTGCTGCTCCACAGGGAGAACATATACACAATCAAGCAAACATCCAGTCCCTCAAACACACACTTAAAGAAACTGAAATGTACACTAAACTGTTCTTTTTTTCTTCTCTTTTTTTTATAAAAGGTCAACTATAGTCACAGAGTCCATAATTTATAGGAACAGTCAGGTCATGTATTGAGCAGTGAGTGCTGTGGTGCCTGGTGGAGTCTCACTAGAATCCAAAAGAAGCTGATTTTGCACACTTAACTGATTCATGAGCAACCAGCCAAATGTAGGTTGTTTAGATGGCTATTAAATTCTTTATGGCTCTCTTAGCTTCTGTCTAGTAAGTAAACACACTCAGATGCTCACAGACATACTCATGCACACAGCTACTGTAAGAAAAAAGCTGATGAGGTGAATTCTGAGGGTCCAACTCATAGGCATGATAACATTTTAGCAAAACATTATGTTTTTCCTCTCATCCACAGCAAGCTACAGTGAGCCCCCCTCCTCATTCCACCCGGTTACAACTGACTTCAAGTCATGGTGACAGGCACAAAGCATCATGCTGTGCTCTCAGTCATGGCATACTTATGATCCCCCTTTGTCTGTTCTCCCCACTGTTCATCCATCATTTAACATAGAGTAGTGTGAGGGGATGAGCTCCATATAACACTACATTCTTAGCCATGATTGTCAGAAATCACCAGTTTGTTTTTTATGGAATAATGACAACAACAACTACTGTGGGATTGCTTTTAATGTTTATGGCTACTGGAAGAGGAATCTCACCTAATTTGGTCTCTGGAGTTTCTGCATAACAACTATTGTTTTTATATTTGTGGTTTTAAGTCAACTTTTGGAGCAATCATTAGATTAACTGCTAAAGATAACCAACAGTAAGTTTGGTGGTCTCTTACCTTTTCAGTTTGCATGGCAAAGTTTCTTTTTTGAGTACAGAGTACAAGATTAGGCTATATTTTGTCTCTCGTGCTAGCAAATGTCAACATGCTATAAATAATTTAATCATAAAAATGCACCTAACTGAAGTTTTAATGTCTACACATGACAGACAACTTTGCAAAGAGCTGGAGTTTTGAATTGTATAAACATGCCAACAAAATGCCAAAGATAACACAATTTGACAGGCCTAATGAGCGTTTTTGCACCACTAAAGTGATTTCCAAAGAGCTATTAGCCAATAACTTGGCATATCTCAATATGGCGTGCAGTGTGGCCTTAAAAAAAACTGAAGAAACTAGACACGTGGAGGACAAAGGAAAATGTGGCAGCTCTAAAACACAGTATCTGCAAGTCATGCCCTTTAAAAATAAGAAAAAGAAATCCAGCAAATACCTTAAAAAGGACCTGAGAGATACATCTGACCCATAAGTTAATCCATCTACCGTTCACTGAAGCGTTATCGGAAACGGTCTCAGTGGAAGAGTGGCTGTCAAGAAGGCTTTCTTAAGGAAGGGAAACGGGGAGAAAAGGCTTTTACGCCAAATTACACAAGAATTAGACTGAAATTTGAAAAGTTTGGTTCAAATTGTCGTTATTATGTATGGAGGAGGTCAGGGAGAGAGGTGAATCAGTCCAGGTGCAAACAGCACTGATGCAGTGTGGGATCATCTTGACAAGAGAACAGAACAAAAGGCAGCAAACATCCAAAGAAGAACTTTGAATGTCCTTCAAGAAGCCTGGAGAACTATTCCCGAACACAAATTTGAAGAAATGACGAGAAAGCTTTTTAAGAGAGTTCAGGATGTGAGAAAATAAGGTGGTCACATCAGATATTGACTCTGAAGCTCATTAGAACAATACAAACTCTGTGTTTATCTTATATACTGTATTTCCTTTTCTGTTTGCAAATGTATCAATACATTATTGACCCTTTTGCAGTTTTTCTAGCAAAATACAAAGAAATGAGGGGTGCCACAAGACTTTTGCACAATTTATATTTGCAAAGTGATTAAATCTTTAATGAGATAACCAGACAGTAGATTTAATCTTGTCAGCTGTCCATCATCAGCTGAATAAAGGTGGCTGTGTACTTTGTATTTCACCTGTTTGTGAGATCAAATCCATTTCTTGACAGTTTCTTAATTTAGCAGAATATCTTTACCAAGATTACCACCAAAACTTCAGAAACGTGCTCAGGAGTGTAAAGAGAAAGAAAATAAGCAGAGAGTTTTCCCACGGTACTGCCTGCCTACTCAACCACTTTAAACAAGGTAATCATCCTCCCTGGCAAAGCTTTAAATGGATGGTTCATAAACATAAGCCATAAATCTACAATATAAGATGCAGATGTATATGAATTAATATCATACATAATGCAGAGCACAGAGATGATCGAAAGCATGCCAACTGTGTGGCAAGACAATTACCAATCTCTCACCATAAGTATAAGAGAGTGTCTCGGCATAAATTATTGAACATCCACAATGGAGACTGACTGCTTCATCTCTGTTCATAAATCTCTCACAAAGGAGGAGGGAGAGATTAGAGGAGCTGCATCTGCTCTACGTTTAAACCTGCTTTTACCTACACGTGAGCCCAAACAGCACAATCAGGGCGCAGGGATTATGGGAAACATCACAATGTTGAAGAGAAACTTTCTGCTCAAAGGAGCAGGAAAGAAAAACTTTGAAATCAGCTCTGAAGGACTCTTCAAATCCACTGAGGCACAACAACACGTTAATTCCTTTTCTTTTCCTGTGATTACAGGCATTGGTTTGAGTATTTCTCCATAGACAGAACTCATTACCTCCCAGTAGCAGACAAGAAGCTCTTGGCACAGCTACAGAAAGTGCACATTGTATCTCCTTGATGCACAGGCTAATGGCGTTGCAGCGTGGTGTGGAGGGTTGTTTAGCACCGAACATTGCTGCTCGCGAGCGATAACAGCACTTTGTCCCTTGCCACCGAGCTCTATAAATGATTATCAAGAGAACACTATCTTGTGTATCCTGCCACCATATTGTATGTTTGCATTCGCAGCACGTGTGTGCGTGCACCTTTGTGCCAGTGTACGAACGTGTGTGTTTGTGCATGTTGTCACCTGTCCAACTTATCTTAAGGCAGGACCAGTAATTTGTCTGGCATCGGTAGCAGGGTAAGGATGAAGGGAGAAAGTGCGATGGAGCTTGAGGTGAAATATGACAAAGCCAACACAACAAGGGCATCAGCTAAAAATAAATTTAAAAAATCCCATTTACTCCACATTATTTACAGAATATGCTTAATGAAGTGACATAAAAGCGAATGGGAGCATCAGCTGCATAAATAACCATCATGTGAATGCAATACGTTGCCAGGCTTTAAGTGTGGAAACATTCATTTCTCCTACTAATTGAAAATCTGGGCCCATTTTTTTTATCTTTTTCCAAAAATGGCCAGAGATATAGCTATTTAAAACCGGCCCAGCCTTGAGAAATAAGAGCGCCGCTGTTAAAAGACGGATCCGGCAGTAATAGTGCCATTAATGATTCAGCAGTCATCAGGAGACTCGGGCACACACTTTGTCATTGTTGGAAGAGATTTGGGGGCAGTGAGGCAAATGACCGATGTCTAGGTGGTGGGCAAAGAAGAAAAATGTCTGGCCTGGAGATGATTCTGACATCAGTGTTAGGGTGTGTGACAATGAAACAGTGATGAGGCTTTGAAAAGTTTTCAGGTTTTCAAGTTTTTCCCTAAAGCAGCCCTGCTTTTGTCTTCTTTTGAGTATCCAAGCATTCATTTGTGTTTGGAGATGGCATTACATTCTCACTACAGCAGAAGATCTTGTGTATTCATGAGGATTATTTTAGATTATGAAAAAAGATAAGAAAGCAGCTGGATTTCACTGCCAACTTCATGCTCCTAATGTGACTAAAGAAAAATCCACTGCTTATTTCTTTACTTATTTTACTATAATCTATAGGCAATCTGGTGACTTTACCAGGACCTCAACAGTCTGAAAACATATGAATATGTCTTAGAAATAGTAAAAAAATGTCTGACCTTAGCAGAAATACACTATAGATTGATAAATGAATGAAACTTATACTTCTTATTGTTTTTCGTCCTTTCTTCACCCACCGATCTAAAGTCAAGACCACATCTGTCTCTTCACAAACCTCCAGAAAACAAAGCTTTTTCATGACTAGCCAGGATTAGCACAGCAAAAGGCTAAAGATGGCCACCATCATGTCATCATTATGTTTTTCTTTTATCTTAACAGAGATATTGCTTCAAAGCTGCTAATTTGCCATTGCCCCACAGCATACTGGTTGTTTTTTACTTCCAAGTCGTTTGTCGTGTCCGTTCGGTTACTACGTTCACACTTTCTATCGACATATTGTTCTGGATTGCGCTCTGCTGCTGTGTGCCTATGCACTGCTTTAAACTTGAACTCTGTTCCTTCTCAGCAGATGGCTGCACTGACCCCTTTTTTGAATCACAGAACAGTGGCCTTCACACTGCTTTCATTCCAACTGTGTTGTTATAAGCTCTGTATTTTGCAGTACCTACATTTCCAGACACTTGCAGGCTAGCAGGACACCACTGGCATATTAATGTGGCCTGTATCCTTCCATTTCATTTTACATATATAGTCTCTGTTACCACTAACTTTTAGTATTTTGGACTTATAAGATTTAAAGTAAGATAAGTGTTTTAATACAAAATTATTTTCTAATATTTAACTTTTTTTTCCTATATACTGGAGCTGAATTAGCTGCAGTATCAAATAATAACAATAAGTTCTGTTAGTTGCCAGTTATGACTAGTAGTTGTTAGCTTTATTAGTTGTTCTGTTCAACTGCTAATAAATGCTAATGATAACCAACCATTTAAGCCTGTGCTGAAGATTAAACTGAGCATCAGAATGAGGGCAATCGTTTATTTAAGCAGATATGGCGTGTTCTGAGATTTTCAGAAACTGATGATTTCGCTGTGCAACCATCTCAAGGGTTTGCAGATAGTGGTGTGAAAAAGAGAAAATATTTGGTGAGGGCCTTGTTGTCAGACGTTAGAGGAGAATGACCAGACTGCTTCGAGCTGAAGGATGGAAACAGTAAATCAAATATTCACTTACTATGACCAACGTATGCAGAAGAGCATCTCTGAATGCACAGCACACTTAATCTTGAAGCAAATGAGCAACAGCATTAGAAGACAATTTCCATGGGCTAACCAAAATGTGACAATGTAGATTGGAAAAGCGTTGCCTGGTCTACTGAGTCTCAATTTCTTCTCTGACATTCAGCTGGTATGGTGACTCATCCTGCCTTTTATCATTGATTCAGGCTGGGGACGGTGTAATGGTACAGGAGATATTTTTTTGGCACACTTTGGGCTCTTTCCTAATGACAGTGTACCTATCTTCCGATGGCTGCTTCCAGTGGGATACTTTACCATGTCAGAAACCTCAAATTATCTCAAACTGGTTTCTTGAACATGACAATAAGTTGTACTCAAGTAGCCTCCATAGCTACCAGATCTAAATCCAGTGGAGCACCTTTGGGATGTGGTGGAACAGGAAATTAGCATCACGGATGTGCAGCCAACAAATCTGCAATAACTCTCTGATATTATCACCGTGATATGGACCAAAATCTCTGAAGAGGTTTCCAGCACCTTGTTGAATCCATTCCAAAACAATGAGGGCATCTCTGGGTCCAGCTCAGTACTAGCAAGATGTACCTAATATTGGCTGGTTGAGTAGAGTTGAGTTGCTCTCATATGACTAAAGAACACAATTTAAATATGTATATAAGCACGTATATACTGCAAAACAATTGGGCATTCTTCATAAAATCACTGTTCTCATCCACAACTTGGTGGAGGACATGTTGCTAAATAACTTAGACTGTCATACAATACTCCTCAGAGTGCCACTTTGACCTCTGCGCCAAACTGGGTGCATAATTAAGCGAGTTCCAGCTGGTGTGCGGTGCCCTGGGGAACGAGGTGAGAATAAAGCCTGCTGGAGAGAGAAGACGCCCCTTCTCTTTCCCATGGAAAAGCCCTGCCAGCCAATTGTGATGGCTGGAAACTTGGATGGCTTTAGAGATGTGTTAATGAATCACATTTGAGTGAACTCCCTCACACACTGACACATAGCCGCGCGCAGTCATGTGGACAGGAAAGACACCAAATCACCTGCTACGTCTGGTATTGCAATTCACTGAGGCGTCGGCGGCCCGAAACAGACATATTCAGCGATCCATTTCTTCTCTAAATTGCCATCTCCATGGGAATGCCCTGCAGAAAAAGCCATTTCTTTTCTGCAATAAACAACTGTTTTCCCATCAGGTCCTGCAGCTGAAAAAAAAATAGCTTTTTACACCCTAGTGAAGCCATTTTCACTTTTGCCAGCGCCTTTCGTACGTAATCCCTGTAATCATTAGCGGTAATGGATCATAAATGCACTAAAGTTAATTGCTAAACACGGAGAAAATGAATCCTATTCACTCAAATCTGCACTCTTGGTAACATCATTTCATGAAAGCCTGCTGAACGTTATGTGTGCACGTCCGTGGATCAGTGAAACGATCTGTGAATCTGTCACTAATCAATTAGTTTTTAGCGATTTAAAAAAAAAAATATTTACATTTTCTCCATGTAAACACATCCTGTCCCTTCAGGGGAATTATTTGCTCCAGCTGGGTGGATTCATTTGCAATCTCAAAACGTAACAAACATTAAAAGTTTCTTGAGCTCCTGTCAAGGGCTGTATGGAAAGCCCAATTAGCCAGTACTGGGTTGCCCATACAGCCGGGTGCTCTTCAGGGAAACTGATGAGATCCAGAAGTGTGTAACTGTGATGCCTAGCTTCACTTTAAACCAGTCAGACCCATGTGCTGGAACAGAAAGTGTTGATGAGGATGTTAGCTGCTTGTTTGGGCCGGTCGAGGATCCCTTATGGAAACTGGCGTACGTTTCTATGGCAACACTGGTGTCAAGAGGAGCAGAGCAATTAAAAGTTTGTCAAGTTCAGCTCGAGCGCTGGGCAGCATGCCAGCCTGACTAAATTACAATTACAGATCTACTTCTTTGGACAAGAGGGATAATCTTGTTGTCAAATCATTCTTTTACATTTTTGTGTTTTCTTTTTTTTAAAAATAGGAATTAATAAGCTCCTTTTTTGTTGTCCAACATCAAATGAGATGCTTAAAAATCAAAGCTTTGAGCTGTGAGCAAACTGCAAATGCAAAGACTAAGACAGCCTATAGTCAGGCGAGTATAAGCCTGCCCACAAACCACAGTGACTCATCAGGTCACCTTTCTGTTGATGAGACTCAAGGAGGACAGAAAAAGATCATCTCCCCTCTTGTAAATGTCTGTTGTTAGATACTCTATGGGTTGCTAAGGGCTCGAGTGCAGTGGGGGGAAAAAAGGAGTCTGCTGCTTCTCTGAACAGATTGTCCACTCTAAAAACAAAGTGCACTGCACAGATACAGCGGCTACTTTTAAAACAAAACCTGCCTCAAATGAACAACAGCCTCGCATTGGACTAGCTGCTTTCACAGGCTTGCTCATATTCTGCTGTGTATGAGATCAGACATGTCAGAAATGAGCAACAGCCACAGCACCAGTGGGGCAAAGGTAATTTTCCCCACTGGGAGTGAACTGTGTATTACCTGCAGTTCATTCCTTTGCGAGATTTACCTCAGAGATCACTTGCTCATGGCAATTTAAATGCAGGGGTGCAACTTTGAATGCAAACACCTCTAACAGCACCTGCATTTTAAACGAGGGACTCGGTGTATGTCAATGTGGGAGCAGTAGAGCAGAATGTCTCTGGTCTCTAGTCTCTAATTGAGACAGAAAAGCAATACAGGGCAGGCATGTGAGAAATGAAAATGAGAGGAGAGGGGGGTGGTATGATGCAAACAAATGCAGAGAAAGCTAACAGCCTGCACCACACGGAAAGCATCTGCGACTGTCTCCCTGACTGCCAGTTTCAAAGATCTGTGAAGAGAGGGTTTTCTGTCATTTAGCAGCTTTTGATTTCTTCGTGCACTCGCTGCCGTAGCTTCTCAGTCACGGGAGTCTAAGTCTTGCTTCCACGTCACAGACTGTTCACTGTAAAAGTGGAGATGAAAAGGGTATGAAAATGTCGGGTGAATGCTGCGATATTCTAAGGATGCTCGCCGATTAAAGCACCTGGGAGTGGAGGGGCTCAGGTCTGGTGTGTGTGTGAGACAGAGGTGGTGCTGAATTCAAGCTCTCTTTGAATCGCTTTCATCTTCTTGATCAATACATCTTCAGTTCATCTTCAGATCTGGGGCACTGCAACTGTGTAATAATGTCCACATGTAATTGGTTTGAGGTGGTACCATCTCTCTATATTTCATATTGTCACTGCCCCCTCACATGCTGCTCTTTGAGTTCTCAGTCCCATTCCTTAAGTCCTGGTGGTAATTGGGTTAATAGGAACAGGATGAGGCATGCCCAGGTTGGCCTTGTCCCTCAGTGGACACACAGGTCTGCTCTTGATGTGTGAGGCGCAGGAGACTTTGCAATGCAAAGCTTTCTCAGGAGGAAACCAGAGGCCGCGAGGGGTGCCTTAATGACATGTTTTAGCTTTAGAGGTTGAAAACAGTGGGGCGAGTAATTATTTGATCCCATGCTGAATTTAAAGGTTTGTTCTCACTTACAAATGGAGAGAGACAGAATATCAACTATAGATTTAGAAAAAACATATTACATAAAATTTATAAATTGCATCACATGTTATTGAGTGAAATAAACATTTGATCCCCAAGCAAAACATTACTTAGTACTTGGTGGAGAAATCCATATTTGCGAACACAGCAGTAAAAAGCTTTTTAAAGTTGGTCAGGAGGTTTGCACATAACTGAGGAGGGATTTTGGTCCACTCCTCTCTACAGAAACTCTCTAAATCTTTTAGGTTTATTGGCTCTTGTTGGCAACTTGAAGCTTTAACTCCCCCCACAGATTTTCTGTATGATAGAGTTCTGGCCGAGCCACTGCATGACCTTAATGTGCTTTCCCTTTCCATTTTACCTTGGCGGTATGTTTTGGATCATTGTCATGCTGGAAGACTCATCTTCAGTGTCCTGGCTGAGGAAGGGAGGTTGGCGTCCAAGATTTTTATAGCCCCAAAGCTCAATGTTTCCATGCTTGACTGTAGGGATGGTGTTCTTTGTGTCATACTCAGCATTTCTCTTCCTCCAAACATGGCGGGTCGAGTTGATGCCAAAGAGCTTGATTTTTCATCTCTGGTTTCATCTGACCACAGCACTTCTCCCAAGCCTTCTTTGAATCATTTAGATGTTCAGTGGCAAACCTATGATGGGCCTTTACATGTGTCTTTTTGAACAGGGGGCCTGCAAGAATTTAATCCATGGTCTTGCTCGCAGTGGTGGAGAGGCTGGAATGGAAGAAACTGATTTGGTGGACAGGTGTGTTATGTATATCCAAAAGTTGAGAATAGGAACACCTGCGGTTGGTTGGTTGCTTGATTGATTGATTGATTGATTGATTGATTGATTGATTGATTGGTATGTTGCTTGGTTGGTTGGTTGCTTGCTTGGTTGATTGGTTGTTTGATTGGTTGCTTGCTTGACTGGTTGGTTGGTTGTTTGATTGGTTGATTGATTGGTTGGTATGTTGCTTGGTTGGTTGCTCGATTGGTTGGTTGGTTGCTTGCTTGCTTGCTTGCTTGACTGGTTGGTTGGTTGGTTGGTTGTTTGATTGGTTGGTATGTTGCTTGGTTGATTGGTTGGTTGGTTGGTTGTTTGGTTGCTTGCTTGCTTGCTTGATTGGTTGTTTGATTGGTTGCTTGCTTGACTGGTTGGTTGGTTGTTTGATTGGTTGATTGATTGGTTGGTATGTTGCTTGGTTGGTTGCTCGATTGGTTGGTTGGTTGGTTGCTTGCTTGCTTGCTTGACTGGTTGGTTGGTTGTTTGATTGGTTGTTTGATTGGTTGGTATGTTGCTTGGTTGATTGCTTGATTGGTTGGTTGGTTGGTTGTTTGGTTGCTTGCTTGCTTGATTGGTTGTTTGATTGGTTGCTTGCTTGACTGGTTGGTTGGTTGTTTGATTGGTTGATTGATTGATTGGTTGGTATGTTGCTTGGTTGGTTGGTTGCTTGCTTGCTTGCTTGCTTGACTGGTTGGTTGGTTGGTTGGTTGCTTGATTGGTTGTTTGATTGATTGGTTGGTGATTGATTATATGAGCCACTGGGGCATACAGGGGGATCAAAATCTTATTTCAGTCAACTGCATGCAAACTAATTTGTAACTTTTAAGTGGTGTGTGTGGTTTTTAAAAATATATTGTTGGTTGATATTCTGTCTCTCTTCAGTAAAATGAAACTGCCATTAAACTTACAGATGAGCAAACTTACAAATTCATTAGGGAGTCGATGATTTCCCCAATGAATCTCCTCCTTACTCGTAATATTTACTCTGGATTCCTTCTTTAGAAGTCGGCAGTAACACAGACTTGTTCCATGTTCCCTTTTCAAAGTGATAATTTGATATTTGATTGACCTGCAACAGAAAAGACAAGGAGCCAGCTCCCTGGGGCTTTAGTTGAGATTACATAGTGTTCTTTAGTAACAGTATAATAATAAAAGTCGACTCTCTGAACTCGAGCCAAATCCATCTCATCCACATGCGCATCTATCCAATTCACAAACGCACTCACGCCTACACCATCCCTACATATTCTGTATTAGCCTATCACCAGTAAACTGTTGAATTAGTGATGCATGCATGTGCATTTGGCATATAGCAACACTTCACAGCCAAATGATGTATCACATCTTAATCAGCTTAGCCAAGTTTTGATCCAAAGGATTTTTTCCCCCCTTTCTCGTTTCATGTCATAATTCTATAATGCCATCTGCTCGACTGCTTCACATTCCTTCCCTCCAGGGACACACAGTATGGCTCAGTCCTCTACACGTTTTATACCTCGGCTCATAACGATGCTGTTTTTCATCTCTGTTCCTGTTGAATTCCTATGTTTATAAGAAATTCTCCTGAATGAGAGGCCCTTGACCTCTAAAGATGTACAATTTTTTTTTGACATGCCAGCTGTATAGGAGATGCTCTTTACAACAGCACTTTGTTTTATTAAGCGCCCTCCCCTGCCTGCCCTTCCATTTTTCATCATTGTCTACTGTCATCCACACATTTTTTGCCTCTCTTCATGCATAAGGATCCAGATGGGTTTTTGGAGGCAAAGGATGTCACAGTGACAACAGAGGGACGAATTGAAAAAGGACCATAAAGGAAAGAGAAGGTGTTGTGGAACACAGTGGAGGCGGGAATGCACTTTAGAACCCACACAGATGCTCAGACACTCACACAAGGCCATCCTGCTGTCAGACAGCACATTCACCAGCAGTTTTATTTGTAATATCATGCAACATTAGGCCATTTTTCTTAGAGGAGCATCTCAAGTTTGCCGAAGAGCTATGAAAACAACTCGACTCTCGCTGGCAATAAAGCCTTGTTACCTCCAACTTGCAGCTACAGGTAATGAAATCCAGGCAGCTGGGCTGACACGTGGTGATAAAATCTCATCTCGCAGTGCCGTGGGGCATCAAGCGGCGGCGTACACTCGTAATGTTCTTTGCTGCACTCAGTCCCTGAGGGCATGCCTCCTCTTCCTGATAGGGAGCTGCTGCAGAGATGTTCACAGTCCTGGCCTTTGTCACCCTGTCATCCTCGCTCTTACACACCACTCGTCCAATTGTCATCCACTAATGACTCTTAATGAAACTACACGAGTCTCGAAGAAGCTCGCACAACTGCATTGCAGGCAAAAAAGGATATGTCACAGAGCTATGTTGGCTAATTGACTGAATAATGAAATCAATAGATAGTAAAACACAGAAGCTACAGTACATGTCTTTTATAGCATCAAATCTTTACTTACTGCTCATCGATTGTCTATAACGTCAACAGACCACCTTTACTGCTAACCAAAGCATTAATAGGAAGCAACCAAATTTTCTCATAAATCTTTTATTGTTTCACCCCAGGGGAGCCAAAAATGAACCATCTATTACGCCTGCAAAGCTAGAACTTGCAACCTTACCATCACAGCCCCCTTGAATTATTGAATAGGCTTCTTAAGAAGGGACTAGGCATGCTTTGTGATCTAAAATCCTCTCAACATATTTCAAAATGAAGAGTGGTGTCCGTTTGAGTGTTTTTTCCCCCCACTGCACGCTATCTGCTTGTGACAGCAGGCTGTAATGCTGAGAAGGATTGTGGAAGGATTGCTCTGCCACACTCGCTTTGGAGGACATCAGGATTGTCTTACTACTTCCGAGACAGTGTTAAATCATGAAGGTTCTTCTTTGACCAGGCCTTAGGGTATTAGCAGCTCTGTAGTGCAATGGCTTCCACATTCACCTAACAAGCGTAAGATCCCCGGTTTGATCCCAAGAGGAGGCACAAATCCCTTCGGGGGTTGCGTCGGGGAAGGGCACCCAGCATAAAAATCTGCCGATCTGCAAACATGTGGAATCACCTGTTGTGGTAACCTCATGTGAATAAGGGAGCAGCTGATCGTAACTTTATGCTTTAATAGGCTATGAATTATTTTACTGAAAAAAAAAATGTTAAAAAGAGAAAAGAAAGTATCAGTTTGAAAAAGAGCAAATGCATCCTATTATGACCACCAAAACCAGTTTCATTGGGTGTAAAACATGTCAGGGATTGTGCAGTAATGTACTGGTGAGTACTGAATTTGTAGTTCAGCACCAATAGTCGCATTTGAAAGGATTTATCACAGGAGCAAAAGAGAGTTTAGCATCTTTAGGCTTTGATCTTACAGGCGAATGATTGGGTGGGTGAGGGGTCTTTCTCCTCCACCTGTTTTCTTCTTTTTCTTAAGATCTGTTAGTCGTTTTCTTTCATTTTTTCCCATATCAACTCTGATGTTTAAACTTTAACCATCGTCATTTCCATGGAAACACCTTGGAGAGGTGCACCTTTTCTTTTTTGGACACTATTCTTTCAGTTTCTTTATTCAGGCTTCCTCCTGTTATATTTATTTATTTATTGCCTCAAATTTATATACATATAAAACAGATTATAGACTATATAGAAGAAAAAGGAAACACTGTTTTACCTGTTCCAGCTTGTATTAGTCCACTTATGTCCACTAATCAAAGTATAAGTGATTCATGTTGCATGTGAACACAGGCTCTTCTGCATACAGTCCCGCTGTTCTCTCTGCGCCACCATGCACAGGCTGCAAAAAAACATTCTCCAAAGCTTAAGCTTATTTTATCTTTCTTCTATATTGTGTTACAGGCTTGCAATCCGGTGCTAGTGTGTTTCAAACAAATTGTTTATCAGCTACGTCCAAAAGGAAAACAAATCTTTTGAATGAAGCCTCTCTCTGGCTGCGTTCCCGTGCCTCCACAAACTCTCGCCAAGAACTCTTCTGCATATCTTAGAGGAGATAAATTATGCAGTTGGTGATAACGATGCACACTGTTAGACAAGGCATTCATAGGTTTGCTGTCAACTATGCACGCAAAAACAGATGGAAGGAGTTGAATAAAGCTGATCTATAACAGATTGCAACCATTTTTTAAAACTATATCTGTTTTTCTTAAGTTTGCGCCTGGCTTGTCATTGTGTGAAGTAAGCATGGATTAGTAGACTCTCTATTTTTTCAAGTCACTGTGATTCCTCCACTGTAGCTGTTAGAAATGACAAACACGTCACCTGAACCACATAAGGCAGGGATGGGGGAACTCCAGGCCTCAAGGGCCGGTGTCCTGCAGGTTTTAGATGTGTCCTTAATCCAGCACAGCTGATTTAAATGGCTGAATTACCTCCTCAACAAGTCTTGAAGTTCTCCAGAGGCCTGGTAATGAACTAGTGATTTGATTCAGGTGCGTTGACCCAGGGTGATATCTAAAACCTTGCAGGACACCGGCACTTGAGGCCTGGAGGCCGTGCTGTGAGTAGACGGCAATGACATTTTTATGATTAGGAAAAAGCCTCTGAACGTCCAGCCACTGCGATGAAGCCACACTGCATGATTTAAAGTTGCTATGTTCTTAGCTGCCCTGAGAGTAATTCTTACAGCATTGTGGGACTGATTGTTTTGGGAGAACATTAACGTCACAGCAAAACCAACAGCAGCCGACAGCTCTTTTTATGGAAAACAAATCCACGCATTTATCAATATACGTTTTCTGCCTTCCACCAGCTGCACTTCCGAAATGTGGGAGTAACCACGTTAGATTCCTCTGGTGATACCACCCTACTCCACCATCATCACCGCCTTTGTCCCTCATGCCCCGAGCCCGATCGATTCTGATGATTATGACGAGCTTAAAAGCTTCGGCACTCCCTTCCTCTCTTTTCTGCTAATAAAGACCAATCTCCAACTAAAGCAAATGCAGCGGTGTCAAATTAAAGGCAGGATGCCGGAGTGTCTAAATGAATTAAGCTCACGCTGCATCCAAGTAACTGGTTGTAAAGGAAGGCAGGAAGCAGATCAAAACAACTACTTTTAAAACCCCGAAAGACCAGAGTTTAAGAGCAGGTTTAACTTTAACCAAAGCCTCAGATCCAGGTTCATTTTCCCTCCTCTCACTTAGTTTGATAAAAGTAATCACAGCTTTCTTTTAAGCACCGGGGCCTCTGCTGTATAAGTTATTGACAGAACAATTGGAGTGGAAATAGGAGTCAGCACACAGCAAGGTCTCCTGCAAGGACATTTCTATTATTTTCGAGCTGAAAAAAAGGAAACAAGGAGAAATGTACCAGTGATTATCTAACTCGCGCACATAATGGAAACTTGTACAGCCTTCCTAATGTCACAGATTCAGTTTGAAATCCCCCCACGTACCGCAGGACACCAGAGTCGCTTTTGACAAATGGGTTATTTAGACCTTTATGACTCTGGCGGCAACTGCAACGGACAGATGCGCAAGGACATCTCAGTCGTTTGGCCAATTAATTTTTAAGTGATGGGGAAGTGTCGTGACAGTGCACAGCTCAACAGAAGCATCCCAAGAGGCAAAGTTACTGAATCGGGGTGGTCTAAAGTGAACCCAAGTAGAGGGGAATGTGTTTTGGGGGGTGCAGGTCCCTGCTCTGGAACAGAACTAAATGGTCTGGTCCGTCCTCCAAGCCATGTTTAGTCATACGAGCTAGCCAGGGTAATTAACATTTGGGGCATGGGTGACTCATCCCTGCTTCAGCCTTCACCCAAAGACAATTACAGAGTCACACCACTCTACCAACTGACACTCCATCATTACCTGCGAATCAGCAGAACACAGATGATACTCGCCGTCTGTCTCTCGCTCATCTGAGTCAGAGCTTTTATTCTGAGCGACGCGTCTCTCTATCGACCCATCAGATGTGTCTGTAAACAATATAAATGGGTGTGCAGATGGTGCCACAATTGGAGTACATTTGTATGGTTGCTCAAAGTGCTGTCGATCGGTATATGTCAAAGCCGTAATTGTGCGGCAGGCTGAAAGGTGCCGTATTGTGCTCGTCTTTGTCAGAAGTAATTAACGGCCATTTGAAAGATGTGCCTTCTTTTGTTATTTTTCATTCTTTGAGCGCTTCTTTTAAGAGTCTGAGCAGAGAAAGAGGCGTCTAATGAAGCATTCAGTGAAATGGCACATGCAGCGAGCTTCGTTTTTTTCCATCAGGGAGCCGTACTTCATCAGCTTGATTCAGCATATTGAGGACATATTCATCACTTGCCGATCCACCGGCACAAGGATTAAATACACCATCAGTGGAAAAGAAAAACTGTCTGCAGTGATAAAATCCTCATTCTTCTTTGATGAGACGTGAAAATGGGACACGATGGCGCGTGGAGCAGTTCTAGAGGAGATCTCACTGGGTTTAAAGAAAAAGTCAGGTGACAGTTACAGCTGAAATTGAAACATGAAGAAGATAACGTTGTAAAAGAGGAAGAATGGAGCAATAGAAGAATACAGTCGCAGGGTCTCGTTCATAGGAAATGTTCATCTATCTTTAAATGTGGAAAATGTCCACAGTGGACTATGAACATTGATTTTTAATGTGGCTTTAAAAATCTTTTTGGACAAATGAGTGGTCTGCTTGTGCATCCTTATTAGCCAATCAGCTGGCTAATTTAAGTCAAATGTGACCAATGGCTACTTATTCTCATTCTGTACGCTGCATGCACAAATGTACTCACTGGCCTCTTAATACAGGTATAACTGTTCAACCAATAAACCAATCACATGACTCGAGTATTTCAGGAACTGCTGATCCACTTGGATTTTCCCAAACAGCTGCCAGTAGTTCTTATAGAGCATGGTGTTGAAAAACACCATAGAAAGGCAACAGAAACTTAAATAAAGCACTCGTTACGACCAAAGCGTGCAGAAGATGAGTCTCCATTTCTGCTCCGACAGTCCGATGGCAGGGTCAGAATTTGGGATAAACGACGTTTAGGCTGCTGGTGCTAGTGTAATAATGTAGAGGATAATTTCTCGACACACATTGGCTATTATTTAAATGCCAACCTGTGTATTGTTGCTGACCATGTCCATCTCTTTATGACCACAGTGTACCTGCCCTCTGACGGATAGCACGCCGTGTCACAAATAGCCTCCACAGTCAATGCATCTCAATTCAATGGAGCACCTTTGGGATGTGGTGGAACAGGAGATTCACATCATGAGAGCAGCACATCATGAAGAGTTAAGCACTAGCAACATGTACCTAATAAAATAGCCTGTGAGTTGTTTGTTTGGCGAGACATTTGAATGACCTTTGCTCAACAAATTAACAAAGTTAATCTATCACTGGCTTAATGACAGCGGTTGTAAAAAATAAGAGCACATAAAAGCGAAATTCAATAAGTAACTACTACTGCTACAAATACATTTTGATCTTTCAAAAGGAAAGTAGGAAAAAACAAATTCACAGGGCAGATGTCACCTGTCAGGATCCTTCATGTCTCTCTGTTTCTTTTGTTGTTTCTGCTTCACCTCTTGGCAACATCATCTCAAATCGAGCATGGCTCAGTCTGACCACATCAATCCACAGCTGACTTTTTACTTTTGTGTCAGCAAGAATCCGGCTACAGATCCCCGTGGCTGCTTCTCAGCCCACCCTGGTGAGGTGTGATGTTTCTCAGGAGGACATCCTTAAATAGAGGGCTTTTACCATGACTTTAGAAGTAATCATCTTTGAGTCTGTGTTTAATGCGTCTCTTATCTGCGACATCCCTTTTAATCGCTTGTCTTCCTGACAAGCGCTTTGCACACTTAAGATAATATTAATACAGATGTGTCAGAAATTATTATTTTTGCCGCAATGAATGCATTTGTTTTGAAAAATGTGACAAAACCATGCTGTGGAGTAATAGCCTGCTCTCTCTTTACATTTTCCTAATTAAGCGTGTCAGCGCTACCGCGGGGCTACAGCTTGATTATCAAGTGGAGAACCAGCAACTTTTCACGCAGCTTACAAATGTCACAGCTGGTTTCAGTAACCCACTAGGATTTACAGCTGTGATTATACAACAGTTGATTCTAAAGTTAGCAGAAAACGTAAGGAAATTTGTGCTTGGTCGATTATTTCTTACAAATGGGGCACTATTTAAGGGGAAATAGACAGACTTTCCAATGATATAATATAAGCTTAATTGCCAAGAAACAAATTTCCTTATTTTTTCTGCTAAGTTTATATATCAGTATCATTAAAAGCGGTTTAACTGGACAGCAGTGTCCTCACTGATGCCATTAAATCTCAACCTCCAGTTAATGGGAATTTTATCTATTGTGGAAATACTCTCTGAGTCAATTGCTGTAATTTTATTCATATTTCCAGTATTTCCATGTCATCCGCTCTGCTAGAGAGCCGTGAGTAGCGCCAGCCGATCCACCCCATCAAACTGCCTATTAACGTCACTCTGTATACACAGCTTTATGCTGCGCTCCCAATAAAAAAACCTCAACGCCGGCTGCATTTATTAAATGCGCTTCTTTAAGAGCACATTGTTAGCGATGTTCAAACAGACGGGCAGAGCAGGAGAGGCACTGGCGCAGGGAGGACTATCCTCACTGGAGAAAAGCCTTTTATTTTCGTCACAGCGATTTTTCTATGGAAGAGGTGAATAATCCTGTCAACACGAGGGGCAGACTGCCAAAAACGCCGAATTATTATCCAGTTATGATTTGATTTCGGTGGATTTTCATGTGTTGCTCCATCTGCTTTACTGGAAAGAAGAGACTGGCTTACGTATTAAACACACCGGAGCTGGTTATATAAGAGATAAAGCTTTGTGCTGTTACTGTTGTTTTATGTTATTGACCCAACTAGGAAAGCAACCCACACTGGCACTTAGCATACAGGCACACGGGCTTCAGCGTGACCCTGATAGTTCAGCCCATACCAGCGCCTCAGATAAAGACTCCCATGCTGCAAGGGGAGACGGTGTTAAAAATGGTAGTTGATATCCAGAGTGTTTGGCTGGGCCTTTCTATCTTGAGTGCATACTGGAACAGTAAATAGTGGCCCGTAGACACTTCGGATGGAGGTTCGCTTTAAAAGAGGAGAGATATACCTTTCGCGGGCCCCCAGGGGCACTTAAGAGTGCCAAGAGAGTGTGACGCACGGGCAGCTACCTTCTGACCAGTGCAACTAGAGTGTCCTCATGCCCCTTCAGATCCAAGCTGCAGTAATTCCCTGCAAGGGCTGGGGAATCAGTAGTTCAGGAAGTTGCCATTTACAGTAATTTCATCTTCTGCCAGTTGAGGGAAAGTTAATGTCCAACCAGTGGTGTGATTAGTGTAATTTTACACTGATGATGTAGGAGTGGAGCAAACCCCCTGTCCTGTTTCTAAAATGTCCTAAACCGGACATTACTCTGTCACTGCTCCCATCATGACGTATCGTAATGCTGCACACGTGCAAGCAAATGTAAAGAGGTGTCCAAATGATCCAGATATGCAAAAGTTTTTAACCCTTCATGCATATAATATCGTTTTTCCAGCCTCTCTTCTTTTCCCCCGGCGGTCCGACTCTCCTCACGTTTAGAAGCACACACAGGAACAAAAATACCGAGCCATCACAAAAAAATGTGCTCGGTATGAATAAGTGAACGGTGAGAGAGGGGGATATGATGTCTCAGAGGACCAGATTTTTTTTCCAAGATGGAATGCTTGAAATGGACTTTAATTATTAATCATCAAGAAGCAGAAGAAAGGCTGAAATCGTTAGCTTCATAGCATAATTGCCTAAGTCACTTTGACCAGACAATGACTTAGGCACTTATGCTATGAAGCTAACGAAATAAAGAAATAGGGACAGTGGAAACTAAAAGAAAGTCGACGGTCTACGGTGATGCTTGTAGCTCTGCGAGGCCGGGCTAAGTGGCACTTCCACTGTAGTTTCATATTATAGCATGCTAATATTTTTGAAAACATTTCTGGTATTTGATCATAAACACAAGTAGTACATAAAAAATGACTTATGACCTCCTAAAATTAAAAACAAAGCACCTAGTGATATAGACGAGGAATATCAGTATTAGACTACTGAAGAGAAAGGAGACCACTGTGGCTACAATCACCATGATGCATCGCTTCAGATGACCAAAAATATCTGACAGACAGTTCATCCATTCACTAACCCACCCCTCACTGTCCTCGACAGTGTAGACTTTCTGTACTTTATCTTACATGAGGCTTTTCCCGCACTAATGATGAAAACTTTTGGAGGGTCTTCACCACTGTAATTGGGAATCAGACTGCACTGTCTCTTAACAGACTGTTAAAGCTTACACGCACATCCCAAAAGTCCACTGACACCAAGTAGTGTCTTTAAACTTCCTGGTATGATGGTTCATTACTAATATTTCCCCACTAAGCCACCCTTAATTCCATCTAGATATAAGTCTCGTGAGCTGTAACGCACACAAAAAGCTGTAAAACTCGCCTTTGGGTACATGTAGACTGCCAAGGATTATCCAATCTAACATTTAATAGCCTGACTTAAGCGAAGAGGGAGGTGGGGAGCAGCACAAATCCTTGACTCTCCCTGGGCAGGACAGGGGTACTTTAGTTCGTCTAATTAGCTGCGTGTGTCAAAAGCCAGGCAGTCGTCACAATTCGGAAGAGTCTCGGGCCCAAGCGTGGAGGAGAAGAAGCGACACGCTCAGGGACGAGAGATGTTGGCTATTAATAGTTTGCGAGCAGTGTGTGGCCTCTCTCCTCAGCTTAATTGCATTTCCCTGCACTGTAGTGTTTCTCGTGGCGCTTGGAGTTTCATTTTTGTGTTTTCCCCCCCTCAGTGCCAGTCCTGTTCATCTCCACCATATGAGCGTGGCAGAGGAAAACACAACAAGGAACAGGTAGCGTGCATCAAGCTGTCTCCAAGGGTGTGCACGTCTTTTTTTTCCTTTCCTGCGAGCTCCCGAGGTAATAAGACATTCTGCAGTTATTGGATTGTTTTGCTTCACTTCCCCTTTTTTTTCGTGGGAGGAGAGAGACAGAGTAAGATAGTACTGCAGCACCTACGCCGCACGGACAGAGACAACCTCCTCCTCCTCTCTGCGAGCACTCAGCCTCGCTAATGGCTAAATACATCACTTTCACCTTTGTCTAACTGCCCACAACGATAACTTAACACTTTTTGCAGTAGATGTGGCAGCAGAAGGGAAGGCGTTTTAAAGCATCCATGCATTTTGCACTTTCTCTTTGCGATATTTTTATCCTTTGATCGAGTCTGCATGTTCCTCCTTGCAGAAACATCCTGATGTCTCCCAGCTGTGGGTTTGAGCCTTGAGGATGAGGCTGCCAGTGTTTTCCCAGGCGGCGCAACATATTGGTGGCCATCTGCCTCTCTGCAAGCAGCACCTTCACACTGAGCAAGGCTGCCCACCCACTGAGTCCAGTGGCCACGCGCGCTGAGCCCTCAAAGTCCCAGCACCTCTCTATTGCTTGACCTATTCGACATCTTAAATTAGACAGGCACGTAGGTAAAGCAACGACGCAAGAAACTCCACCAGGTTTAGACCACAGCGAATGCTTTAATCCTTTCTAAGATTTTGTCAAAGATACCTTCGATTATCCGGCTGCTTGGCTTTTTTCTCAAAAGCTTCAAATCAAAAATCGCCTTTTCAAAAACAGGAAAGGCGGAAAATCCTGTCATCTGAATCATCTGTCTGTTGTCACTGCGTGTGAGTAAAACATGGAATGATGAATATTCCCTAAGGCAGCATCCCGACAAGCAAAAACGAGCCTCTTAAATACGCCGCCTCCAGACATGTGTAGCATTACGTAACGAAGCTGTACAGTGAAATCCGTGGAAGTGCCCGGTGTTACCGCAGCTATATGTTCTCCTCTGCCAACTCGAGAGCCTCTCGGAATGGATGAACACGAACAACGCTGCATAAATAACCCGCTGCCATGTAGAAGAGCCACAGTTATGACACATGGCATGAAATCTAGGTTCGGTAGCGCTGATTTGACGATCATTATGTTAGATTGTAAAATGCCCCCGCTGCTATCCGAGCAGGCGGAGTGTTTACAGTACGACCGAGTTGTTGCTGGCAATGCACTTCCACCGACTCTTATCTCGCCAAATGCATGTGACACCTCTTTCATAGCACAAAATGCCAAGGGCATCATTATGAGAAGTGATTTATCAAGATTCAGCCTGACACTTTTTTCCAGGTGAGTGGCACACTCAAGTGTTTATTACAAAGATTTCCTCAGGCTGTCACCAGGCCTTAAAGCTCCACAGTGGCACATAGTTAACAACATGCCTAAAAGGAAAACATTTTTATCAAGCGATGCCGCTACTGTCAACATCTATTTCGCACCTGCTCTTCCGGATTTCTTCCCTAATCTGTTTACCTGGACGTATGAAGGGACGGTGATTAAAAGCAGGATGAAACACGAGACTGGGGGCAGCTTTCAGAGGCAGGCTCGTAGCTCATATTTTACCATAACCAAGACAGATCCTGTAGTTAAAGTCTGATCAAATGATCAAAAGAAGCTCTATAATTCTTTTTTTTTCTTTTTTGTTGAGTGGGCTGTCATAGTGCTCGCAAAGGAATAAAGTAAAGTAATTCGTGGGTTGAGGAGAAAGAACCAGCCCTGGAGAATCAGCCGCTTCTCCCCAGCCGAAAAAATCGACACCATTAACCTCCAATACTGCTGAACCTCTCCAATCAAACAGCAGCTAGTGGAAGTGAAGGCACCATGGGGATGTGGTAATTACACATGTCACTGAAGGACCTCTCGCTGCCAAAACCATCCACCGAAGGGATTGAAAACTTATTAAAACTTTGCTGGGCTCGGGTTTGCCAGTGTTGGGATACAGTAGTAGGAAGTGGGTCCTGAAGAGACAGGAGCTTGTTGTAAGGTAGTGGAAAGAGAGGCTTCCTGACACCTGACAGTGAAACCAGTGTGTGTGAGGTAGATACACATTCATACAGACCAGTGAGCTGTCAGGAGCCCGTATACGGGTCACTGCCTCTCAGCAAAGTCTTTTTCCTATCTTATAGAAAGCACAGCACACGCAGACTTGCCTTTCTGTAGACGATCATATTGGGGGAGTCCTCCTCGGGATCAGCGGTGCCCGTTCCTCCCTGGTCTTTGGACCCTTCTGCCATTTTCTCTAAATCCTGTCGAGAAAAGCAAACGCACCATTAGAAGACAGCATCCGGCATCCGCTGAAGGGTCGAAGAAAACAAAATGAAAAACGACAAACATCAGACGATAACTGCATTTCCCCCGAGAACCAAAAGTTCTCCAGCCTTTATCGGAGCGACATTCAGCTGTCAAAACGCATGCCGCTGTCTCAAAAGCAAAAAAAAGACAGAAAAGAGGACGCCTGTCATAGCAGAGACAGATAAAAGGGCCCAGGTAGGCCGATGTAGGATGAATAATAAATAAGCCACAAAGCCAGATCGTGAACACACAATACCTTAACCTCAGCGGGTGTTTCTGCAGTTGCCAGGGGCTGTGCGAGAGGTTGCCGTGTAGCTCTGTTTAATTTGAAAAATAAAGACTGTAACTACATAAATAAAGTCAGTGGTAAGGATGTGGTAACAGTTGAGCTGGGAATGCTCAACAGTTTGTGGATAAAGGTTGAAATAAATAGCTAGAAATAATGGAAGGACAACTGGAATAGTTAATAATTACCTTAAAGGAAATACTCAAAGTAGCCCAATGAATAAGCGCTGATGTGGAAGAGTAGTGGGCTCAATAGCATTAAGGATCCTGAAAAACACTGACGTATGCAGACAGGTAGATGCACAAGATATTTGCAATTAACACTATTAGATAACCTCATCTGAGTTCATCTTATATAAAAAGTGCCACTGCAGTAAAATGTGTCAGCAAGGAGGAATCAGGAAGGCACTAATTATGTATAAAGCACAGATGTCGGTGTCCTCAGCACACAGTGAGTGCGGCTGCGACGTTGATGACTCATCTTAACAGAAAGCTGATGTTCATAATGAATGAACCTTCACCGAGGTGATACCGATAGTGGCTTTGAGCGTGGTTAGCGCTGGCCACTGTGTTTGTTGTTGTTTTTATGCTAAGCATAAGTAAATGTTGACTCCATTAGCTGCAATCATACGACGGTTACCTCTGATCTGCCTGCACTCCCAACATTAACCTCCCCCAGGCTTCATGCTTTGAGAGCTGCTGTTAAGGGATTTATTTACTTTCTCTAGGCACACACACACACACACACACACACACACACACACACACACACACACACTCAGGGAATTAATTCTGCTTAAGTAAGGATTTTCATAACCTGGTGACGGGCGCTTCACAAGCCCTCTTAGCTCCTTTTGCATTTGAGGTACCTGTAAAATGTAAAATGGCTTTTTAACCATTTGCTGGTCCTTTAATTGGGAGGTGAGACTGGTGAGGAAGTAGATCACATAGTTTAACACATCCTTAATTTTTGGTGTGAGAGAAGAAAGCTGCCATTCATTGTTGTTGACAGTTATTCCTGTTTAAACAGAGCTGTGGTAAGCTACCGAGGGGCAAAGAATAGTGGCTACAGATGGCATTTCATGACAGGGACACGTGAGCATGCTCAAATGAAACCTTCATACATTAAACCTGCAGCTGGCATGGGGGATTTGGAGTGGCTGTATTATATAATTGCATCTCGCAATGTTACAACTTACTTCAACTTTTGAAGATAATAGCCGTGACGGAGACAGGAAGGGGAAAAAATCATTGGTGTTACCGGTTTGCACGGCAGCAGACGTGCAAGGTGGCTTCGCCACTGTAGCTTTCATTTATTACACCGTAGAGCATGGTGATGCGCATGAGTGAATAAGTAATCATCCGCTCTTGCCTCACTGTTTGTTATTGCCACCAGAAGTGCAGAGTGCAGCACTCCCCATTGGCTAACACGTCTGTGCGCTTTTTAGAGTCTGAGCACATTAGACAGCTAATCTTTGCGCCCGCCTCAAGGGTCGTATCCAGACAGAGGAGGTATGGATTGCATAGCACCTGCTCGAAGAAAACAATAGTGTACCAATAGTTCCCCTGCGGATCAGGAAGCTGTAATTCTGGAGAGCAACTTCCTTCTAATGAAGCTGCTCAAACATGATGAAACAGACAGATGAAACAGGCATACTGAGAGCTGCTGAAAGAAACCAAAGTGGGCCACATATGCCCTCATGTACACCACATGTGTGTATGTGTGTGTGCGTGCGCTTCTGCCCATGCATATCCACAAATCTAAGCACGCAGCAAAATCCAATTCATGAGGAAACACAAAAGGACATTGCACACACACACATTCACAGACGCAGACCCCCTGTGAGTCCACAGATGCCCGGTCAACTGAAACAAACTGGAATAAAACTGGCAGAGAGTTTGCAGAAAGCCACGTAACAAGCCGTGCTCCAGTTACAGCCAGAGCCATATTAAAAACAGCGAGTCCCAAAGCCATGTTCACTTGAGGCAGGCGAACGAGCCCGGTGCAGTGCAACATCTGTGACACCTGACAGTTGCTGATACTGAAGCGTTTTATTACCTTAACAACAAAATATCGCCCGGTCCACTCGGCTCCCCCTGGCTGGCTTCCCCTTAGCAACAAGCAGCAGGCAGGTTCATGGTATAATTGGCACAGGGAGAGAGAAGGGGATGAAGAAAAAGGGATGGAAGCAGTGGAGCAGCGAGAAAAAAGAGAGACAGAAAGAAATACAGAAGGGAAAAGAAGCTGGTTGGCCACTGCAGTATTCCTCTAGTTCTCCTCCTCCTCTTCTTCTTCTCTCTTCACCAGCCCTGCCTTGCCCCGGCAGTTCAGGAGATCCTCATGTGTGCACCTCGTTCACCCCCCCTCTCCCTCTGTCTGCATGTGCACGACTCAGAGCGAGAGCAAAAGAGAGAGTGTGTTAGGGAGGGAGGGAGGGAGATCTGTGCAACAGAGAGGGGCAGATCAAGTTGAAAAAAAGGGGGGAGGGATGAAGGAATTAAAGAGAATATAAAGAGGAAAACAGAGGGAGGAGAAAGACGGGCAGGAAGAGAGAGCGAGAGAGGGTGTGCGTGTGTGTGCATGCGAGAGAGAGAGAGAAGTGGATGCACCGCACAGAGGAAAAGGAGGACAGAGAGATGCACACTGCAGCAGCAGCGCCCACTGATGCTGAAAATAAGAAACATTTCATTAAGCGGATATTGAAATGCTAATATAAAAACAAGTTAGTGAGCACACACTTATACACACACACGCACAGACGCTGGCTATAAATACATATCCCAGACTCTTTGAGCAAGCAACCTCAGAGAAAATGCTTTCATTATGCATTCAAAGCTCATGTATGAGAAGCCGCCCGGGTCCCAAAATTAGACTTTTTCTTGTATTTCTTAGGGGGATGGGGGTGTGTTTCTTTTATCACGGACAAAGTCCACTTTCCATGTCCTCGAGTATGCCGAACATCCGCTCATGTTTCTTCCTCCACCCATTCAACCCATTCTAAATGCATGTTCTCCTCCCGTCCTCTCTTCATGTAGAGTCATTCAAGCTTAAATGGCAAACCCAAACGAAAGAACCTTTTCTCCCCCCCCCCCGCCATAAATTAGATCCCAAAAGCCCCCGAGAAAGACAGCCCAGAAATACATGGCATGGCCAATTTGTGAGTGCATGCGTGCAGAGTGTGCACACACACACACACACACACACACACACACACACACACACACACACACACACACACACAGATGTCTGGGTTTGACAAAGCCGGTTCACCAGCTATCAAGGAATTGTGTAGCCTGCTCCTCTTCACTGCACTTTTCCTTCTTTTTTTCCACAGCGTGCTGTTATCTAAGCGGACGTCCCAGCTTGGCACAGACCTCTCCTCGTTGCTTTTTGAAAATATTTCAGGAAGCTTCAAAATGTTCTTCGCAACACAGAAAAACCCTGAACGCAGGTTTAATCAAGCCTGACAGATAAAAAGCTGCACTTCTCATTATTAGAAGTACAATTTGTTCGGTGTGTGTTTCTTCAGGCAAAGAGCAGATTAAAATTTGAACAACCCGAAGCTGCTACTGTTCTCTGTAAATGTTGTAACCAAGGGAAACTGAGGTCACAGATACTCACCCACGGTGCTTACCCTGCACATTTTCCCACTACTTATAGGCAGGGAAAGAGCAGGAGTGTTACATCCTCCCAAAACTACAAAACTGCTATGATAACTACACATTTACCCTTTTTGTACATCTGCAGTGATACATAACACACCTCGCCCGCAGAATACAAACTGCATATGATCCATGCTGTATACCTTCATGCTCCACGAGGTCTCTCGGCGATTCAGTACCATCTTTAACAAGGTGACAGACAGGCAGCCGGCAGACAGACAGGGACTCTAATCTGCTTTGAGGGGGCCAGTCCTGCCATAATCTGCATTAATGCTAAATTATTGAACAGCCTGCTCAGATCCACACTACTGCCAGAGACCAACACTGTTAGCCACACACAGCACAGCAAAGATCTCGCTTGCTTTTAGAGAGACTTAAGAGGAGTGTTTTTATGCTTTTTGCCAGATTTTACATCTAAATATGTGGAGATACACAGAAGACATTCATTATTTAAAGAAATTATTGTGGATTAGTTTGCTGTTTTTTAAGGCTTTCTGAAAATATTATTTGCATACCTATTGGTACCATGGGAGTGTCATGCTAGTCTACAGTCCTGTACTCTCAATAATTAGTATAACTACCTTTATTCTACAAATCCTGAACTCTCTTTGACAAGCTTTGTTCAGTTTATTTAAGTAGTCTTTAGGAGTAGTTCTCCGGGGTTCTTGAAGGACCTTCCCACACAGCTTCATTAATGCTAAGGTCTGCGCTCTGAGGAGGCTGTTTTTCAGATATCATCTTACTGCATGACCACTGAGATTATTGTCCTGCTGAAACATGAAGCTGATATTAAAGATGCTTTCTAGATGGTACTGCATGGTGGATCAAAATCTGCTAGTACTTTTCTGTCTTCAGAATTCCTTCAATTTTCATAAGATCCCGAACACCACTGGATGAAATGCTGCCCCAAACCATGACAAGACCCTCCACCCTGTTTTACAGATGGCTGTAGACACTCACTGTTGTACCTGAATTCCTCCATATATGTCAAAAACAAATTTAAGTTTAGATTTATCGCTCCATAAGAACTGTTGTCACTGATTTTCAGTTTAGTTCTTACTCACTCTGTTTCTCTTCCTTAGGAATGGCTTCTTGACAGCTGCCCTTCCACTGAAGCTATTTCTGAGGCTTTGGCAGAGAGTAGATGGATCAGCTGAAGGGCCAGATGCTTCTCTCAGGTCTGTCAGGTCTTTGGTGTTTTATTTGGGTTTTTTTTTTACATGATCAGATACTGTTCATCTGCTGTAGATGTTTCACTACTTTTCCTTTGTCCTCCACTTGTTCAGTTTACATAAATATCTTAAAGCCACACTGCACATCATCCCAAGATATGCGTAGGTTTCAGCTACCAGCTCTTTGGGAATCACCGTGTTGGTGCAAAAATACTATTTTACGCCTGTCAAACTGTGTTATCTGTGGCATTTTTCAGAGATTTGTTTAAAGAAATGGGAACAAATTATGTATTTTTCCAACGGGCTTCTGGTAACAAAATGCCAAAATAAACTATTTAAAATTGATTCTTAGCTAAGTTGTCTATTATGTGCAGACACAAAACTGTCTCACCCCTTTTTTATGCTTAAAGTTTAAGTGACCTAAGCAACACACAAAAAACATTCCTTAAAAATGATCCGTTACTAGGACTGAACTGAAACAAGAGGGAAAAGGCAGCCACTGTCCAAAGACAACATTTGAAAGACTTCAGAAAGCCTAGAGAACTGTTGTTCAAGACCGCTTTAAGTTTTAAGGTCCAAGAAAATCTGCTTGGAGGCAAAATATAAGGAAACGGAGGGCAGCTCAAGACTTTTGCACAGTACTGCATAAGCACTACTAGCCTTGCATGTCTGGATGCAGTTTTAAGATAACAGTGGGATTAAGAAAAAGTGAAATATTTATAGGGTATAATGTTAATAATACATAATTATCAATTATTAAAATGTTCTTGTTCGCTTTTGGTTAAGTTATGGTTACAGAGGCCTAATCTGTACACTCCACAACACGACCTCCAATCTCTAAACAAAAAGATGAATTTGACTGCTGGATATATATGTTAGCAATTAGCTATGAATTCTTTTAAATGTGACAATTTTGTTAACATCTGACCCAAAATAGCCGAGGAAGATCAGTCCTAAGCAAATGCGGCTTCAGCAGTCTGTGTAACACATTGTCATCATCTTACACTGATAGTCTTTTAAATACAAATTCCCGCTCCATCGCCATGCTAGCAGCAGAGCTGTCATTGCTAGGTAGACAGCTACAGTATATTAATTTTCATGACTTTTGCGATGATCAATTCAGAAGCACCCCACTGTTATGTCCCAATATCATAACATCAATTTAGTGCCAACTATATAAACATTAACAGTTGAGATAGTAGAGATATTCCAACACTACAAGAATCATATTTAACTCATTTAAATGTCACTGCTAGCGGCACATAAGACTACATTATCTTTCATATTTGTTTTAACTGGATTCATTAAAACAAATGGACTTCTAAGGCCAGTGTGGCCAAGAGAAACTACTTTACTGATCATTACCTAGCAGTGGCTCAGTGGCCAGAAACCTGCAATCTCAGCAGTGGCTATTTTTGCTATTGCTACGTTAGCTTTGCCATTAACCAGGGTAAACTTCATATAAAGTCTCCGAGCAGGCTGCTCTCTCATTTGTCATATTAGCAAACAACACTTGATGGCACTAACAATAGTCGTGACAAAAGTACAGAAATCCTGTACTTAATTAGCAGTACAGATACAACTGTCTAAAAACAGTCCAGTAAAAGCTGAAGTACTGATTCAATTTCTTTACTCAAGTAAAAGTTAAAAAGTACAGGTTCTGAAATCTAAGTAAGTAAAAGTAAACCTACTCAAAGTAAGAAAGTAAAAGTAGCTCTTTGGATTGTTTCTACAGGGAGTGCAGAATTATTAGGCAAATGAGTATTTTGTCCACATCATCCTCTTCATGCATGTTGTCTTACTCCAAGCTGTATAGGCTCGAAAGCCTACTACCAATTAAGCATATTAGGTGATGTGCATCTCTGTAATGAGAAGGGGTGTGGTCTAATGACATCAACACCCTATATCAGGTGTGCATAATTATTAGGCAACTTCCTTTCCTTTGGCAAAATGGGTCAAAAGAAGGACTTGACAGGCTCAGAAAAGTCAAAAATAGTGAGATATCTTGCAGAGGGATGCAGCAGTCTTAAAATTGCAAAGCTTCTGAAGCGTGATCATCGAACAATCAAGCGTTTCATTCAAAATAGTCAACAGGGTCGCAAGAAGCGTGTGGAAAAACCAAGGTGCAAAATAACTGCCCATGAACTGAGAAAAGTCAAGCGTGCAGCTGCCAAGATGCCACTTGCCACCAGTTTGGCCATATTTCAGAGCTGCAACATCACTGGAGTGCCCAAAAGCACAAGGTGTGCAATACTCAGAGACATGGCCAAGGTAAGAAAGGCTGAAAGACGACCACCACTGAACAAGACACACAAGCTGAAACGTCAAGACTGGGCCAAGAAATATCTCAAGACTGATTTTTCTAAGGTTTTATGGACTGATGAAATGAGAGTGAGTCTTGATGGGCCAGATGGATGGGCCCGTGGCTGGATTGGTAAAGGGCAGAGAGCTCCAGTCCGACTCAGACGCCAGCAAGGTGGAGGTGGAGTACTGGTTTGGGCTGGTATCATCAAAGATGAGCTTGTGGGGCCTTTTCGGGTTGAGGATGGAGTCAAGCTCAACTCCCAGTCCTACTGCCAGTTTCTGGAAGACACCTTCTTCAAGCAGTGGTACAGGAAGAAGTCTGCATCCTTCAAGAAAAACATGATTTTCATGCAGGACAATGCTCCATCACACGCTTCCAAGTACTCCACAGCGTGGCTGGCAAGAAAGGGTATAAAAGAAGAAAAACTAATGACATGGCCTCCTTGTTCACCTGATCTGAACCCCATTGAGAACCTGTGGTCCATCATCAAATGTGAGATTTACAAGGAGGGAAAACAGTACACCTCTCTGAACAGTGTCTGGGAGGCTGTGGTTGCTGCTGCACGCAATGTTGATGGTGAACAGATCAAAACACTGACAGAATCCATGGATGGCAGGCTTTTGAGTGTCCTTGCAAAGAAAGGTGGCTATATTGGTCGCTGATTTGTTTTTGTTTTGTTTTTGAATGTCAGAAATGTATATTTGTGAATGTGGAGATGTTATATTGGTTTCACTGGTAAAAATAAATAATTGAAATGGGTATATATTTGTTTTTTGTTAAGTTGCCTAATAATTATGCACAGTAATAGTCACCTGCACACACAGATATCCCCCTAAAATAGCTAAAACTAAAAACAAACTAAAAACTACTTCCAAAAACATTCAGCTTTGATATTAATGAGTTTTTTGGGTTCATTGAGAACATGGTTGTTGTTCAATAATAAAATTATTCCTCAAAAATACAACTTGCCTAATAATTCTGCACTCCCTGTATCAGCTGTTTTTTGTGCTATACTAATGTAATGATAAATCTTCTAATATTAGAAGATGGGAATACAAACTTTAATTTCTAAACAAAAAAATAAGGAACATTTTTTAAAAATCCTCTACTTTCTGATGCCTACATTTTAGAACCTGATTGAACAAGATGTTTCATGAGTTGTCCTGGCTGATTTACATCCTCTTCACTGATAGTAACCAGTTATGCTGTCTTTTTTTCTAGATGCTATAAAGTTGGTATGAAGTTGGAATTCATCATCAGCTAAAATTCACATTAATCTCTTCCACACTTGATGTATCCTAACTCTGACCATGAGCACTGCAGCCACTGTCCACTAATAAACTGTTCTTCGCCTTAAATTAATCACAACACTGATCCGTGTTAACCCATGACTATGGCACACGATTTTGCATCTTTCATCTCTTCTTTATGCGACGTCCCCTGGTGATTAATACACGAACAGGACTTTCTTTTATGTGTTACTGTTTAGCCTTAAATTGGTTTGATGTTTGAAGGCCCACAAATGGTAAAACCAAAAGTAACAAGCCTGCTTTGAAAATGTAAAAGTACAGATATTTTTAAAATGTAGGGCATAAAAGTAAAAACTTATCAGAAAAAAAAACACTCAAGTAAAGTATAGATACTTGAAAATTCTACTCAAGTACAGTAACAAAGTATTTGCACTTGGTTACCAGCTCTCTGGCAGGTTTAAGCCATTCAAAGCAGCACATCACTTGTAAAAATGTCTTATTGGTTAAAAATGAATAATAGAGTGCTATCCCCAAACATAAAAAAAAAGCACAACCATCCCTTTGTTTTATTTTTACAATATGAAAATAAGCATTAATATCTATTATATTTTTGCAGTCACTGATTAAAAACAGGCAGAAATAGATTACATCTTCAGTTATGACATGAACTTAGGAGGTCATTTTAATAATAGCAGGTTTGATACAGAATAACTGCGATTTAAACGACTAAACATCCAAACAGGCCTAAATCACACCGATCACTCGTTGGATGCATAACGGTCTACGTCTCCGCCCTGACTTCTCTCAGGGTATCCTGATCAATCAATCTGTCCCACGCAGCCCTGAATGTGTCTGGACAACCGCCTTGTGTAATCAAGCTTGAGTGGAAAAACAGCACCTCTCTGTTAATCACAATACAACAGCGGGCAGCCACAAGGCCGCCAACAGGTATCCATTTACTCAAAGCCACCTCACATAACCCCCAGCAGTTGTGCTAGTTTCCTGTTTTGCTCTTGTTGATGAATGGCGTGTCTAAATCGCAGTGCATCTGCCACAAATGTCACACCAGAAGACCACTCAGCAAGACAAAGTGTAATTGAACAAAATATCTTTAATAGATATAAACTTTTTTTGTGTGTTTGTTTTTACACATCACAGCTCAATGGAAACAGAATCACATGCTGACACACATGTTAAGAATGAAGGCATAGGGGCAATCTGCTACCGTTATGGGCCTACGACTCATTTTGTCTGAGTCCGGCTCGTGGTTCCACTCTGCACTAGCAAGTAAAGCAGAAATACATCAAAAATAACTGTAAAAAATAAGAACGAAGGTGCGATTTTGATGAATATTAAACTCTCCTTATATACAGTTGCACAGCATCAGGGTACAAAAGGAAATAGTTAAAGTATGAGGCTTAAATAAGGACTGAGCTCGGTCATCTGCAGACCAGATTCTGTGTGGGCTTTCGCACAGATTTACAGAAGTACAGAAAACTGTAGCTGGGATTTCAGGACTTACACAGCATCTTATCTGCAATAATATAACAGTACCAACTGACTCCATCCAAAGATTTAGGGATCAGATTGAGGCATTTCAGCGTGCTATGGGAGGAGAAGGATGTGAGTTCACTGTAGTAGTATTTTACATCTTGTCAACACTAAGTGGCACTCTCAAATCAATCCACTGCAGCAGGCAAAAGTTTTTAGGATTAAAAATATCAATATATTCTCTAGCACTGTACTCTGGATCAAAAGTTACCCGCCTCCTGCTGGAAACTTTTGAGTCAAAGGATACATCTTGTCACGTAGGAAACCATTACTTGTATATACTGTACATATCTAACTGCATATGGCTGTTTTGCTTTTCTTGGCCATCATCTTTGACATAAATACTCTTTACATTATTATATCAAGGGAAGGCATGAGAAAAGTAAATGTGAACATCACATATTTACAATAATCTGAATAAGTGACACTGAATTGTCGATTTCTATCTTTATGGCACCCATATTGTGTTTGTGATATATATATTTTTTTTATCTTTTCATGTGACCAGTAGTCCTATACATGTTTTACTTGCAATAACCCTCGCTACACTTGCACAGACTTTTACATAAGCGATACAGACAGGCACTCGACCTTACAGTGTTTACAGTATGTGCTATGCAAAGGGTCTGTCTGTCTATCTGTGCCTACCTACCAACACTAACCATCAAAAATGCAACTCCCATCCTCTCTTATAGTATCTACTTTATCTTTTTTCTCTTTGTTAGTAATACAAAAATAATCAGTGTTGTTATCTGTGAACTGGGAAAAGTGGAGAATGTCTTAACGGCAGCACATTTACAGCACACCTGTCAATTAAGATCAGAGCAACCTGGGACTATATTCAGCAACTCTTGAAGAAATTTTAATTTGTGTTAGAGGTTTTTCTTTAATTGGAAATCCGTCCACTTAAAATTAGGTTACAGCTGGGGAGCTAAACGGTGACTTTAAATCCCTTTAGGTTTGGGTTAGTTTCGAAATCGTGCTCTCGCTTTCTCTGACATGCAGGAATACCAACAGTCCATTCAAGGGGGGGAAACAAAAACATGTTATATTTTATGAGCTCCTAAGTAAGGGAGACCATGCTGATGAAAACTGACACACAGATACGCCGCTGCTCTTTTTTGTCTATCACCCTGGTTTCTCCTTTGTCTTTTGTGGTGACTATTCAAACAGGTCCATGAGGCTGAGGAAGGATGATGTTTACATCCATGTTGGCACTAGTTTGTAACAGTACAAGAGTGACACTGTTTTTTTTTTAAATGTGATTCTGTTGTGCACCGAAGATTACTGAAACGTTTGAAATCAGCTTGAGTAGTGGTTATTCTCCCAGTGGAGAGCGGTCAGCAGCAGCGTGCATCAGTTCATGTCGATGGTGTTAAAGACCCACTCTGTAAACTTCTTCAGCTTGGCGGAGGCGCTGTAGGACTCCTCAAGGAGACGCTGGTTGTCCTCTCGCAGGCTCTCAATTTGAGCTTGTAGTGATGCCTTGGCATCCTTCTCCTAATGGTTACAAAAGGCACATGCAAACAATTTCAGGTTCATACTTAGATTTTGCATCTATATTGGAGGCAGTGCCATCAGCCGAAGAGGAACAGGATCAATCTAGCATCACAAATCACCTTCTTTAGATCCTCCTGTAGTGCCTTCACCATGGATTCTAGCTGGCTCACCTTCCCCATCAAACAAGCTGGAGTCTCTCTGTTAGAGGAAAAAGCTTGAGATTAGCTGGGACCAACATCTCATCTTAAATCATGGGTAAATGTTTCTTAGTCCAGTCTTTCTCAGTGATGGTACATATAGCTTGGCAATCCCCAACAAAGACTATTGTACTATTGGTATGATTCATCGGTGATGCAGTGGTGTGCGATTTGCAGAAAATCAGTGTGTTTGGTGGCACATTTCTGGAAAAACCAGTGGATGAAAGCAAACACTGGATCTAGGCCATGACCTGAGGCCTCTCACCCTGGCGAAGGCTGTCTCAGTGGAGCCGCCTGAGGCTCGGCCTGCTGGGGACTGGTGGCTGCTGCTGCTGCTGCACTCTCAGCCATGGAGTTCTCCTCCTGGGCTGCTAGGAAAACCAGCCTCTGCTCTGAAGTATTAAAAAAAAAAAACAGTCAAATGTTATGTTATCTGACCTAAACAGAGAACAAATACAGTGTAACAGTGCCCTCTTCTGATAAAAACTAAGATAACGAGTGGATTTCTCTATTACAAAACTAATTTAACCTTCACTTCAAATGTCTTTTTGTTTGTGGTTTGTTTTTAAGGATGAAATGAAAACATGACGTCTGGTTACCCTCAAAGGCCTTGGCAGCATCTACCAGGTGGGCCCAGTCAAGCGGGCCATCTGCCCCCGTGTCAGGCAGGGGCATGAGGACAGGCTCTTGCAGCTGCTGTTTCTTCCTCTCTTGGTCCAGCTCTGAGCTGTCTGGGGCTGACAGGTCTCCTGGGAAGGAAAAGAACACAGTTAAACACAATGAATGAGATTTGTATCTGTTTTTAGGGGGCTGAAGATGGGAAACTTTATAGTCAACGGTTTTAGCACGGCTTGGCCATATGACTTTTTCAGTTGCATTGTGCTTAGTGTGTTTAATTCTTCAACACAACTCTTTTAGACAAGCTTTCCTCTCATTTCTTTAAGTATTCCTCGGGAATAGTTCTCCGGGCTTCTTGGTGGACATTAAAAGCTCTTCTTTAGATGTCGGCTACATTTTTGTTCTGTTCTCTCTCAGGATGATCCTACACTGCTTCAGTAATGTTGAGCTCTGGGGAGGACATTCTTCAACTTTTTCAATCCAGGTTTGCTGAAGACATCTTTAAAAAATTACAGCAAAGTCAGGCTCCTTGGAACAAAAAGAAAGGCTTGGCTCAAGACTATTGCACAGTAGTCCATCTGCTCCGTTATGAACAAGAGGTCACACGGCACATAACGAAGCATGTTTGAGTTAGAAGGTTTTTTACTCTTCCTGATTCCTGATGCTGATGCGTAAACCACTACACTTTGGAGCCACTACAAGTTCAATCACAGAAACTAAATATTTACCGAGGGATTTGTGCGATGCTCGCCGACTCGGTCCGTGGCGGGTGGTGGGTGAACGTGGGATGGTTGAACAGGAGAAAAGAAGGTCAGTAGGCGTTTCACGCTGTCCACTAGAGGACGGCTCCCTCTGCCCGCTGTAAATGCTCTCATCAGACAGGGTTCTCTGAAGGGAACGTCGACTGGGTGGGGGGCCTGGAAACAACGGCTTCACGTAGGGATGGAAGCAGACAAATATTCTATTAGGGTTGTGCCATATCATATTGTCCGTGATAGTAATTATAAAAGCTTTTTAGCAGGGCTTAAACAGCTGGTTAAAAACCTCGACCCAATATGTTATATCCCAGGTAGTTTTATCATGTGGTCTTGTACGGCCACTGAAGAGTTACAATATCAGGTTACATTAGCTGTTGTTAAACTAAAGTACTTTTTGTGTTTGTGAGAACCTTCACAGATATAAAGGATTTAACAGATTTAACAGATATTTTATGTTTTGCTTACAATTTCCAGGTTATCTAGCATGCTATTGTGCTTACATTTGACTTGTGGTGTTTCGCTACTATGTAACCATAATACTGCTGGCACCTTGTTTTAAAACAGTCTTTGGTGAAATGACCATGAACATATAGACTTCCATACTTGGACTGATGATGAGGTGAAACTGCTATTTTAAGCAGCACAAGACGAACATAATGTATACACAGTGACAGAAAACAAGCCTTAATTTGTTATCAAAGCAAATGTAGCGGTTTATTAGAGTGGTACCAGGAGCATTATCCATAATCATACAGCGTTTTGAATCATTTGGTTGATTCAAAACACTGATATTCTCTTATATCACCTGATTTTTTTTCCTTTGACACAGGAAATGTAAACATATTTCTTTAACATTTCTTATGTGTAGTTATTTATTCACTTGTTTAAGAGCTGCCCGACTTTGCTTGGATCAGCTGGTTGTTTTGTTTGTGGGGTTCCAAACAGTTGCAGAGTGCCATCTGGTGGACAAACTATGATAGCACAGTTGAAGGGTGTCTCTTCAGTATTGACCGTTATAAATGCTAATACTGACAGATCGTCAAATTGCTGTTATTGGTCGGCTGATAAATCGGTCCGGCTCTAGTTAAAGTAAAAGATTAGTTAAAATACATTAGCCTAAATTTTGTGACCAATAAGGCTCAGTCAGGAAGCAAACCTGGGTGTGTACGTTATTTTTGTTTTCCCCTCAAAGAGTCTTTTTTCAAAGAGTGAAGATGTAGTCATGAGTGGGCAAAGTAATATAATAGCTTATCGAAAGCATCTCCCTGTACCTTCTCTTCATTTGTAGTGGGTGGAGGGCTGTCAAGTGTGATGAGCTTCTTTAAGTCTTCCTCCAGGCTGGACTTCGCAGTGTGCCGCTGGGGAGACTGGGAGCCCCGGAGATTGGCCCTGAGCTGGGGTTGACCACCCAGCAAACCATCACTCTGGTGCCGTCTGAAGATTAAAGTAAAAAAACCCAAAACGAATTAAAGCAGAAATCTCTAGAAACGACAAAGCATGTCTGTGAGTAGCAGCCACCAGTTCAAACGCTCAGAATGGCAATGGCAGCTGTAACTGTTCTCAAACCAAGGTGTTGGTGATCTGTAGTCGAATAAATTACTGATTTATTGCACCAGGAAAAACTGGTTTGTGTGAAAACATTTACCACCAACACAAAAGATAGGAATCGACTTTCAAATTCAATACGTGAGAATAAGAGTGGAATTTTTTTTTGTCTTCCTACAAACCAAAGAATATTGATCTACAATATTACAGTGTACAATACAAAGCACCTTCAGAAAACTATATAAATAAAACTGAACAGAATTGAATTAATGTGGAAAAAATAATAAAAACTCACCACACGGTGGCGCTGCTGACCAACTTTTTAAACAACACCTTTAAAATGAGCTGACCACTCAGTGGGACAAACATAAAATATTCACTATGGCGACATGACTGACACCAGGATGCACTCTGCACTGAGTTATAATATTTTATCTGCATGCAATGTTGCTTTAGAAACAATTTTGAACATTCACAGATGTTTAGTAAAAGAATTATTTCCATCTTACTTGCGAGTGCTGCCAAAATCCACTGAGTTAACAGTTCCCCCAGGCTTCCTCCAGCCAATGAGATACTTTGAGGTGGCTCCTTGACGAGGGTAGAAGCTCTTGGTCCCCGGGGACTGGGAGTTTGAGGATGTGGGTGATGTGGGCACAGGAGCAGCCTCATCCTGGGGGGACGTGGGCCTGCAGCCTGAGGGACCAGAAGAGGCTGAACTGGGGACAAAACAAAAAGAAAGGGCAGAAAAGTGTGACACAGCCTTATAATTTCATCAGTATCAAACACTGAGACCAGACTGATTGAAAAGAAAATGCATTAGTCATGCATTTTCATTGCACTGATATATTTTATTTTTCTTCATGTTTAACTATCAAATTACCTTAGTTGTCTTTAATAAGGCTGAACAAACAAGAAAGAGCCAGGCATCCTTAAAACCCATTAGTAAAGGTGTTCCTTCAATATATATATATATCCAGATATCTCTGCAGACTGGATAAACCGATGAATTCATAAATATTAAATAAGAACACCGTGTCCCTGCACTTCATTTTCAGCTCTTTAAAATAGCATTTCTATAGAGTTTGACATTAATGCTTGAATTTTCCAACATCGAGTTTTGTGTCTGTGCACGAACTATAAAACAAAGCTGCCAATGTACAGGTCTGGTGGAGCCGAGTTATTTCTGGCTGAGTGAAGAAGAGAGGCAGGAAAGCTTTAGTTGATTCAAAGGAAGTGGGATTTAGAGGAGGGGGGAACAGTGCTGAGCTCACAGTCTGCATTTCTAGCAACTTCAAGCACTTCCTTTCTATCATGGATACCCAGAGATGGAGACACATAACAAATGCAAAACCACAGACACAGATATTTCATTCTTCCGCTCTCCCTTTGTTAAACCGCAGAGCTTTGGACTTTTTTTTCAGCTGGGACAGTGCAGGATATATCTGGACTACAATGAATCACTGTCTGTTTAATGAAACATTGATGCAAAGGATCAGATTCCTAGACTGCCTATGTAGCTAAATTCTAACAGAATAGCAGCACACCTGGAGTGGGCGGCGGCATCACTGGGGCTGTAGGAGCCGCTATCGGGACCGAGTAGCAAGGATAAGGGGCTCTTCCCTGGGATCTCGGTGCCTCCAGAGTTGACAAGAGAGTCTGGAGTTGGAGGGGAACTGTCAGCGGCTGTCTGGCCGTCTGGTGGCTCGTCCTGCCAAGGGATTTTGTCTTTTGCCGTGAAGGCACCAGTGGAGGAAGCCGTGCTGCTCTGCGTGGCAGTGAAGGAGGTTGCGTCAATGCCGCTGTCGCTGGAGGTACCCTGCAGATAGCCACTGAGATCCAGTTCACTCCGCACTCCGGAACGGGAGCCAACTTCGTACCACTTCTCGTCACTGTGGGTGGAGCTGGAGGCGTTGCTTGACAGTGTGTTGCTGCTTGACTGGCTGGATGAATAGGGAGCATCTGCCTGTTACCAGATGAGAAATCTGTGATCAATTTCTAGATAGAAAAACAGGACTTTTTGCTGCAGCGTTTCCCCAAAGACTGTTTGTTTTGTATCACCTGAAGTGCTCAGAGATCCCGTAACTCCTCATGCTGCGATCATATTTACCCCAATGTTGGAAACATTTTAATTAGCGTGCTTAGCGTAGATTGGTTCATGGCACACAAACTTTAGCTCACAGTCATATGATGCTAACTGTGATTAAACAGCAGACCTTTTGTTAGCACAGAGCCTCCCTTATCAAGTCAGCAAGGAAATTACATCTGGTGGTTGTTGGCTATCACTCACCTTGGTGCTCTTGTTAGGAGACACGTGGCTGCTCTGCTCTGACGGCTGAAGTCGAGGAATCACCACTTTGGAAACCACGGTGTCTAAGACGTACGGAAAATTTAGAGCCCATAATGCAAAACATGTTTTTTTTTTGTTTACCAACACTGAGGGAGTTCTGCCTACCTGAGCTGGGTTTGTCCCCTGATCTGCTGGCGGGATCACCCTCCCCAGGTCGTGACCATCCAACACCTGAGCTCGACGATACTTTGATCCCATTGACGCCCTCACCTGCCACATGGCGCACAGATGAAACAGGGGACTGGCAGTTGTTATTAAACCTGAAGAGAAGGTTATCTATGTTACCGTGTAGCACACATCAAGTTTTAAGAAAATATATATTTATGAAATTTAGTCTGCATAATTTGTAGCGATGAACTCACCCGTCAGGCATAGACTTTTGCCTCCAGTGGGTGGAGGCCATGGTGTCTGTGTAGGAAAGACTGGAAGGGGAGTTTGTGTTGTGCAGTGTGCGTCCCATCACAATGGAGCAGGCAAGGGCATAGTTGTCATTCCCTGGGGAATATCTGTGGCGACATATGGATGCTATTAAAGACATATGTTACAACCAGACAGAAGTTAGCTCAGCATGTCTGCAAGTTTCATAACAGAATTATCGCTATTATGTGACCTTTTGGGGTTGAGCGGTCGACCATCGCTAGACACACTGCGGGGAATAGCAGCAGGGTTACTTAAGTCTGTGGGCGGGGCCTTGATGAGGGTTCCCCCCGTGCCAGCGGCACGCGTTTGAGGGCTGGATGAGGTGCGTGGCCACTTGGTGTTGTTGTTTGTGGAGCGAAAGGGGAACTTTAACTCATAGGGCATGCCCTCTTTGTGGTTCTTGTAGTCCACAAGTGGCATGTGGTAGATTTCTGAGCAGCCTCTGTTGGCACATGAAGCAATCGCAGTCAGAATACTTTAAGGATAGCTTCAAAAGCCACAAACCAACACATCAACTACAGTCTCTCTTGTATCCATTTATGACTTATATCCACAGTACCTGCGTGGCGTTGAGTCTTCATGTGGAGGAATGATGACCACCTTTACAGTGACAGAGGTTCTAAGAAGATCAATCATCTGCTCGTGGGACAGCGAGGCCACAGACACCTTGCAAATCTCCACTAAGCGGCTGCCCTGCCTGAGCCCAGCCTGCCAGGCATAGCCGTAGGGCTCCACTTCTGCTACGATCCCTTCGAAGTTGACATGAAAGCCCAGCTGGCCCAGGGCGTTACGACGTAAGGTCATCTCTGTGGTTTGGCTTCCCTTGGTCAACAACTGGAGAAAAGACGGTGTGAAAGATCAAGGTTGAGTCAGAAAGGTGGTGAAAAAAAAAAAGGGTGGATGAAATGTATTGTTAGTCACAAGCTGAGGCACATATGTAAATAACATAACACGGATATCATAATGCATTTTTCTGCACAGTTAGCCTGATCCACAGCTCCAAGGGTTGAAGATCATTTTTTGAGCAATCTGGTTATAATTTCTTAAACTTGGTGTAGCTGTCAAATTTTTAAACTTTTCAGCCCTTTGAGCACCACAAGGAAAATGCTAATTTGTTCAGTATTTGCAAAAGAAGAGAGCAATCTCTGCAGGTGCTCTCTATAAAACTGGACAAGCAATATCAAAACAATCCAGATGAATCTGGGTAAAAAGCACCATAGGCTTGAGGAAATCGACTTTTACAGATCCTGTATATGCCTTTCTTTATTGAGTTCACCAAGTAGAAAACAGTGGTCTGAGTTTTGGCTGTTAAAAAAAGAAGATGAAGAAGAAAGAGCTCTTTCCTGTACTGTCAGCAGGAAATCCTTTTTTACTTTATCATTAAGCAGAACTGCAGTGTCTGATGAATGATTGAAATATCCCATCAAAAGTGCCGCTTTATCTAGACCACAAGGAAACCCTCAGTAATGATATGAATTAAACTACTATGCATTATGCTTGGCATGACTTTTAATCACAGGGTCAGTGCAGCATCTGTGGCTTTCTGGTGAGTCCATAATTTCAGGCTACGCCCTTATGTTGCTGTAATCATCAACAATAGTTATTTTTTTTTCAAGCTACTGTTGTCAGGGAAGTGGACAAAGGGAGAGCGTGTCCTAACACTTAAAGACTTTACCAAGCACTTTTTGCCTGCATTACTATTCACATACACAGTGACTCACAGACTGGGACTGGTTAGCTGGGTGATTTGGATGTTTACTAGATGATACTAGTAGATAACCAGCTAAAGAGTAAATATGCTGATATAAAAGTAGGAATGCTTTCACGATAGTCACAGCTCAAAGCATCTCTGTGTGTGTTTATTGCAAGATGCTTGTGAGAGATGCACTTTTTTAAGCTCTGCAGCCTCTGATATCTGCAGCAGATGGTGTATGCTATACACATGTGTGGCTACAGAAGGTAACGGTGCCCCACTGACCTCCAGTCTTTTGACAACCTCTCCAAAGTCCTCCGTGTTGTTATTAATGGAGCGCAGCGATACGCTCTCACCACGCTCATAGTAGATCTTCATAGAGGCGGGGCTCCCGGTTGACCAGCCAATCACATCTCGTGTGGCACAGTTAAACACGACCACTTTGGCCTCTTGATCCAGCAGGATGATGAAGTCGTTTGAAATGGCCAACAGGCACTCGCGTTCAGCCCCGGCTACTTGATCTTCGGCATGAACCTGCCAGGTTATAGCCCCAAGGCTCCGTAGCTCCGCCCCGCTGTACGGACGCACCTTCTCCCGCCGTTTGTGTGCCAGAGAGATGAAGGGGAACTTTCCAGAGGGTTCCACTGATGTACTGGTCACGTGTCGCTCTGCCAAATCCCGCAGATACTCCTGCCGTGTCCGTGTCGCCATGGCGCCAAATTTATCTGACTTATGAGCTGCGTTCTCAGCGTTGATGACTTTGGCCAAAAGGAAGTCCCTGAACACAGTGGACTTGGGAAAGGTCACGCCTTTCGGGATTGGTGGGCCAAAGGAGGGAACGTCCTGGGAACGGGTGACAGCCACACTGCAGAAGAAAAAGAGGAAAAGAAGTTGTAAATACTCAAGAATTCATATTCTCTGGACTTTCCATTAGCAAAATTGTCAAGAAAGACAGATGTATGTGTTCCAGTTATACATTCATTATGCATTCATTTTTAAAGGTTGCCATGACAGCGAAATACTTTTCTGTAAACACTGGGACACCATGAGCAACATTATGGCTTCAAAGCAAGGGTGGGGAACTCCAGGCCTGAAGGGCCGATGTCCTGCAGGTTTTAGATATCACCCTGGTCGACATACCTGAATCAAATGATTAGTTTATTACCAGGCCTCCGGAGAACTTCAAGACATGTTGAGGAGGTAATTTAGCCATTTAAATCAGTTCCATTGGATCAAGGACGAATCTAAAACCTGCAGGCCTTAAGGCCTGGAGTTCCCCCACCCCTGCTTTAAAGCAAGGGGATAAGTCTAGTCATGAATCCTGAACTGACCAATCAGAATGCATTACCAGAATGCAAATTTTTTGAGGGTAAAATTTTCTTCCTGTAAGAAAAAACCCCAAAAGAAAACTGAAGAACATGGAGGAAGGAAGTGTTATTATGCATTAATAATTAGTTTTTGTTTCTTTGAGTTGGGGTTAAGGTCTAGAAGCAGGTATAAATAATTATTTTAGCCTTTTAGCTTCATTGACTCCTATTCAAGCGGCCTGGCTGAATTTCTTTGTAGCCAGATTACCGGTAACAGAAAGTAGAATGGTACCCCGGGATTGGCTCTGGTAAGGATGAGTTTACTGCATAAGCATGTATATTAAATTATTTTAAAATGCATTTTAAAATTGTATATAACATTTTTTTTTTTTTAAACACATTCATAAATAGCGGGGTATAGAATATGCATATGCAAAGTTAAATATATTAAATTAACACAATATGTATGGTTACCTCACCTCTGACCTTTGCTCTAAAAAGGAGGCTGTTCTAATTCCTACAGGCAAAGCTCGCGTCTTGTTACCCTCCACTGCTCATATTACATTTCTACACAATGGCCGTTGAGTTAAATTACTATAAATTAGTAACTGTGTGGCGATGCTTCCTTCTACATGTTCTTCATTAGAAATCTGGGAAACCTTACAAGAAAAACCTTTCAAAAGACTTTAAACTACCAATGAGGAAGAAACTTGTCTGACTTCTTCCTATATATAAGTATAGGAGCTATATAAAGCCTGTAAGTGCATACATGCATGTACACTAAAAACCGAAAAAACCAAGACGTGGTCTCAGATAAGCTACTTTGACAGTCCTGACAAAACTCCATCCAGCCCATTAAACAGATAACACAGCCTCTGCCTGTAGCAGAAATGCTGCAAACCATGGCCGACTGCACTCAGCATATAAATGCTATACATCCAATCCTAGATGACAAGCCAGCTCCCAGTGATGACACCCTGCCACTCTCTGCTACATCATGGTATATGGAGGAGCAGCGCTGTGGCTCTGGCTCGCAAGCACAAACAAAGATCATTTCCTAAACAAAGATCTGGTTACGCAATCCTGCCTCGCTGGCCCCGTGTGACTTTGAGGCAGCGGTTGAAAGCAGCAGATTAGCACCCCGCTGGCCCCAGGCCACTTACTCCTTTAATGCTCTGGTTTGGCTCAATATGACCTGAGAATTATCCAGATCTCAGCAGCAGGCAACGACAGGCTATTAATAACTAGATGACTCAACAAATAAAAACATGCCCTTTATTAATAGAGATTAAAGAGGCAAATGCATTACATGATAGTAAAAGAAACAGGGAAAAAAATCTCTTCATGTAAAATAAAGTTTCAAGCTAGCATATATGATGTGCAACAATTTAAGGAAGGAGTGTGAAAGGGAAAACTACTGAGCAGCTGAAGTGTAAATCCCTGCATCAGGTACTCTTGTATGGTTTTGACCACCACACCATAGCATGCTGAACTCAACACAAACATGTGTAACTTACCTCCTGTCTTCATCAAAAAGTAACCAAGCTCTTCAGATTACTGCATCTAAATACTTATATTCAATCAAGGCGGTGAACAAACTGTGCCGATGCTAACTCAATTCTCCCTTGTTCTTATAATACAACACCCAATATAAACCACTCAATACTGTGTAGCAAATCCTTGTAACTGAGTTCTCGTGTCCAGACTCTTTCTTCTCCCCCCTTAAACCATCAGGGGAAGGCATCCAGGGAAAGACTTGTGACAAACAGTCAGGAGTGAAGTCTTAACACATGGTGCCTCAGTCCACACAGAATATGAGATGAATCCGAAGACTGTGCGGATGATTCTTGCGTAGGGTAGCAGGATTGTCTTCAAGGATTCAGTGTCTTGGGCCTCTCCATTTCTTCCATAAGGTAAACAACAAGAATTTCTCTCCTTCTCTCAGACTATAAACTAAAAGATGAACCCTTTATGCAAAAAGAAAAACAAACTAACGCAGCCACGAGTCGATGAGATGGAGTAGCTCGTCAGAAAAAGGAAAAGTCAGCACGGAGTAGAAAAATAAAAGGGCTCGAAATAAATTAGCCCAAATGTACCGCCGTGAGCTGAACAGACAGAAGGTTGGCTCGACCTGTCCGCTCCTCAGGTTGGCTCTGTGAGCTCTGAGAAACACTGCTCTGAACAGTCCTCCCCACTCACATGCATGTCCAGTGAAGAGAGCACTTCATGTGCATGGCGCTAACTCCTTCAGACCACTCCAACTCATGCTGCCCAAAGGCAAAGTGGTAAGCAAGGAAAGGAGGAGGAGGGAGGGTTGAGACTTGTATTTATATGAGTGTGTGAAGAGTGAGTCTTTGAGTGAATTAGTGTACGGCGGGTGGGGGGCTGTGTGTGCAAGTGAGCATGAGAAAGAGGTAAAAGGAGAAATGGGAGTAGGGGAGTGAGTGGGAGCAACTACATGTGTATAATATCTGTGTGTTCAAAGCACAGAAAGAGCATGTGCAGTGGGGTAGAAACGCATAAGTGTCAACGCCACACAACTCCACGGGAGAACCCCCAATGTGACAGCTACTGCAGAAGTAATTTCTTCTATCTGACAATAATCAAACTAATTCACACGCAAACAGATGTGCAGTGGAAACGCAGCTCATGAAGACGGGACAACAGCCAGGCAACAGGCTTTTATGCTAGCTTTTGCCTTCCAGTCAATGCTTTTGTCTTAATGCTACTGTAGCTACCTGCATGAAAACACAGCTACAAGCTCTGAAAAGTGGTGTGGAACTTTTAAGAGTCCCATAAAAGGATCAGGTCCCAGACAGAAATGCGAAGCCAAAATCAGATTTTCATTCAACATCACTGCTGAGGTTTGTCAGTTTGACCCACTTAAAATTGTAACGCATCTCGTTTTCACTGCATGTGCTCATAGACTACCAAAGCATCGTCATTCAGCATAAAATTCTGCTGTCTGGTCTCAGACACCACCTGCTTTGCAAAGATATGCACAAGATTTACTTTATGTACTTTATGTACATTAATTTATGTTAATGTATAACCACTACCTTTGAGGAGGCTAAACCTTGTTAAGGACTCTGCAGGTCCAAAGCGATGTTCTGTGCCTTTGAGCCTAAAGATCATGAAGGGTGACACCAATAATCTTGCAGCAAAGCAACTTCCTCTTTTTAACAGCAAATCACAGAACAGGAAGGCACTGACTGGGAAAAGGAAGAATAAAACATTTTCACCAGTTTCCCGTCACATTAACATTTCATAATTTGCTTAAAAATAACATCCAGTGACTTTGGTATTTAACAGAAAATATAGCTTCTCATCTGTAACATGTAATATAAATACATTGCTCATGTATTTATATTGCAGCACAGCTGCCACTAGACAGAGGAGTGATAATGGAAAGGGGCCCATTTCTTTAGCCTAAGCCACGTTAATCTGGAGGAAAACTGGTCACATCAGTTAACAAATTCATCGGGGACTGGGCCAGTAACCCTGGCCCAGTCCCCAGAAATACCATGAGCTATGATTACTCTGACTCTTTTGGGGCTCTATATATACTCTGAGTATACAAAAAAAAATTGTTAAAGTACACAAGCTTAAGTAGAAGATGAGGCCGTACTGGACGGGGTTCCAGTAAGGCCAGCTCCCTGGGATCTGTTTGTTAGAAAGTATGTGAACCAACACACTGTGCTGAAATCCATATGAAAACTAAATATGAGCATGTGCTCTCACTCAGTATCGGTTTTATCAGGGAAGAATAACCCTTTGTCCTTGATCTGTATAGACACTTAATTTGGTTCCAAGGTAGACTTTAGTTTCCTTAATTCAGTTAAGGAAACTAAAGTCTAAAGTTCAGCTAGCTTTATCGCTCTTTTGATGATCTTCTCCCTCACAACAAGACAGTCTGAGATATAATACATAAAGCCTGAGGTATAATAGGCCTCTTTTAAAGAACCAGAAAGGGTACAATTAAAAGCAGAGTCACAAGCTTATCAGCCACGAGACCACAGTTGTTTTTAAACTTGTTTTCACTTTATTGTTTTTTATGAATTCTTTTCATTTTCAATTTTGGGTCAAGTTTAGGCACTAAAAAGTACTTGGTTAGTTTACAGATTCACAACAGGCTGCTCATGTTTCATCTCTGCTGGTCAAGCTTAAAGACCCACCTGTAGCATGTGCTGTCGGAGCAGGGATTGTGTACTCGTACGATGATGAAGACATGTTGAAAGTGGGAGCGAATAGTCTTGGGAGTGAAAGGGTGAGCTCCGGGCTCCTGGAACACTATGGTCACTATGTCGTTCCCAATGTGCCGCTTTCTCAGCAACTAGTCATTGAAAAACATGGAATTTTTAGAGAGGTGTGACAACTGAATGTGAAAGTCATACAAAGGATTTGGTACGCTCCATTTACTGGCGTTCAAAAAAAACCACATTCTTTAAAATGAAAGCCGATTCCTGAACAATAAGTCATAACATTCCTCTCTGATTTCTTTGTGGAAGCTTTCTCAGGAAGCTTTTCATTTCCGAAAACACAACTCAGCACATACCACAAAATATGTACTCCCCATCTTTACCTGCTGTTTGTTGTTGGGCGTGTAAGGCAGCAGAGTAGACACATGGAACATGATCTCATAATCCTTGTATGAAGTGTACAGGGAGTGAGTGCCCGTGGAATCCGCTGCAGAAAAAATAGGAATACAGTGTTCAGACTCATTGTATCGCTACTGCCATTCATTTTTCTTTTCAGTGGTTTTTTTGTGCAAGACAGGATGCAGTTTCACTGTAGCACAAACAGCTACACAATAGTCAGCTGTGGATCAATGTCAGCCTGTCAAAGCTAATGTTAATAAAGAGAACAATTAATTGTTTTACTCATGCATCCTGTAAGGAAAGCTCGTTACATTTTTCCCTGCCATTGCACAACAAAGGGCTAGAATTACTAAGCAGGGAAAAATAGGCCGAGACCACAATCGCAAAAAAAATAAATAAAAATGTAAAAACTGATAGGAGCAGAGAGCTCAATGTGCAAATGTACGGAAGTTTCATTAATTTCCAGTGTTACAGCTGACCTGTCAGATTAATGTAAATAATAATTATTTACTATCAGATTCTGATCAATCAAATGATAACGTACTTACTGAAAATATGAGCATCTATCTTTTTGTTCTTCTTCTATCTGTCTGAGTCACAATGGTAGTTTCATTTTGACATATAACATGTTATTTAATTGATCTGATAATAAAGAGAAGGTATATTTGTGACATTTCACAGCTCTGTGTACAAGTGCTGCTGGTTAAAGACCCGGAAACAGAGGATTTAAAGCTGTCTGTATCAAATGTGTAAAGAAAAAATAAAAATCTTAAATACTACAAACAGCTCAGATCACTGTTAAAAAAACTTTAGCTATAGAAAGATTACTATATGCTCTAAGTTCACTTCTGCTCTGTTACATTAAAATAACAGTATAGGAAACCAGCAGTATGTTGTTTAGGCTGAGAAGAGGACAGAGCTTTAGCAGTGCACTCACAGCTTTGAGCAATCCACCCATGGCAATTACATGTTAATTCTGATAACATCTCCCAAAGGAATTCCAAATAAATCAACTCTCCTAGGAACAACTATCACAGCCATATCAGGCACAAAATAAGACATGCTTTTGTTTCAGCATTAAATAATGGTGCAATCTGCAGGAAATCACAACAGTATGATTCATTTAAATACACTCCTCCCCAAATTACGAGGTCTGAAAGAGAATTGTGTGTGTGATAAGCTCAGCTAAAATAACTCTGTCCATGCCTTTCAGTCGGAAACGTCTTACAGCGCCTATTTAGCAAATCCCAACACAATTTTTTTTCAAAGCCAAAAGTTTTGTACTATTGTAAACCAACAATAAATGTAGGGTAAATGATCTAGGGCCTCATTCATTCACCTAACAAATCTGTTTAGTCCTGCCAGGCAACATAAAAGTCCTGATATAGTCACAACACATCAGGTGTCATTTTATTCTCTAGTGCCAGCACTAATAAACTGTTGTAGCGGGCATGTTGGTCAGAAGAAACAGAAAGTGAGATAAAAGGGGAGAAGATAAAGGCAAGATAAAGGGCCAAAGTTCAAAAACTATAAAGTGTAATATGAAGAAGGGGAAATCCAAGTCACCATTCACATGATGTCTTACTTTCACTACCAAAACGAAAGATATCTACACTCTTATATGTAATCAGTTTCAGTGATCAGCAGGTTTAAAGATGTATTAGTACTATTTACTGTGTGTGTCATCTATAAGTATGCTAGGGAAACTGTTACTTTTTGTGTCCAGCTGGGCTCTGTACTTGGTGAAGCCCCTGAGGCGAACCTTCTCCCCCAGCAGCTGGAGGAACTCTTCCAGGGCGGGACCAGCTACCTCGTTGTTGTACATTTCCTCCTCTGTGCTCTGCCCTGCTCGGCAGTACATCACTCCCACTTTTACCTGAAAACTCAGCTGGGAACCAGCAAACACACAAACATGACAGTCAATTTATTTCTTTAATCTACTTCAGGAGTGAGCAGGCTGAGGAAAAGAATTCCTATTCAGTTATTATAAACACGCACTTTAAACTCTCAATCCTTTGGAAAATTGTTTATTTTCGGCCTACCCCTTGTTCATCCAGTTTCATCAGCTGCTCAGTGACTTTGGGTGTGTTGAGAGCCAGTCTGAGGCAGGAGAGATCCAGCTCAGGCAGAAGATACTCCAGTACATCTTTAATGGGCAGACCTCGGCCGGTGCCATGCTTAGAGGTGGAAGGCACTGCATCTTCTAGTATAGAACCTCGAAGAGTTATCAGCTGGAAACGCAGAGATGAAGAAGAGGAGATTACAGTGAGGAGCGCGAGAACCGAAGGAATGCACCTCAGGAATTTTTAATGTGCTTTGAACTCTTGGAGATGAAACACAGCGATAACAAAACATGCCTGCCCTGACACATGGAAGGAAATACAGGCTGCTGTGGTTCTTAAAGTCATAGCTGCCTCTTATTCAACCATTAAGAAGTTATGTGAAAACACAGAACAATCACAAAGTGCAACCGAGGAAGAAGAGGAGGTGGAAGGGCTTGTCTAAGCGTTCTGTGTACACAAAGTGTGCATTGTGCCGGGCTCTGGGACTGTACTCAATCACTTGGCTATCATAAGCAGCTGGAACGGATGGAGACTTTCTCTCTCCTGCAAGCTTGAGGCTGTGCTGGGCTTGTTTTTACAATAGACCTGTGTTCCCCATGTCTACAAGGTATGGTGGGGGTGTGCTTAGGTAATTCAGGCTAAAGTGTGGGGGTTTAATCACATGCACCTGTCCTGCCTCAGTCCACAACAAACAGCCCCAGGCAGATGCCTTTATCCACTGTCTGGGAATGCATGTCCATATAATCCCATAATGCAAAATTCAAAATCCAATATCCCAAGCCAAACACAGAAGACAGGGGAGCTAACACAGCTACTAAATATGACAGTCTATTTTTACTGAAACAAAGACGTAAAGTTCTCCGCGCAGCAGTTTTAGGTTGCTGACAGGCCTTGGAGGCTGGAGGATGAGCGCACTTCCTGAAGTTTCTTCACACATTGCTGATATTGTGAGACAGCTGAATAGCCCAGGGGTTGGTTGCATAACCAAAAAAAAACACCCCCCCCCCCCCAAAACGAGGACCGAGACTTATTTTACCTTGAGCTGGTCTTCCTAATATGGGATGCATAGAGATGTTGCAATAAACACAACTCCTATATGGTTATATAAGGTCTGTGGTGCATGTATAACACCCTAAATCCAAAGAAGCTTGCTTCACAGACAAGCAAAGTAATTTGTTTCCCAAACTGGTGAAAAAAGAAAAACATGCTGTGGGCATAATTTTCCACAGTAGACAGGAATAGCATGACGTTATGCTGAGGTTGCATGTAGGACAGACACTATATCCGACCTCGCTGGTCCTGAAGATGACACGGTAGTTATACTGCTGGCCATGCTCCTTGTCCTCCTCCAGCTTCTCTCTGCGCATGCTCACTGCCACTGGACCCAATGCCTCATCTAGCCCAAAGTAGTTCCAATGATCTGAGGTAGAAGAAGTAGTACAATTAAAAACTGATCATGTATATTCAACAGCACTACTGCTTTAAACAATAAATCCATCTATATGCTATGATAGCAGGTGAATGCATCTCACCCCTAAGGTAGAAGAACTTGCGATAGTAGTAGGCTCCCAGGTCCACGTGCTCCACAATGTATTGTTTGCCCTTTTCGCTGAGCGTGCTCGGGCCCTCCTTTGGTCCCTCAAGAACTGCTACTCCAGCATTGGTTAAGTGTGTGCTCACAGATGTTTCGTACAAGTTATTTTCCCCACTCAGGGTCCCTGAGCCACTGTTTCCACCTCCGCCACCCACAAGCCCATGATACCCTGGCCCGTTAGCCCCCAGCTTGCGCCTGGCAATGCCATCGGCACCGATCTCATTGCGGAAGCAAGGGCAGCTTAGCAACATTTCGTTGCTTTGTTCATCTCCAGCATCCAGGCTAGGACTGTCCCTGGAATTGAGATCTTCCTGGCTTCCACTAGGAGAGCTATAAGGCAGGCTGTGGGTGGATGACAGAGTAGAGGTAGCAGAGGCCACGGCAGCGGCAGACGCTCCCGTGGTGGTGTTTTTCCTCTTGCCTGCAGTCTGCCGCAACTGAATAATTTCATTGAGGTCAAAAAGCATGCTCTGAACATCGTAGTGAGCGAACCCTTTCTGACACACCCAGGGCTTGAGAGGAGGGCCCGTGTCATCCATTCGGCTGTCCTCCACATCAGACCCCGCTCTGGGGGAGTCGGACTCACCTCGCACGTTCCTAAGTTTACGGAATATAGACTCACCTCCTGTTTCAGACTTTGTGCGTCTCTTTGGGGGCTTATCTCTGTCCTTCGCCTTAGGAAGAAGACCGTCTGTGACATCCTCCTGAATATCAGTAATCCCTTGCTTGGATGCAATATTCAGCATGTCCTCCAGTTTCTCTGGAGCAGGGCTACGTTGATCAACTTTGTCGCCTTGATAGCCCTTAAGCATTTCAAAGAAGCTGTCTCCAGCTACTCCATGTTGATCTATCGATGAGGTACTGCCATATTCACGGTGAAGAGGGGACAATTTGGCTCCCGATGATGGACCCCACTCCTCGCCACTGTCTCCACTGCCTTCCATCTCACCAACAGTCATGTCGCTATTGCTGCGCTGGCGGATGCGTCTCTGCCGTGGGTTTCTATGTGCGGGACCTCTGTAGTCTCCTGGAGCGAGGTAACGGGTGTCAGGGCTGTAATTGTTAGCCTGGGACTGGGCTCGATTCTTTAAAGTGTTGTGGATGTTACGCAGCATTGTTGAGTCCTGAGGGCTCATTATAGAGCCTAACTTTATGTGACTTTTTCCAGCTGAGGGCACACCAGAGTTCTCAGGCTCCGTAGATGAATGCCACAGAGGCATTGTAACGTCTTTCCTTGGGGGCCAGTCGGCCACACGAGCCCGTACACCCATTTTAGGCACTCCTGTGCTCACAGTGGCATGGATGTTGTCAGTGCGGCTTGAAACAGGAACCCCATTGGCCATACGCAGGTGGCGGGTGTAAAACTCATCACTGGCGGGGACCGAACCCCCAACGGTACGCTCCATGGGTGGGCGCTTCAGGCTGGTCATTACATAAGTGCCAAAGGCAAAAGGCACTCAGCAGGTGGGCATGGCTGCCTCTGGGATGGGACACTGCTCTCTGACCTCATGAGCCATTTGATTGTCTGGATTAAGAGGCAAATTCACCTCATCGGTGCTCAAGACGGCTTTATGCCTCCTTATATGTGTCGAGACTGCCACATGGCATTTTCCACACTCCAAACACCCGTCCCTGGAAACAAAGAAATCAGTAAGTACATAGAGTAATGTTCTAAAAAGCCATAAATGAATACGCATGATGAGTCACAAGGCTTTTTCCTGTCATAAATAAGACTGGAAATAAAGGAAAACAAGCAGGGTAGCAGATGTTATTTAGAGCATTCTTTATATTTATTAATTAACACCACCTCTGCAGTACATTATATATCAGTGTGGTTTTGAAAACATCTACCCTCACGCATAGAGGGCATCCTTTCTTCCAACCTTTCCCCAAAAACCAAAACCAAAACACACGAGGACATGTTCAGAAATATGCAAATGCTTATTTTCTATAAAAAGCAGTATATATGTGGGATGCACGAACCTGCCTGGAGAACAGAATGTGAATTCTTTTCTCTTTTTAAAAGCCAGTGAAAATTCAATGGCACGTTCAATTACAGATAAGGGAGCCTACTTTTCAAACCAATTTCAGCATAATCATTGTGGGGAAACACAGAACGTCTGCCAAATTATAAAAAGAGGTTAACAGTGAGTGCATGTTTTTTTTTTCCTTGAAAGTCTAAGCCATTTCCTTAATAAGATCATTTATGTAGATGGAACATGAGTGAGAGAACAATCTAAATATCTTCAGCTGGCAGACTTCTAGCTCACCCCTTCGCTGCCATCTCCTCGAATGCCCCTTTAAATAGCCAAACATTAGTGATTTGTATTGCTTAGTCGCACTTGTCAGGATCAAATATGCCAAGCTGCACATCAAAAAGCAAAGTGGCCCTTTGAAAGTCATCTGAAAAGTGGGTGATGATCCTCTGCCTGACAAATCAGGCCAATTTGGCAGTGAGACACTGAGGGAGATTATGGCTTTACTTTCACTTGGCCCTGCCTGGCTGTGGCTGTGATCACATTAGCCACCAGCAACGAGAGCACTGTGACGGTCCTATAGCACAGCCACCTTCACACTGCATCAAAACATCAGGAGCAGCTCAAAATCATGCAGTCCTTAGCAGAAAGAAGGCCCTCACCTTTAAACCATACAGGATTAAGGAAATTGAAGCTTTTCATCAAAGGCAACAAACTACAATGTATGTGAAAGTGGTGCACAGTATCACGTGACCGGCAACGTTGCCACAGTGGCACAGTTAAGTGAGAGACGGGCCAAATATTCCCTAGATGCTTTCCTCATATGTTTGATATATCAACATCAATTTATAAGTCATGCAAAAAGTGTAAGCACAAAATCTCAAGGCTCTGCAGATGATTCAGTTTTCAGAAAGCCTTAGGCAAATCAGCCAGAGTCAGCCTAGCTTCAGTACACAGAAGAGTGCGTTCTCACAACAAATCTTTAAGCCTGTGCATATTATGCAGCAGAGTAGGATTCTGCAGGCCCAATATTGTGCAAAAAACATGCAGCATTAAATCATGCAGTAGCAATTAAAGTCATAAATCCTGCTTGCAAAATGTAGCATGCGGAGGCTAATGTGCTTACAGGCTTTTTCACTGTTTTTGCACAAACAAACTGTGAGATGAAACAAACATGAGGACTTTCAAATCAAACCCAGTATAACATTTTAATGGGTAGAGCTTACAAGCAAAAATGGCCTCGGATCACATCATTCGACCTTCATGTATCTTTCGAAATCTTCAGCGAGAGAAAAATCAAGTAGGATGAAAGGCAGTATCTCCAATATGATCTTCAGTCTGTCACACAAGGAGGATTTCCTGCTTAGCTGAAAGGACATCAATTGTTTGGGGCATGGCAGTAGATTATGTGCCTGGAGCAACTGAATAAAAACTCATTATTTATTTAAAAGAAAACCAACTAATTCATGTCCTACTAAATCTCTCTTTCTCTCACGTTTATAGGAGTGAAAATAGTCAGGGAATGCAAGTTAAACCATGCGTCTACTCCCAGAGCGTTGGGCCTCATCCGCTGAGCGTCCACAGGGACAGCGAGATGAATTAAACTAACACACGACACACGTGCGCACACACATGTCCCAGAAAACAGGCCTCTAATCTCCTCGCTGACAGTTACGCAGACAGACGGCTGACTTCATGGTCCTGTCAGATTAAAAGAATAACTATAGCACTGAGACTGAGAGTCTTGTGTTGGCTGAGAGCGGGGAAAACTTTATAAGAAACACAGATAAAACCTAACGATTCACAGGATAATGCCGTCTTGTTCTAACCCATCCTATCAGTCTTTTTCTATTTAAAAAAGAAAAAAAGATTTTTCCACATCTCAGTGGGACGTGTCTAGACAGCTTCTGCATGCTGACCAAATTTGGTTAACTTCCTGTAATTGGGGCTCTAACCTCTGAGTGCAGACCATGTGACCCTACCTAGAGATGAGAAAAAGAGCAATAAAGAGGTGATGATTTTATGACATACCTCTCATGAGCTACAATTTGTTGATTGTGTGCTTCTGGGGATGAGACACAGTAATGAGTTTCTTGGAAGCCTCAGTGTGTGTTTAATTCAGCTCATACGGTTGGGCCTTCCAGACACCCATGAAATCAAAGGTGGAAGACAGACAGCAGTCAGTCAGCAGGAACGGTGAATCGTGCAGTGAATCACAAGCATGAGCTGAGCATGTCCTGAGTCATCATCATTAAGGCACAGCTTGGCTTACTAGGCTTATATTTAAAAAAAAGGACTGTGTCTCCTGAAGGGGAGTCCCATTTGCTGAGCTTGCTGATGTTGATGAGAGAAAGGACAACATGCTGCAGTTGAAAGAGTCTTCCCCCTTGGGTCTCCCAACAGAGAGGGAATGAAGTTTCCCAGTACAACAGGCAAGTGTATCCAAAGCCGAGACAAAAGAGCCGAAGGATTGCCCTACAAGCTTGTAATTACTGCGTGCTTGAATGAGGCTAAGGGGCTGTTTGCCTGACACCAATGGCTTTCAAACAGGCACCCTACCATTTAGTCCATCGGCTCTCTCTGTGTCCTAATCTTTCCCCGCTCTAAGAGTTGACAGGGCTGTTGGGCAACAGACACAAAGGTCCCTCTGTCCCGGCTTGGTCAAAAACTGGGGCCTCATTCCAGCACAGTGAAGTCTTTGAAAATTGCCTGGCACGGGAACCTCACTATAGCTGTGTGTACGCGGCTGCCAGGAAAAACCAAATGAATTAAATGCAAAGCGGAACTGGAGAGATAGAGATGGAGCAAATATCAAACCAGAATTTGGAAAGAAGGGAAACAGACTTTTTTTTTTTTTTTTTTTTTAAAGGCAAAAGGCAAAAGAATAATGTCAAAAAAGGAAAAAAAAACTGTCTGTATGAGATTCATAACAGGACCGATTAGCTGTTCTGTAATCCACTCACAGCTGCAACACATATTAACTAGTAGATAACTGAGGGTTAGGGAGAAAAAGGGAAAGCTATCATGTCTGGGAAAGATGAATACACTATAAAAGGAGCCAAAAAAAGACAGAGACATAGGGAAGCAAAAACTCATCTACAACTGGGCACAATGTCATGCACCACTCAGAAAGAGACTGATGCAATAATAGTCAAGCCAGACTCCTACACAGCATTTCTTTTCATGTAGGGAGTGTAAGTGAGTGAGGGGTGAACTGAGGTCTCTGTACATTCACTGAGGTGTAGCCCAAACATGGCTGCTGAACTGAACTTCCAGATGCACAGGAAGTAGCAGAGCAACTTCACTAGTTCCTTCTCTCTGTTTGACTCTGTCTTTCTCTCTCCCTTTCCCCACCTCTCCCTGCTGCCTTCTCCTGTTCACAGATCTGGCTGAGAACTAGGCACGAACCTGCTCGTCCATCTGATTGAGCAAACCTGAGAACCTGACACCTTCAGGGGAAAACAAGGCAGGCATGCTGGCAGACAAACAACACTAGCATCATCCGACTGCGAGCCAAGATCCTGGAATTCCACCAATTTCGGTGGAGGAAGTGATGAACATCTGTGTGCATGGAGGGGAAGAAGTCGGGCATGTTTAGGCAACGCTGTCTGCCCAAGTGTTATAAAACACCTTTTTTTAAAAGCTTGTCTTCTATTCTTGCAGTTACCTTACACTGGAAGCTTTAATCTAGGTTGTACCTGCTCTGGGTGAAGTGGAGTGCCACAGTGAGAACTGGGCTGATGAACGCCACGTGTAGTTGGAAGACTTGGAAACCCAGTGGCAGTGTATCGACATTCATCACATCCATTGTCCTGTAGTGCGCCGCTGTGCTAACGCTGCTTTGCCTTAACGCTGGGCCCCCCTCGCTATCACTGCAGCACAGTTCAGTGAGTAATGGGCAGTGCTAACCGCTGGCAAAGTGAATTTCACTCACGGCCGTACACGAGACCACAGTTCTGGAGGAGAGCCAGAACACATTCATTGCCATTATCTCCAGCAGGGCGTCCTCGATCCTTCCTCTCCTCTTATACAGAAAGCACTTCAGCAGGGTTTCACGTGGGAGAGACAGGAGAATAAACAGACACTTGAAACACTTGACATAGTTTATAGTTAGCAACAGTAAACCCATTCCTATATCCAATTATCTGGGTGGGCCCCAAGTTCTGACAATGAAAGCCTTTGTCCAACTCCTACAGTGACACTTTTTAAAAAAAAAAAAAAAGAAGCTAATTGCACAGCTAAGTGCTCAGGTGGTCTACTTATCCAGACTAAAGAAGAATTACTACCTCTTCTATGTAACACCTGATGATAATCTGTCAAAAAGAAATTGTCTTAAATAAGTTTATAGTTGATTGATTTGAATTATGCTATGCTATAGCATTATGTACAGTCATTTAATTTATAAAGACATTGGTTTAGAGCCTCATATTTGACTGAGACAGTTTAGATATAATCCCATCATCTTTTAAAGATTGTGGGTTAGAAAGAGCAGTGGAGAAGAAGCAGTGTGCTGCTGCCTGAAGAGGAATGTAAAAAATTCTAATGAGGTGGCCGCCTAGCTGCTGAACTGCAGCAGTTCGGAGCTGGGTTTTAAAAGTGGAAGTCTGCTCAAGGCTGTACTTTCCCTCTCCTTGCCCTTCCTCCCTGCCTGCCTACAACCCTAGGACTCCATTAGAGACAGGGAGCTACTGATGCACATAGACAGGTACATGCAGAGACAAAGACCCGAGCACACACACACACACACACGTGCACACACATTCATGCACGGCAAAACCTAGAAAATAAGACAGCAAAGTCTACAGAAACAACATCTACACAACAACAGAGCTTGTGCTTATGAGAACAATCCCTGGGAACTGATGACTGATGGATACCCATTTCTGAAGCTAAACCACTTGTTGTTTAATCATAAACAGCACTTTTGTGTCTCGCACCGGCCCGCTGAGATGTTATTTCTGGAAAACCTGTCTCAAACCAAAAATATCTTTTCTTTGAAATTTCATGTTTGACATGCAAATTATGGTCTCTTTATGATCTCCGTGCAGAAACTACTCAAGACTGCCCAGAATAAAAAGATCACCCTATGCACAATTCAACTTTCCAAAGATACCTCTTAACAAAAATAAACAATAAAATGTAAAATGTCTGTGCAAATAAAGATGCTGGCCAAATATAATCTTTTTTAAATGCTTCTGTTGTCACTGGAACTCTTTATTGCCATTTCTTCTCAAACTGTACACTGCAGACACTGTTCCCAGGTGGAAGCTGGTGAGGGATTTTATTCTTGTTGCCTAGCGATGTGAGGATGTTGCAATGAGCATGTAATTTACACGGATGCTCTGACTAGCCTGCTGTTCATTTCCTGGTGAATAACCTGTTCTCTCACTACAGATCTGTGTTGCTTGTGGACTTTTAAGGTGGTGCATGCTGAATTAATAAAATTATTTTATCCAAGTACAAGCTTTTAAGACTGGCCAGCACCGCAGTCTTGGATAAGCACTGAAAATCATGGTCAAATAATTAATTCAGCAAAGTAGTGAACAACTTTGTACATCCGTTTCTGTGAACAATTTCTTCTTCTTTTTCAACAGAGCATCAAGGGTTAACAATTTTTCTCCCTCAGTAACAAGAGGCATCTTTGGAGTCTGCATTACTGGGCACAGTTTACGTGCATTCACTTTCTCGGTTTCTCCATCAGAAACGTGAACGCTTTGGAAAAACCTTGGCTCTAAAACAAAGAGATTCTCTGTGTGTGGCACCGGCGCTATGTTGATATAGTGCCATAAAGATAACTGCAGGAAACCTTTGTACAACTGGTGGCGTGTTGCCAGTAGCTGATGATAAAGACCAAAGAGCACCGTCATCTGACTCTCACCTGGTGGTACTCATTAAGCACAGTCAAACTGGCACTATCATTTGAGCTGTTTTTCCTGAGTACCCACCAAACACAAGTTGGCCCACAGTAAGTGTGTCTACAGCAGTTTTGCCCTTTGGGGCTCTTATATGGCTTTTCTATGGGTAAGCCCACAGAAAACCCATATGCTCTGCCCATATAGGTTGGTTGCCATGTCCCATAAGAATTTTGCTTTTTGGGGCACCTAAGAGGGAAATCTGTGAGCACCCCACAGTGACTCTGCCCATAGAAAACCTATATGAGGTACATGTAGGGTTGCCCACATGGGGCCCATAGCAGTTTTGCCCTTTTGAGTCTCCATGAGGGTTGGCCCATGCAGATCAATAGGCCATTCTTAATAAATGGAAAGAAAGAAAAAAGACTGAGGTATACCAAATTAAAAAAAGAACTGGACTGAAAATCAATGATAACAGGTCTTATGAAGTGATAAATCCACGACATGCTTGGTTCAAACTGGTGTCAAGAAGTAAAGAGATCAAGAGCGGTTAAACCTCTCTTGACAGGGGTTCTGTCATGGTTTGGGGCTGTATTTCAGCCAGTGCTATTGGTGATTTTGCCAAAATTGATAGTTATGAACATAAAAAAGTACCACCAGAAGTTGGTCCACCATGGAATATGATGGATTGGCAATGGCTTACTTTTTCAGCACAACAATGATTCCAAACACTGCCATCCCTGGAAAGAAAAACATACAACAGACAACCCTCAGTCATGGACAGGCCTCCCCAGAGCCTGGAGATAAAACTGAGGTTACTGTACTCTAAAAATCCTATAATTTGTGGTTTCCAGCCAGATGCTTACTCTGAATAATACTGTTAGGAACCTTGGAGTCATTTTTGACCAAGTATGTCCCTCAATAAGCATTTTGAACAAATATGTAGGACTGCTTTTTCCATTTGTGCAATATCTCCAAAATTAGAAACATGCTGTCTCAGAATGACACTGAAAAACTAGTTCATGTATTTATTACTTCTAGGCTGGACTACTGTAATTCATTATTATCAGGATGTCCTAAAAATTCCCTGTAAAGCCTTCAGTTGATCAAAAAATGCTGCAGCAAGAGTACTGACAGGGATTAGACACAGAGAGCATATTTCTCCTATATTGGCTTCTCTACATTGGCTTCCTGTTAAATGCAGAATTGAATTTTAAATCCTGCTCCTCACATACAAGGTCTTGAATAATCAGGCCCCATCTTATCTTATAGTACCTTATTACCCCATTAGAGGTCTTCACTCTCAGACTGCGGGCTTACTTGTGGTTCCCAGAATATTTAAAAGTAGAATGGGAGGCAGAGCCTTCAGCTTTCAGGCCCCTCTTCTGTGGAATTACTTTACTTTTAAGATTAGGCTTAAAACTTCCCTTTTTGATAAAGCATACAGTTAAGGCTGGATCAGGTGACCCTGAATCCTCCCTTAGTTCTGCTGCAATACGTCCAGGCTGCTGGGGGATTCCCACGATGCATTGAGTGTTTCTCCTTCAGTCACCATTTTCACTCACCATGTGTTTATACACCTCTCTGCATTTACTTACTTGTTATTATTAATCTCTGGTTCTCTTCCACAGCATGTCTTTTGTCCTGTCTTCATCCACTTACCCCCAACCGGTTACGACAGATGGCCACCTATCCCTGAACCTTAGGATATAAAGCGCCTTGAGGCGACTGTTGTTGTGATGTGGCACGCTATAAATACACCTGAATGAATACATATTTGCTTATTATTGAACCCAAACTTTTATTTATAGCTATATCTATATAAGGCAGACATAGATGTCTATATAGAGCTAGCATCTATCTGTATATAATGAGTACTTTGGACACAGTCTAAACATCAGAAAAGTCAGCCTGCTGAAAGTCACACCAACTTTAATGTGAGACCCTTTAAAAAAAGAAGAAAAAAAACAGCTTGAGAAATGTAATTTGTCTGCCCTGCACCACACAGGAAATCTATTTAGAACCATTTCTAAAACAGTCTACCTCTCATCAACTATTCTGTCATTTCCTGCAGGTGAACAATATCTGCAATTTTTATGGGAAAGTTTCCCTGCAACGTCCTGAGAGAGAAAGCTTCAGTGTTCTCAACCAACCCATCTTTCAGCTTCTGCTTTTACTGACAAAAACCAAAAGAAAATGAAAGGCAGTTCCTGTTGTTGTTCTAATGCATTTGAATGTAACCACAGTTTTACTTCTATTATAAAGGAAAACCTCAACTTTCCACACTGAACTGAAAAAAGAAACTGACCTGAGCAACGGGGCCAACAATGCAAAGAGAGCATTTCCCAGCAGCGGGTCTTGTTAAACACGGCTGTGACGACTGGGAGGTGTTTCTAGGGCTAGTCTGTTTACTCTATTCACCCTACAAAAGGTAAATTCCCTCTCTTGATATCTGAAAAGCAGTGAACCTATTTGTTACCAAACAAATACTCCCAGCTCAGCATGGGTCTGGCACACTCCACTCTATGTGCTCAAGTATATGTGCTGGGATGAAGCAGTTTCATCAATTGAGGATTAAAATAGAAGGATGGGAGGGCGAAGCTGCGGTATAATTAACAGTGTTGATGCAAAGAGGAGGGTTGAGAGAAGAATCTGTGGGCTTGCTGTCTATAATTGAGCCCCTTCACGTGCTAAAAGACGGGGGATGGGACTCAGCCAGGGGGCCCGGCAAACACTTCCAAGCCTGCTATTACTTCATTCTCGGATCACAGGCACTTGTGAGCAAAGCAAATCAGAGTAAGCCCTTAGTGCTTCTCACAGTAACGTGCACAGATTAATTTTGACTGTTCCACTGGAGCAGCGTCTCTTCATCGTCATTTGCAGCACAACAGTGGAGCTGTATGAAAGTTTGAACTGGGATAAATACAGAGGGTCATGAGATGTCAGTCACAATGTTAAGTAGATCATGGTTTTTTGATTGAACATCACTGGGCGCCCCAGGCTGAGGGCATCCAGTGGTCATACACACACTACATGCCAGGAAACTCGTCTCCTAGCTGTCCAAACACCAATAGAGTAATCAATAATATTCCTGAAAATCAACACGCTTGGAAACAGAAAACACGTGCATTACACACAGTTGTTGTTAGAAATCCAGTTTATGGCCACATTGTTCCAATTGGAAACAAACCAATCGATGTTAAAATTTTAGCCCTATGAGTTAGAGCTTAGGGCTCTCAGGATGTTGGCCAATCAGTTGGATCACATTGCTCTGTCATATGAGGTAAAAGGAGCAGCATAACCTACAAAGCACCTCCAGTGGACCTGTATAATCCTTGGTTTCTCTATTGTCTTGTGTCTGTGAGCTTCCAGTTCAAATTGCATCAATGTGCTTGAACCCTGTTATACTTCCTTGTAAGTCCATCCATTCACTTTCTTAACCACTTATCCAGCTACAGCCACGGGATCTGGAGCCCATCCCAGCTGACAATGAGAGAGAGGCAGTGTCAACCAAACAGAGTTTGCCAGACCGCCACCAGACTAACACAGACTTACAACCACCCACATCCACGCTTAAAGCCAATTTAGAATCACTAATTAACCTTTGGACTGTGAGAGAAAACCAGAGCACCCAGGGAAAGTCCACAAAGTCCAAGGACACCTTGCAAATGTCCCAGAGAAAGTTTATAAGTCTGATGTTCTATATTTACTGCTGCATAAAATGCAAAAAAATGAAACTGTACTCATGAGCAAGACCAGTGGTTTGGAATGCAGGAAGGGTCAGGAGAAAGCTTTTACATCTTTGCGTACAACCGTGGATTAGCAGCAAGGTCAGCTAACGGCAACCTGTCACATTTTTACAGCTGAGGTGTTGATATGACAGATGCCTGCAATGTTTGGAAGTCATCCACTGCCCTGTCCTCTCACATCCTCTGCCTGATTGCACGGGTAGCAAACAAGCTGAATCACAGAGAGATGTGAAGAAGGAATCCTGATAAGATCGCCCTTACCACAGTAAAGTAAAGCGCATTTATTTATCACAAAGGCAGAAAACAATCAACAATCACAGCAACCTTGTATCTATTGCTGGAACAGACACTAACTCAACATTCAGATGCACTGAATCAGTTAGGAAAAAAAGAATGAAAGCAGTGTGACACAGTCACAGGGGCTGAACTTGCATTTATAGAATTATGTAGATTCATTTGAAATGGTTTGTCTGGGCATGTTGTAGCAAAGTGCTGTTAAAAGAAGCGATGCAGTTCTTACAGTGTGATTAAGCAGGTTGGGGGAGGCTGGGACCTTGCTGAGCCAACTTGAGAAACATGACCTCCACAGCAGCAGCAGAACTGACCACGGCCTATTTAAAAAGCCCACAGAGAATGTAATCTAATCTACCATAAGTTGCTCTGTGCATCCTCTTCAGTTAATTTCCCTCAGTCAAACTGATCTTTCAATCGATCAACAGCTGTTTAGCCCCTAAGCATGCCTCTGCAGCAATACGGAAATGCACATAAACTCATTAAATTACACAAATTGATGACTGGGATGTATTGCAGCAGTACGGATTTTACCACAGACAAACATATGACTAACACAATGGGACCTTTAGCTAAGAGAGCAGTGGGTAAAAAGGAAAATACAGCCAGTCATCCTGGAGTGCCAAAGTCAAGGTGAAGGCTTGATTAATAGCCCCTTACACTGGTATCTCCTCTGAGGCCACCGCTAGTGCACAAGATGTCCACAGTTTTATAATTAGCCCTTTAAGTCGAAAAATAAGGATTAATTCTTGCCAGATAAGCATTTTACTAAGGTAGCGCCAATGTGATGCAGTCAGTACAAAGGACATGGGTAAAGCTTCAGTACAACACAGAGACAGCAACAAAGGAAGACCTTCTTGTTGTTACTCTCACGGGAAAGCTCAGGGGATTCTCTGGGATGTCTCTCAAGAAGCCTTGCTGACTGTGCTGTCCCCTCAGCCCCCTCACAGCTTGCAGGGCAGTCTAATTTCCGAACTGAAGGCAGGTATGCTTCAGTAATCAGGAGGTCAGAAATGGCAGGTAGCTTCTTGATGCACAGTTGAGCAGCTGTGAGGCTCGATGAGGCCTCAAAATTCAACAACAGCAGCAGCTGCAGCGTGGCAAAGTTATACATGTAAACCGTTTCCAGTCATTGATTTGGGCACGTGTCCAGTGCACGGCCCAGTGCGCTTCCAGTCCAATTACAGTCAGGCCACAAAGTTAATCAATTCATACAGTCATTTGGACTACGATAAGTCAGCTAGTGTTGCATAACAGTGGTGCCCTGCTAAATCACACTCTGCCAAAAGAAAAAAAAAAAGAAAAAAATCACAGTGCAAACCTGCACAGCATGCTGCTCCTGCTGCTGGCTTGTGCTGCACCGCATTAATGGCACACTCCAGCCAGCCCTGCAACTGGAGTTTTAACCTATTATTGAGCCAGTCTTATGCAAACCGCATTTAACTACAAACAGCAGCTCAGGAAGGAGGGTTTCTAATGCTTTTGTTCCCCCTGGTGCCGAAATGTACAACCCCCCCAAAAAATACAAGTAAATTAACATCTGCTTTGCTAATCACACAGTGTCAGGCACTTGTCCCAGTAATTGTTCTGTTTTGATTTTGGTTCACTGATGAAGACTGAAGCTTTGTGTGAGCCCCTCATTTGCACCTTCCACTGTTTTTCTAGCTCCTGCTGGGCATTTGAACACATTTAGCCTTTTAGGATCTTTTGAAAGTGAGGCAGAAGTTGGACATTTAGGACACCAAGCTAAAAATTTGCCCAGCTGTCTGTGTTCGCTTTGTCAGTAGTAAACAAGCCACTTCTGACTTCCTCCTTATCAGTATTCTACTCGAGTGTATGTACCGTGTAAACACAAGCAAAGCAACGACTTCACCTTACCTCCTCCCAGTGCCGATAAAGACAACTGCTGAACTAAGCACCAGAGCCATTAAGGGACTGAAAGAGGTGGCCAGTGTAAGGTGACATATTCAACTTCAAGAATGTCTATCAAACATAGCACATGCCCAGCTTTCAGTTTCAGCCGAGTTCTTTGAGTTGCAAAGCTAGCCTGGCCGGGTATCCAGGAATACATCAATGAAATACACAGGAAACAGGCAGTGAGAGAGGAAAGGCTGGGAAAGCAGCCATGTTTGTTATTAACCGGCTCTATCTGCCCTTTGCACCTGGAGCAACATGGAAAAAGACTATGGCCTATTTTATCAGAGAGCATACTGTTGCACCCTGGTTATAATATTTACAACACATATTTATATAGAGAGACAGACAGAGAAAGACTTACAGTATGAGCTCATTATAATATTGAGTGGGGTACTAAAACAGAACTATTACAAGAGAAGTGAGTAGGACATTCTTTTGCAGACTTCAGTCAGTCCACCTGAGGCTATTTATCTAAAAAGTCATCTGAACCTTACAGACTGAGCCTTTGGTCCACAGTGGTCTCATTCTTCTCTCTCAAATAAGAGCACAAAAGGAACTCACAGAGTGGAAAGAGATTCCCTGGTTCCAAAAGCAAAGGATGTGGAATTTTGGAACCATATGAGAAGAGGGGATTTGGGGGAATTTCGGTACAGGAAACAAAGCACAACACGGACTACAGCATGCGTTTCTCAACTGGTGTTGTTAAATAGTGTTCTGGGGCAAAACTTACGCAGCGTTTTGTTGTGCCAACATTCCAGTTTTACTACACGTCACATGGTAAAAGGCTCCTGAACATAATAATACAATCGTAAACACGAACAAGAATGAGGATAAGCTGATCAGACCTGTCTACGTATTGAGATCTGTTCTGAGATCAGCCGTGGCAGAGCCCTCGCGCATTCCTGCCTGCTTCTCAGATTTCGGTCCACAGGAGGGGGGACAACGGCAGAACCTCTGCGGTTTTTGTACGTGGAATTATTTTCCAAAGCTGCCCACATAGTCTCTGCATGAGGCTCGGGCCTGCAGCTCTGCTTGATGTTTGGATTCTTCTCTGAGTTGGAGTTCTGTAATCCATTCCAGAGAGAGTGTGCAGGCCAAACAGAGACACTGTAGCAACTGGCAGACATGTCGAGACAATTCCAAGCACGTCGCTGCTGTGTGGCAGCGGAGATAGCCTGCAGCAACACATCATCATCAGAATCCCTAGTTTTCATTATGGAACATTTCATTTTTTTTAAGGGGTTGTTTACCAATCCTTCTTCTTCTTTTTTTTAACTTTCTCATCTCTGTCCCACGTCAGACTATTTTCAGCCTGTGTGTGAGGTTCGATGGGAGCAGAAAAGGGGAATTACACAGCGTCTGATCTCGGCATGACTGTGGGTTTTGGTTTGGGTTTGAGAGTTGGAAGCAGGATGACAGAAACCAGAGAGGTCTCTTTAGTTTAGGAATGCAGTGTATATTGTAACAGACCACCAAACGGAGACCAAACCCCTCCAGTCAGGGTCAGAGCCCAGCCAACTTGCAACACCTTCCACCTGTCCCACCGCTCAGCCTCCCAGGGTCGGCGATCTCCCACAAAGATAATTACAGTGTGTCCAAACCGCTGCACATTTTTGCGAGGTCAGAAACTTTGCGTCAGGTGGGATGGAGAAGGGGGTGATTTCCCCTTTGTCTGGACCCATTTACTCTGTGACAGAGCTCTGAAAGGGGATTACATCATCACTATTGTGGCTTCCGAGCCCTCTGCTTTCCTCCGCCGGGTGGTATAAAGTGGACCGTCCCATCCAGACAAAGACAGAGCATTCCAACAGTTTAGCAAGCAGGAAATGCAGACCCACAGTCACACCTCATTAAAGTCAAACTCATCAACCTCTCAGTCACCAGCAAAAAAAAAAAAGACACTCACTCTGAAGAATCACCAGAGGCCATGTTACCATCAGGTCATTTGACTTTGACTATGAGCTGACTAATACCAGTCAGACACTTCACTCATAAAAACTGAGGAAGCTTCCCCTTTCTGTTTTTTTTGTCAAATCTGTTACCGAAGGTTCTGTCAAAATCCAGGAAAAAGTGACTCATGTAGGAGGGGAAAAAGAAAATAAAAAAAATCAGCCTTGTAACTGACACTGACCACATTGGTACACCACTTTTTATCCAGGGATGCATCTCAAGGTCTGTTTATTTAGCTGTCCAGTGAGAGGTGAGAGGCGTCACAGTCTCAGAAATGATCCAACTTTGTGACGGTAAGAGTCACCACACCACAATGAAAAGAGTTCAGTCAGTATCTACTTTAAGAGCACTCATGCACTTTGAACCTGAGCATTAATTAAAAAAAATACTAACCTCATCTTTCTTTGTATAATATAAACAGTTAATTTACGCATGTTATGAAGACCACTTAGCATAACTGCAGCGCATAGATTCCAGAGTAGCAAATTATAAATCAGCACAATGGTTCTCTTGTTGTTCCCTTTTATCTTTGCTCAAACTATTCCCTCCGAGCCAATGCACAGGAGACAATGGAAACATAAGCTCAACTTAGCAACAGGAAGCATCCTTGTGTGAACGTGCAGGCACGTTATAGAAAAGACCCTACTACGAATGAAGAACACCAACAATTGTTGTGCGAGAGATGCAACGCAAAGTGAAAATAGCAACACTGTCCTCCAGTAATAAAACAAGGGGAGGACTACGTATGCTGATAAGGACGGTGAGAGGCAGAGACTCTGCTAAACAAGCAGAGTTATCTTTGTGCATCTATTCTGAAAGTAGTCTCACCCAAATCTTTGGGCAGACCTTATCAACTGAACTACCCTCTCATCCCCAAATGAACCGTTACAGGCCCACGCAGTGAAAGAAATAAAACAGAGCAAGTATTTTTTCCCCATCCAACAAGATCATTTTCATCATCTATAATAAAAATAACACTAGAAAAAGCAAGAAGCAATCCAATGTATTTGCAGAAGGCAAAAAAGGGACAAAACTGAGAGTAACTAAGCAGTAAAAGTGGAAGTGAAGCTGTATGATCAGTCATGCCAGCCACAGTGGGTCAGCTAAGCTTATCAAGAATGCTAAAAATCCCAGATCCTCGCCCAAAACCAAACTACAAAGCTTCCCCTTTTTTCACCTGACTCAAGTTATCCAACTGCAATAAACACTGCTTCTGTAACACACACACACTCACACACCATGATTCAGTTATGAGCAGCCCCCCCTTTATTATATTTAATTCCCTACCTGCTTACTTGTAACTGTGCCCCCTCTGGACACAATGCTGCCCTGTAAAAGTAAACTCTGAAAGGTTAAGGTCTGTTTGTTTCTGTCAAAACAAAACTCCCAGCCCTGCATTACTAGATCTTTCCTATTCACACGCGCTGCTGCCACCACTGCACTGGTGTGCATGCTCTCTGTGTTCCAAAACAGCCTATGTGAGCACAGTTGGACACAGAGGCTGGAGTGCACTCCACACATCCACATCAGGCAGAAATAAACTGATAATCTCATCAAGAATGGCACTGGATACTCAATTGGAGGGAGGGGGGCATGACTTGCAGGGAGCCCTGGTGGCCTAATCTATTCAAGCAGATGCTTAGCCAGGGCAGGCTGTAAACAAATCTCTCAAGACAGATGTGGCAATCACCTGGTGCCTGACAAGCCTTCACGTGTGGCAACAACGCGGGATACGCCACCTCGGAATTTATTTATTTTTTTCCGGGTGGTGACAGACGTATATCCTCCAGTATGCAGCGGTGTGGCGTGAACGATGCCACCTGTGAATCGCAGGGAACAATGCCCTTGACATACACGGCGACGCAGCGGATGTGTTTGACAGCCACCCTGATAGCCTCACTTCGCCTCACCACGCCAGCCCCATTAGTTCTAATAACACTAACAATAATAATAACACTAACACTGCGCACTGGCTTTCCCCCTGCACCTTCACACAGCACGAGGATGTGCTTTGTCCTCCTCACACAGATGCTGGGAGCAGGCACCCCCGCGCATGACTTCGTAACGCCACTCACCTTTTCTCATTGTGGTTGTCACACAACACGAAGCAGTTTTGCTTTTCTTTCTTTCCTCTCCTTCCTTTTGTTTCAACTCGTAACAAGGTGCTCCAAGTCCGAGACACAAACTACGCAGCAGCTCTGTTGGCTGCCCTCGCGGGGGGAAAAACAAAAAAAACCCGTGCTGGCTCCGGTTCAGACCGAGGACGGCCCGACGTCTTCCTCTGAACGGCAACTTGGAAGTTTGATAGAAAGTTACGGCTTTGCCTCGCTGCGGTATGCAGCTGCTGGAGGGATGAGATCATTCAGGCAGCCTCCCCTCTCCCTCTCTCTCCCTCTCTTTTCTGCCCTGGAGTCTCGCGAGAAGGCTTAGCGGGGGGAAAAGCAAACGTTGCCGTGGCAACAGTGCTCACCTGTAGTGAGTAGATGGTCAGAGGGGAATCGAAGAAGTCTCACTCTGCTTCAAGTGACTCCAGGTTAAAAAGTGGACAGTTTATTCAATAGCAGGTGAAACTTGTCATGTTTTAGCCCAAAAGTCTTTAAGCAAGCTCCAGTTACACCGCTCGTGCATGTTTACTGCTGCGGAGTTTAATGTAAAACAGGCAATTAATGCCATTAGGTTTGACCTTTGAACCATTATCTAAATCGACTTCAGTTTCACAAGCTTGTGGGGATAGGTTAATTGGATAATTCAAATTGCCACTAGGTGTGAATGTGTGAGTGAATGTGAGTGCGAATGGTTGTCTGTTCCTGTGTGTTGGCCCTGCGACACACTGGCGACCTGTCCAGGGTGTACCCCGCCTCTCGCCCTATGACAGCTGGGATAGGCTCCAGCGCCCCCCGCGACCCTGAAAAAGATAAGCGGAAGCGAGTGGATGGATGGATGGATGGATGGATGAAGTGAGAGTGAGTCACCTGTTCAAAATAACTGATCTTTGGTGAAATTTTTCTGCAAGCTGTGAGTAGATGGGAGAAGTGTAGAGGGTATAGGGAGAGGCCCCTGGCGCAGCTCCTCTAATATTTGCTTCTCCCCAACAGGCGTGAAGCTTTTCCTTGCAGTCATACTGAGGGAAATCAAATGTCCTGGAGCATCGCGACAGCATGAACATGTAAATATAATATGCAAAGAGACTATGGCTACAATAACCACAGCCACTATGAGTGGAAGTAAAACCCGTGAAATGTATCACTTTAATGTTTCTAAATGTACCCACCTGCCATGAGGTCACCGTGTGGCCTGTTGTGCTGACGTAGATGTCAGCATATGTGCACAAAGCCCTGCGCGAACCTCCAAAGCAGGCCTTGCAAACAGTGCAGACTTTGCATAAAAAGCTAAAGCTGCATGGCAGTTCATAACACAGCTAACAAGGTCACTGTTTAACCTACATGCATGACTTTGGGTTTGTCTTAAGGTGTCACTGTAGTGATAAAGTATTCATGTAGCTGCATGGTTTCAGCATGTTTTTACTTTAAAAATGTAGGTCTGGAAAATTAGAGTGGGAGGCTCTGAGATAATAAAAAAAAAAAAAGGGATTCATCGGGCAAGAGGATGCATAATCAGAAGATTGCGCTGTGAATTATTTGAAAGGGTGTTTCAAATAATTCCACATCCTCCCCACTGTATTTAAAGCTTCATTATTATGCCTACTCCAGCTCTATTTTGGTCGTGCTTACATCAGAGGAGCGCATCTTTATGGTGTCTTGCGGTGTTTATATATGGTCCAATTAAAAATCACACCTCAGTGGGAGACGAATTTGGTTTGAAGGTTTTATTCCAGTGCAAACATTATGTGTGTGATGAATGTTAATTCACGGGAGAAGATTAGGATTAAATCAGCAGCACCATCTGCTGGACGAACAGGAAAAGGACAAGAAACAAAAGGACGTAAAAAAACCCCATCAAAGTGATCATTTGCCTCATGCATAATGTACATTTGCGTAAACTTTTAACTACACTGTTCATTCATCCACAACTGTTAAGCACTTATAAGGCCTCCGATGATATTCCCTTATTCTTTTTTAGAACATCACCCTCATTTAATAAGGCTCAACGGTGTGGAGGACAGCATGACAGCTTTGAGAGTTATGGATGAGAAGTCATTAAGAGATGGAGACTATTCTTAGGTCTTAGTTAATCTTAGCAGTCTTTGAATGTCAGGTTCTATGTCAATGGTGGGGAATTTTTTGCTGTATCGCTTAAAGGGTTCTCCCTCTGGCCCGATGAGGAATTTCTCAAAGTTCCAGGAGATATCCGTCCTGCTGATGGGGCTCCAAACCAGAAATTTGGGGTCCTGAATGAGAGAATTTGGGTCGTCATCGGGATAGGGGAGTTTGTCTTTCAGATAGGCAAAAACTGGGTGGGTGCTTGTTCCATTGACGTCACACTTCTCGAAGATGGTAAAGATGGGCTTGAAGCCTCCGCCTGGACGCACATGCTGCAGTGAATTCAGGATTTCACCATTGGTGCAGTTCTCCTGCAGAACAAGCATTCATTGGTTTCATTATGATAGCGAAGATGATTAAAATCCTACTTCAGTATGAAACCATCAGTACCAGATACAGTTTGCACACTATTAAATGATGCAATTCCTGTGACTTGCTTTAGGAAAGAGGAAATACACTAATGCCAATAATACAAGTCAGACTTTTATTAACTCAAACCTGACCCAGGTAGGATCAGGAAAAGGAAAATGTCTGTGAAGTGGTATTTATGTATTTGAAACAGAACTGGAAATTTACTGCAGATTTTAACAATAACACATAACTGGTACATGAATTAATACATTTTAGAGGTTTTTAAGTGACTTCAAACTCCGCTGCTGAACTCACCTGATAGCCAAACTGGTTGCAAGGAAAACCCAGGACCACCAGCCGATGGGGGTACTTGCTCTGCAGCTGGTTGAGCTCGCTGAAGTCCCGGGTGGTGGTTCCTCAGAGCGAGGCCACATTCTCTATGAGGACCACCCGTCCTCTGAAGACGTTGAAGTCCACCGAGTCTCCCTCCAGCGTGGTGGCCCTCAGGTCGTAGAAAGTCTTCGCAATGAACGTCATCTCGTCTTCTGGTTCTGCCACAGTGGAGGCAGAGGGGATCTCGAGCTGCCTGTATCCAAACTCTTGGTCACCTGATTCATTTAGGGCAGAAAGTTGCCTTTGACAAGGATCAAATGGCCCTGCGGGAAAGTGATCTCCATCTGCCATCCTATACTCTGAAGAAGTTCGAGATAGAGTAATGTAACTGATTGTGTGTGTCTTCCTACTAGGGTAAGATTTTTAAAATTTTATCAAGTAAACTTTGACTTTCTAGGAGTGAATGTAATTGTATTTTCAAAGAGTGTTTTAGGGTAAAACTTGCACATACTACCCTACTTTACGGCATCTCTGTGACATGTATCAGTTTTCGCTGTCATCAAAAATTTAACATGATCCCCCGTCTTTCACAGAGGGTGATTAAAAATGAATGAATCTACTGTCTGAACTCTTTCAGGACTTGACTTCACTCCTTGCATTCTAATGTAATGACTCAGCAAGATCCCGACACATCTCATTAGCTTTAATATGAAAACTTTAATTTATTAACCCGTACAGCGGTTTTGTTATTTTTTGTAACAACCTGCACACATCATTTTTTTTAAAAATTACATACAAGTGGCAACTTGGCAGAGCCTGAGTACATTACTTCAAAGAGCGGTAACACTCCTTTAGCACACAATGCCAATCACATTTGTAACGCAAATGCACACATTCGGGATGATAATGCATGAGCAAGCATTCGAGGTCTTCGAACATGGCACGACAGAGTCTCCGTCAAAGGAGGATAGTCAATTGTGTAAATAACTCCACCCCTGCTGGGTTTGAATTTCAAGGTGTAAATAATTCAGCTCTGTCCCTCCGGCTTCTTCGTCATTGCCTCCATCCTCTTCCTCCGCCCTCCTCAAATAAACGATTGTTGATTTGAACCTACAATTCACCTACAGCACCAACCAAATTATTCAATTTAAAAAATTTTTTTTTAACAAAATGTGATGAACAAGTGGTGCTTGGTGCAAACCTGTATTTTAAAGGAAGAAATTGTGGGTATGGATAGTTTTATTACACAAAACCGTGTTCTCCAGGAACCTCACCGGCTTTAAGATCCAGTGATCATGGAACAAAATTGGCCCTCTGCTGGTAGCTCCTTCTAAACGCATTTAACAATTTAACACAGTGTGATTCAAAAAAAAAAAAAAAAACTTACAAAAAGTGAAACCCATTCCTTAAACCCCTGGGGCAACAGGTCTCCGCATCTACAAAGAGGGCAGAGGGGGACTGAATCAAGTCAGAGCGCCTTCAGCCATAAGCTGTGGCACCATGATGGCCATCTTGTTTCTAACAGGCGCAGCTCCTCTGAGGACAGTGAGGGACTGTGCTCTCTTTGTCTTCCTCCAGACCTGCCTTATCCAGATAGCTGTCCAGAGATCCCAACAGGTTGTCCACGTCCCTCTTGTGAGCCTGTAGCACGAGTTCTGTCAGACGTTTGAATGACTGGAGGAAGAAGGAAGAAAGAAAACAGAATGTGGCAGGGAATTACCCAGAAAAAATGTTACCAAGAACATCCACTACCTCACTGATGTTGATATTCTTGGAGGCACTGGTTTCAAAGAACTCCATCCCATAGGATCCTGCTAACTACAGACAACATTGAAGCGCATATTACAGAACAGTATTCTATTTTAAGAGACATCCTGGTATCAACTATTAGTTTTCGGAAGCTGGGACTTTGATAGTAGTGCCTCTAAAAGGCTTTTCTCCCTGAAATAAGTTATGCTACAACCATATTGCACGTTTTCTCAATAAAAGTTCTTCCCCAATATGCAAAACCCTTTTTTTTTTTAAACCTCAAAAATAAAGTCAACATTATTCCCAACATGAGAGCAGCGACTGAGTCTAGTATAACTGAATATTTTGTAGTATTTAGTACCTAGATGGTCCTGGTCTGTGTGAAGAGCTCGGAGGAACATTCACTCTGATGAATGACATTTGGCTGTAATTCATTGTCTACTTTAACAGGGTCAGAAAGAGTTCATTTTCGTGTTTCTACAACATGAACAACTACTCATCACACACAAGATCTGTACAACCGTCCGGAATTTATTTCGGAGTGTTTTAAAGTCTTCACCGTGTCTTTGCGGCAAAAAGGCCTGAGGCTGTCTGAGCAACAGAAACAACTAAGATGGCCAGCATCCAAATGCCTGCCAGCACAGAGATAGTTGTGCGCACACTTCTCGAATCGAGTTGCCACGTTGCCCGACAGACAGGTTGAATTTGTATGCAGGTGTGTGGATTGTTTGTGTAGACGGTGTTTCGAGCTGATCTGGCAGCTTAGGTGACATTTATGAAACACACAAAGCTTTCCAGCACAGGTATTACAGTAATTATCATCAAGTTTAAGGAAGTTTCCCGGAAGAAACTGAAGGCCACCAGGAGACTGACTTACAATATGGGAGAAATGTATATTATGATGTTGAGTACTTAAAACACAACCTACAAATTAAAGGCTCAATCAAACCTTGGTTCCTTGGTTCTTTGACACTTCCCTCCTGAGTGAATCATCACATTTGTTTCCTATCAATATGGTCTCCATTTTTTGGGTAGTATACTAAAAGAAAACAACAACAAAAATTGAAGTTAAGCACAGGGATAGTGGACTTCATCCTGTCAGTCACTCTAAGCCACTGATTGTTTAGCAAGCAGCTAAAGTTCAGTCAGCCAGAACACAAATACTGGACAGCTGCGATGGGCAGCGAACAGAGTGCAGATTGCCTTACTTCATCCACATCACTGACCCACTTGGCTATGTGCTTAAAGGACAGCTTGTCTGTGATGTCGTAGACAAAGATGATACCCTGCACAAAAAGGGGAAAGAGGATTTAGGAGTCAAAGCTGCGTTACAGAAATCTAAGTTTACTCTTGGCTGCTCATACTTGCGCTCTCCTGTAGTACTGTTTGGTGATGGTCTGATAGCGCTCCTGACCAGCTGTGTCCCTGCATGGAGGAACAAACACATATCAGCAAAAGGGAATCACCCATGGCAGCAAGCGTGAATGCCATGAAAGAAAAATGTCACTTACCATATCTGTACTCGCACCTTGGTTCCATCTACCTCGAGTGTTTTCATCTTAAAATCAATTCCTGACCAAAACAAACAAAATGCAAATACAGATGTAAGCTGGGATGCCACCTTCAAAAATACAATCACAAACTGGCAACAAATGTCACTGAGGTTCATTGAGGATTGCTCGGAGATACCATTATCTCAACTGGTGTAAACGGCACTGCTAGGAGACAGAATAAAGGTTTGCAACATGTAACTTTACTGGTTTCTATTCAAGCAGTTCTTTTAATCTACTTCTTATTTAGTTTTCATCATGCCAACAGAGTCAAAATCCACTCAAAGATAAGACACGAATTTCTGATCCTACACTATATACAGTCATGTTAAAGACTCTCTGCATGCCTGTGAGGAAGTGTACTTAGATGTACTTAACTGATCATCAGCAAGTGTCATCACATCTATAAAACCAGAAGTTGTGAAACATTCGCTGATCTGTGCGAATGCCACATTTTTTCCAGAAGTGGATATCACAGCAAGTAGTCTAAGTTAAGAGAAATGGCAAAAACCCCCGGAGCTACATCTCAGACTCTACATGCTTAAATTAGCATATTCGTCCTAGAGCCAATTTAGATTCACCAATTTGCCAGCCATGCATGTCTTTGGACTATGGGGGAAAGCAGAGAACCTGGAAGGAACCCATGCAGGAACAGAGAGACCAACCGGCCAGCTGCTTTGAACACGGGACATTCTTGCTGTAAGAGGCAGCAAGGACCCAGATCGTACAAACCATCGCACCTCCAATGTCTTTTGGACAAACCAGACCAAGGTGGAGATGTTTGGCCATGATGCACAGCACTACATTTGGCAAAGACCAAACACAGCATATCAGCACAAACCCCTCACACCATCTGTCACGTACGGTGGTGGAGGGGTGATGATTTGGGCTTGTTTTACAGCTACAGGACCTGGGCACCTTGCAGTCATTGAGTCGACCATGAACTCCTCTGTATACCAAAGTATTCTGGAGTCAAATATGAGGTTATCTGCCCAACAACTAGAAGATTCTTTCATTTGGCTCCTGTGATGGATATTTATAAGATTTTTTGACACTAGTGGCATCATTGAAGTTAGAATAGGAAAGAAGTGGAGCAGAAAAAAAGGAAGCATGTGATTCTGATCAGTTGGACAATTTGTAACCTGTTCTCCGTTTCCTTCTATATTTGGCTCTGTTACATTTAACATAAAACCCTGAACATTTGTCTTTTTCTTTCCGTTTTGCTGCCATCACAATTTGTGGAATCAATAAACACTGTGTAATCCAATCTCATTATTGTGCTCATAAAAAAGTTTTCTGTCAGGCATTTCACATGATCATTGACCATAAATACATTTTTGTTGGTGATGCAGCTTCCTAGTCCAGTTTGAGTGAAATGAAGAGGTGCTACTGAATCTGAAAATGCACCTACTTTACATAACAATCAAATCACGATCTTAATGTTTTCAGTGTCTGTGAATGAGCTCCTCCTGTAGCCCGTTTCTGTTTCGCCTTAAGGATGGCTTTCCTCTTTTTGCAATTGTTCACTTTTATCATGTAAGAATCTGTGTTTATGTAACATATGCAAAGCTGTCCATTCATCCTGCATATCAGTATCCTTTTGTTCCAGCGCTTCTCTCACTGCCTGATGCAGATCTAAAGGCACGGCGGGTGATTTTCTTTTAGCAATGATTTCATCATCAGACACTATTCCAAATATCCAAATCCCATGTAAAGCCTTTCCACTCTGCATTTTCTGCTGAGACTTGACCCGGATTATGCTTCACAGTCTAACAGGTAAAGAGGGCAAACAGGGCCTACCACATTTTGTTCCAACTCATTAGTATGTGACACAATCAGGAAAAGTGGCAGTATTGATATAAAGCACTAATGGCCTCATCAATCCGCAAGTTCCAATCAAGGGGAAAAATATAAGATAGGATATCAAATAATTTGAGAGCAGAAGAAATAATCGTCTCCTTTCCCATTTCCAGTGCGCTCGTGACAGAGACGTACTGTATCAGACCTCTTCTACGTGTCTAACCTTTAATTAAGCAAAAACATTACATCTTATACTTTCATTGTGCTTTAGTGTGGGCAACAGAAAACCTTCAAGGCAAACTTTTCCCATGTGAGGCTGTTTGAACTTGAGGCCCTTTAATCCTATAAGTAGGCCCACTTTTACATTCTGAACAAATGGGAACGCTAAAATAAAATGCTCTGAATTTTAAAACCCCTGCATCTACATTCATCCAGAGAAAAGAATTTCCCGGTGTTTAACCGGTTCAACCTGTGGGGAAAAAAACTGATATGATGAGTTTTGGAGAAAGCTTCACTGAAAACCTGTTGGATGGCTTACCGATGGTGGAAATGTGTGTAGTGTCAAAGTCACTTTCCGTGAACCGGCGCAACATGCAAGTCTTCCCAACCCCCGAGTCTCCGAGCATGAGCAGCCGGAACAAGAAGTCGTACTGTTTAGCCATGACCCAAAACTAAGCGATGAGGAAAAACCATGCCTGTCTGATGCGGCGCTTGAAACTGGCTGCTTGTCCTCTGCTTTGGTGATGCATTCAAGGCCCCTCGGAAACGTCCATGCTAAACTCAAAGAGCGCCACTTGGTGCACTTTACAAAGACTGGTTTCTTGGAACGTTTTTCTAATATTTTGTGGCTCGTCGTGTGCTTTACTATCGCCTTCAAATATTTCAGTAGTACTTCACGATCCTACATGTCGTTCTTGGTTACACCTGCAATTTCCTACGGCACGGGAAAGCAGCACACAGCCTGCATCTTTGAACCTTGTTTCCTGTAGAGGGAGCGTCAGGACACATCACACTGGCCTGAGTCTAAATTCAATATTTAAACAATGATTGATGTCATTTTATGTCGCACAAAAAGGATATATGTTCCTCGATGCTCGTATTTTCTACTATATCTCTAAATATGACTGAAAAGACAAACAAATATCATATCTCCGTGGGTAGCAGCTGCACCACAATCCAATCCTTGTGATCTAGGAACATTTAAAGGTTTATTTCTACCGAAGTTTCAACAAATCCTTCTTATCATTTACCTTAATTCCATCAGCAAATTCTGATTGTCAAATCCTATTAAACCTGCCAGATTATTGAATTAACGGGCTCTTTAACTAAACCTGCATTTAACACCAAAATAAAGGATGCTGTGGGATGCCTAATGTGTAAACATCAGGCTGTTTTTACATTAAAAACACAGGAGTCACCAATTCATCCAAAAAGGATAAAATAGTTTATTTATAGTTTCATAATAAAGGTATGCCTTATCTTGCAAGACAACCGTTGGCAGTATGTACAACATACCTGTAATTTCCATGGAATGGAACAAACAAATCTTATAAGGTACACACTAATTTATCTCTGCAAAAAAAAAGATAAACATTCCCAGCACAGGCAAATCAGAGGGAAGGCTTTTCTTTGCAGAAACGACACCATTTAAGAGTATACAGTGTTATATACCACACGCTGAAAAGGAACTTCCATCGACAAAAATAAAGGACAATGCCTTTAACTGCATTGTGCAACATTCAATATCAATGAGGGGATTTTTTAACCACAATTTATTTGAAAAATATTAAAAATAGAGGAAAATAAATAGCTGAAACTTTGAAATATCAAGCCAAACATAATGGGAGTTCAGACATCAGATTATATAGGTATATAGATATAAGGGTAAGAAATTCTTCCTGGTGCATGACTATAAATAGAGGGATTTCTTTGATTACACAACATTTCAAAAGACAAAACTTTTAGCCACCTACACAGAATAAGGAGGGCTGCATTTTGCATAACAGACAGGGTTGTTTTTCCAAAAGCAACTTCACATTCTTTTCTGGAAAAATATTATTATTATTATTATTAAAAAGGTAAGGTATTCCTACCCTTACCATTTGTCAAAAGTCTCACAACTCCGCCAGATTGGAGAGGTCGACCAAAACAACCAATAGGGAAAGGTTATTTTTGTAGCTTTACTCAAGTCTCACGTCTTGTCATCTCCACATTTATGAATGGTTATTATGAGGTCTGAAAGGCATAAAGTCCTTCAAAACTGCAGAGCTGCCTCAATTTGGGGATTTTTAACTTTGTTGCTGGGTCAAGAAAGGAGTGACAGGATGCTTGCCAGAAGGATAAAAGAAGGTAGAAGCGTTTTATACATAATAGCACCTCTCTCACACACGATCTCCACCTCGTCTCCTGGGCTAGCGCAAGAAGGCAGGGCTCAGTGTGGACAGGAAAGAGGAGCTGGGGCTGGTGGGTAAAAAGAGTCTGTCTCGGGAGCCGGGGTCCACCCAAATCTAGCTTAGCTCCACGCGCAGCTTCTTCCTGTTCGGTGTCTCGTCTGATTCTGATTCAGAGCTGGAGTCGGAACCGCCGTCAAAGGCTGACACGGCGCTCCCTTTGCGGTTTGTGTACAAGCTGCTATCGGAAGAGTAGTTGGTCTGGAGCTGAGTGTTCCCCTTGGCCTTCTCAAGTGCACGAACTGCAAGTTGTACAAAAGATAGAAACAAACGTTTACGGCATCTGAGATTGAATCCACGTGACAAAAATGTGCGATACTTATTTAACAAGAGCGCTGCTTACCCTGCTGCTCCAGCAGTGCATTCTGCTTCTTTAGATCGTCAATATCTTGCTGGTGGGTGTGGTTTTTTCGTCTCATGTACTGGATGTACTCCGTGGCTTTGTCTAGAATCTGTGCTCGGGAAGCCTGTTTAACAGAATTCTGTCAGACCCGTGTGACAAAGCAGCCAATAAAGTGCATGAATCTGTTATACAAAGTTCAGAGTGTGTTGTAATTTAATCTGGATTAAAATAAGAAGTTAACAAGAACTATTCCAGGAGTCAGTGACCTTGGGCATATGGGTCAACACTTGTTTCGTAGTACTGTATTGAATCAACAGCGCAGGCTGACCACAAATGTTGATGCCACAACTTTACAGCAATGCAAACTTGAGCAACAGCAATTGTGTTTGTTAGAAATATGCTGTGTTAACACAGTATACAGATTACTAACCAGACTGAAAATCAGTGGCAGTGGGCAGTGATGAATTCAAATTAGAAATTTCTGCTCTAAATCATCTTCAGTATTAATCCAGGAGAGGTAAAAGAGTGAGTGCCTGCAGCCATCTGCAAAGGCTCTGTCATTATTTAGGCCTGCATTTCAGTCAGTGGTGTTTGGGATCCTGTCAAAATTCATGGAATTATGAATGCAGAAAACAATCATCAGATATTTTTCCACCATGCAGCCAACAGCTTAATTTTTCCTGCATGACAATGATCCCAAACACACTGCATACCTGGATAGAAAACACAATTACAACACTCTCAGTCGTGGACTGGCCTCCCCACAGCCTGGACCTCAACATTACTGAAGCAGTGTTGGATCATCATGACAGCAAATGTAACGAAAGAAAGCCAACATCCAGAGAAGAGCTTTCAATGAACTATTCCTGGAGACTACTATAAGAAAGCTGCCTAAGAGAGTTCAGGCTGTGCTGAAGAATAAAAGCTGTCATACCACATAGTGACTTTCAAGATCATTAAAACTGTACAGCTTCTGTTTTTAACTTACATACTGTACTTTCATGTATGTTTGCACGTGTTTCAACAGAATTTCCCATTTTCCTAGCAAAATATAAAGAAATGAGGGGTGGCTTTTAGATTTGCATAGCACTGCATATTTATTAACTCCAGGTTGAGCATTATCAGCTTCAGTTTCACTTGTGATGGCAGACCAGTGCAGGTACAAGTTAAAAGCAAACGAAGATGAAGCAGCTGGGATTCAACACAGTACTACAAATCAGGCTTAACAGAGGAGAAAATGATCTCCATGTTGACACAACAACTGTATATTAACTGCCTTTCGAACTTGAATAGTATTAAATATGAAATGGACAGCATAAGCAGAAACATCACTCTTCATCCAGCATTTATTTGGCAAAGCTGCCAGAGTTTATAGAGCTGCTTGCTTTGACAGCAGTGTCTACAAGCTTGTTAAAATCCACCAACGAGATGAATGATCTTGTGAATGATTATCAGACACGTGGTTGATACTTGGCAAGGCATCTGTTTCTACAAATAACAATTTCCTCCTTCCTCTAGGCATGACAGAGAGATGACGAGCATAGATCTGGATTCTGGGGCACAATATGAATGGTCTATGGTAATATATGAATAGTTTCCTCACCTTCTCCCCTTGTAATGCAGGCACAGAGTCTCGTAAACTGTGAAAGCTGTCTTTAATGTGGTCCCTGCGTTTACGCTCCAGCGCATTGTGATGTGCTCGCTTGTCTGCCTGCAAAGGGGACAGAGAAAGTTTACACCTGGTTCTTTAACATACAGAAGTGATTTAAACTGCAGTAAGAGAAGGCCTCATCTTTAGATGGTTATTGCGTGTATCTGTGTTAATATCAATATATGCACACAAGCAGGAACCTGTGGTGGAAGTATTTACAAAGACATGATCTGTTTGCTTTGAGGGTTGCACCAGCAAGTCTTAGTCGTAACTAAAATTCAACAGTAACTCAGTATCAACTCTTACTTTGCCTTTTTTTCTTAACACGGACTGGATGATAGATAAAAAAATCCAAATTTGTGCTGCACACTGCTGACCTTTCAGCTTGCTTGCCAGCTCTCCTGGTTACACAAAATGATCAGAATGCCTGACTTCATAATCTCCACCACAGGCTGTGAACAGACTGCACTTACAGTCTTTAACGCTTACTGTAACTTTACAGAGCGATTTTACGGTAGCATTAAGTCTGGGAGTAAGAACAGCAGTCCAAGTTTAAAAAAAAATCTGACGACTGCCATGTCACATTTGCTGTCTTAAAACAAAGCTAGATTTGCACCCAGGACCTTTGCATGTTCTCCCCATGTCTCTGTGGGTTCTCTCCAGGTACGCCAGCTTCCTCCCACAGTCCCAAGACAAGCCGTTAGTGGGGTGAAGGTAATTAGTGAGTCTAAATTCACTGTAAGTGTGAATGTGAGCACGTATGGTTGTCTAGTTGTCTGTGCTGGCGCTGTAAAAGACTGTCAGTCTGTCCAGGGTGTACCCCGCCTCTTGCCCTATGGCAGCTAGAATAGGCTCCAGCTCCCCCATCCACAACCCAGAACTGCACGGATGGGATGTAGATCAGGTAAATTCAAATATTTGTCTTGGTATTGTTGTATACTGTTGTATATATATGATAGAATAAATCCCTCACTAAGTGAAGGTTTTACTTTAACTATTAACTTACTAACTGTACTATTTCTATTCTTTATCCTGTCGCTGGACTTTCCTTTGTGGGATCAATAGAGTATCTATCTATCTATCTATCTATCTATCTATCTATCTATCTATCTCACACTCATTACAACATGTTGCTTGGCCAGATATTACAGTTAGTATAAAATGGATCATTTTTAATTTATGTATTGACAGAGATTAGAAGGAACATTTTATTTTCATTTTATTTGTTTATTTAAGAGCAACACTACATGTCAGTGGACATCAACGTAAAAATGTAGATTCAAACATGGCAGATTTGACTAAAACTGCTAATATCTCCTGGGCACATCATGTAAAACTACACAAAACGCAAAAGACATAAACATATACATCAAAACAAACATAAACAAAAGACAAATACAAACAATCTGCCTCACAAAGTTAAAGCTCATCACTTGAAATATGGATGTGAAATTTGAGCCTTTGCTGAAAAGTGTTTTTAGGAAGCATTTCTAAACTTAATGGCTCTGTAGCATTAGATGCACTGCACAATGAGGTGCTTGTGAAGCCTTACAGTAAATGTATAGGTGGCTCTAATGGGATCTACACTAGACTTGGAATCCATAGTTCTAAGAAAAATTTGGCCATATTAGGTCATGCGCTTAGATTCATGCTGAATTAAAACACCGCATTGCACTTTGGGGTGGGAAAATGCAACTGATTATTGCAACAGCAGGAATTCAAACCTGCACGCACAGTGGGCGTACTGATACATTGACAGAGTGGTTAGTTCAAATGCAACTACAGCGCTGGATTTTTAGCAAGAAACCACAATTTAATAGGTAACAAGGGCTTGCAGTAAAATACTGAACAAGTGCCCGGGCCCTTAATCAAGAAAACATGATAACATGACATGAATTCAGCCGTCTGAAGAGGCGTTACGTGCAACTGCAATACAAATACATGTACGATAGGAGAACATCGAATACTGTATTCTCATTGAGCCTCGGTTTGCTGTATTAAATGTGTGTGCATCATAGCCGGACTTCAATCACACGTCAGAGCTAAAGATACAACTAACCACCACATTTCAACCAGCTAGCTGTCAAGTATGCTAACTATATCTAGGTTGACGTGAATGGATTACCCTTTTATGCAACGAATAAACAAGAGCTGCATTTAGGATCTAAACTCGACAAATAGTAAAAGCATGCGTGGCATAGCCGACAGAAATGTGTTATATTTCTGAAAGGAACATTATGTCCAAGCAAGCCGTCAGTTCACCTCTCAGAAGAGCTGACCTTGTGTCATGGAAGAGATTAACTGCTGTTTATGACTTGTTTTTTCCATATTTGCAGTTTTAACACAGCGTTTTATTTCAAGAGTTTTATTGATCACGTGACAACAGGAATATGGTCCACCAGAACGAGTGATTTAAGTTATAAGAGCATAAAACAGCCCTCTTTATTTTGCTGAGCTGCCCCAAACAAACGACAAATGTCGTAGCGAGGCTACCCAACTTATTCACCAGTTCCGTGTGAGACTTTCATTTGAAAGCCAGCGATTAAGAGCTCAAACTCTCCCCCTAATAGCTATCTCCATACAGGCTTCAAAACCTAGTGCTAGCCCAGAGAAACCCCCGCTAACTAGCTAGCACAATCAAATAGCATATTTTGAGAGGAATGTTGAGTTACTGTGTAGCTAACAAACTGGCTAGCTACTTCTAGAGGAAACAAAAAGACATACATCGCTGTCGACTTCGATGTCATCGTTTTCGCTCATTCTTCGATTAAAAAAAAAAAGGTATGAGGGGAAAAAAGAAATAGAAAGTGTAGCGAAAGCTGGAAGCAGATAATAAAACCAAGCACGGAACTCTGCTACGGCAGAGACATGACAACCAACGGCTTCTCCACACGTGATTCGCCTACACACATGCACGGCGAAAACATCTACAGCGCAGGCGCAGTAAAGCAAAGGCCTATGGTAATTGAAGTAACTTTGTGCAACACATAGCTGATTTGCATATGTCCTGTTTTTGGAGCTGAAACTATATTTCCCACAAGTCCGCGGAGTTGGGTCGCCTTCAAAATACATTTTATCCCCTACAATCACAGCAGCTTGGGAATGAGAAATCTCAGTGTGGTTTCTCACATAGAACGTGATGTTCTTTGTTGTACTGTGGTATATTACAGTGGCAAATGATTTAATCACCTGCTGAAGTTGTAAGTTTGCTCCAGTAAAAAGAAATGAACAGTCTCTGATTTTTATGGTAGTTTCTTTGTAACGGAGAGAGACAGAGTATCAACCAAAAATGCAGAAAAAAAAATAACACATTACATAAAAGTTATTTGGATGTCACTGAGTGGAATAAGTATTTAATATCCAAGCAAAACATGACTTAGTTCTTGGTGGAGAAATCCTTGTTGGCATGCATAGCGGTAAGACGTTTCCTGCAGTTGGTCATGAGGTTTGCACACATCTGAGGAGGAATTCTGGCCCACTCCCCTTTACAGAAATCCTTTAGGTTTCTTGGCTGCTGCTTGGCAGCTCGAAACTTAAGCTCCCTCCACAGATTTTCTACAGGGCTGAGGTGTGGAGACTGGCTAGACCACTCCATGACCTTAACGTGTTTCTTGTTTAGACACTCCTTTGCTGCCTTGGTATGTGTTGGATCACTGCCATGCTGGAAGACCCATTCACAGCTCATTATAACATTTCTGGAGGAGGTTCTCATCTACATGTCTTTAATCTACATGTCTGTACTTTACTGTGCTTGGAGGAAGAGAAATGATGAGTGTGATCCAAAGAACATCATCCCTCTTCCCCTAAACACAGAGGGTCGAGCACTTTCTCCCACGCCTTTTCTAAATCATTTAGATGTTCACTGGCAAACTAAAGATGGGCCTGTACATGTGCCTTCTTGAGCGATTGGATCCTATGGGTGTGCCATGATTTCAATCCATTATGTGGTCATATTGGTGACTGTGGTCTAACTTCCCTTCAGATAATAAACAAGCTTCTCCTTGTAGTTTTGGATGACCCACCTTGAGACAGAAGGTATAGGAATAGGAATAATATAGGAATAATCACACCGGCAGTGGTCACCTTGTCACCAAGCTTCCTGCTGATGTTCTTATAGTCCATTCCAGCCTTGTGCAACTCTACATTCTCATCCCTGACGTCCTTTGACAGCTCTTTGGCCTCATTCGTGGTGGTGGAGACGCTGGAATAGAAGAAATTGATTCTGTGGAGAAGTGTGCTTTATAATGGGCTGAGATCAGGAATATCAGTAATTGATTGACTGATTGATAAAACACATTACATAAACATTATAAATTGCTTTACATATCGTTGAGTCAAATACATAAACATCAGTAATTTTGCAGAATCTTGACTGTATATTTACATCATGATATCAGACATGACGTATTAGCTCAGATTCAACAGTCTGCTGTTCAAGTGGAGATTATTAGCAGTGTTGTGTGCGACAATATCTGCTCTTTTCTATTCCCAGCATATGATTATAAGGCCAGATGGTGGCCTAGCTCATTTCAGTTGCCCTCCCCCACCTTCCACCCATAGCTGTTCATTTGTCAGAGCATACGAACTTCAAATAGCTGCAGCACTGCAAATATACTCCTTAATTATTAGGAATGTTTAAGAAAACTAATCCTGATTAACGTTCACATTAATAGAAATGTCTGCAATACGTGTTTCTAAAAGGAGATAAAAGTTCAATAAAAAAATATAAATCAATTGAATCTTTGTGCTCATTTAATCTCATTGAGATTCAGATGTCAACAGGAGGATATCAAGAATCAATTATTCATACTGCAAAATACCAAACATACATATCAGAGGTGAAGGCTGTCTAATGTTAACATGTTGTATTAACAGTAGAGTGTTAAGAGATGAGTATCACTATAAGCTCTTATTGCATATTGTGAAAGGACCTTGCGTGACTCATTTATATGTTGTTTATGCTCATGTTTGTGCACTTCCCCACATGATACTTCTACTACTACTTCTACAGTCCCAATTGCTTCACAGCAAATCCTCAAACACCCTCACACTCAGTGCTTAACAGCTCGTTAACGCTGCTTGTGGTTTTGCGCCGTCAGCTCATAGTCTCTGCTCTTTCTCTTCTCCAGCCCTGGCGGCTACTAAAATAGGGAAGGCATGATTAGATGATGTTCGCCAGCTGTGACAAGCAGCCTCCCCCTGACACCACACTGTGAACCCACTGCTCCACCCCTCCTCTCCAGCCGAGGCACAAACCATACCACCACACCTATAAAGAAGCCGACCCATCTCTATATTTCTCAGTTTTAGAATTGAAGTTATTAGATCGTGATATACATTAAATGCACTCTTTATAAACGCACATGAAAAATAAACTCCTGCCTATTTGTCCTCTTTGCCTCCTAAAAGTACATCTGTGTTTGTTCATTCCTTGATTTTGTTTTACAGAGAAAGAAATCTGCAAATCATTTTCATCCTTCTGTTTTCAACTTGTCGTCCAGTTTCATTCATGTGGGTTTTTTAAATGTTTGTTCTCTTTGGGAAAGCAACAACAAGGCTTATGAGGATCAGTCAACACTAACACATACAACTATTCATGAAATGAAGGCAAATGATTGAAGTGAAACATTTCATACATTTTATTTTCCAGTTCAGTGTTTCATTGTAAAATATTCGTAATTCTGTAGTTTTCTTTTCAAAGTCTGTGAGGATTTGTCTTGGATCTTGCACAGCAGCTCTTGGGGTATAACCTCCAGCTCTTCCTTCTCTTTTAAAAGTTGTGTGTTTCTTCCCAGAGCTTCATTAAGCATCACTTGCAGGCCTTCATTTTTTTCTCCATGTCTTGGAGCTTGAGCTGCATTTCTCTGTTTTTCTTGCCCTGCTCTTCTTTTTCTTTCAACATTACTGTAATTTCTTGCATTTTTATCATGTCTGCACTTTTCTCCTCTTGCATTTGTTTCATCCTGCTCTCCAGGTCTTGTTTTTTCTTGCAACAATTTTCAGATGCTCTTCTGAGGGCTATAAATTCACTTAAGTGAGCAGTGCTGGGGTGATCCCTTTGGCTTTGGTGATGTTGTCTCTGAGACATCTTGGTACCTTGATACAGTGACAGTGCTGTACAAGATCCAGATGTTTCCTAATTCTTTTGTAGTTGATGCTGAACGTTTGACAGCTACGAACAAAGCTGTGAACAAACTGACGTGTTGCCTTGAAGTTTCTCTTGCTCGCTTATGAGTTATGAAGCTGTGTGATGTACACAGCTTCAAAGTACTATTTGCTAAGGATTTTTATTTATTTATTTGTTTATTTTGTGGTGGAATTTTCTGTAAATAAAGTCTGCAACACCGTCAGCTCTGGTCAAGATATTTATTACTGCAGGAGAATCAAAACATCACAGGTTCATAGTAATGAGCCCTGACACCCCCTCTCTGTATCTTTTAGTTACAACAGGTCTCTGTCCCAGGGGCTGTTGCTGGGCCGAGAGCAACTCCAACTATCTTTTCCCAGGAAGCTCCTGGCACTGGTCATCATGGGAGTTTCGTCCTTCTACGCCCTAACAGTTGGCAGATAACATAGTGAAACATCGGTAAGCAAAGCTAAGCAGTTTTTCACCAGCTCACTCTGACACATGTACATGCTTCATCTAAGCATGCAAAGGTTATAAAAAAAAACCTAGAATGAGATTCTAAACACCTACATCTAAATGTATGACAATGTGAAAACTAGAATTTTCCATCCATTCACTTCCGCTTTCCTTTTCAGGGTCGCGGGGGGCGCTGGAGCCTATCCCAGCTGTGATAGGGCGAGAGGTGGGGTACGCCCTGGACAGGTCGCCAGTCTGTTGCAGGGCCAACACACAGAGACAGACAACCATTCACTCCCACATTCACACCTATGGGCAATTTAGACTAATCAATTAACCTATCCACACAGAATTTGTAGAGTTTTCCCCATTACAGTTTTATTTTTATTTATTTAATCATTACTTTGTTTCATTATTTTATAATCTGTTTTCATTCAAATCTCTATAAAATCCTAGCATTTTATTTATGTGCCAGCCACTTGAAGTATTCTTTATTTTTTTACTCTTTATTAATTAAGAGAGCAGTATCCGGATTACAACCAGTAAAACTGGACTCTTCACCATTTAGTGTTAGAAGTGAAGACGCTTCTCACATGAGAGGTGAAACGTTTTCAAGAAACTTAAAGAAGTCAGTTACTTTTTCTTTCCAAGCTCCTTAGATTACTGCAGAGGTTCCCAAAGTGTGGGGCCCGCCCCCTAGGGGGGGCGCAGAGCCATTGCAGGGGGGGGCGCTGTATGAAAAGAAAAAAAAAAGAGCGCTTGGACACTGTGGACAGGTTTTTGACGGGGCTCCCACACAAACGCAAAGCAGGAGATGAAGCATCGCCAAATATGTTTCCAAACCAACTTCCTTCCAAGCCAAAGACAGGAAAATATGGTGAAGCATATCTTCCCTTTGGCTTCACCTGCACAAGTGCCAAGGTAGGTCTCCCCTGCAAAATTAGTTTCCCTGCGTCGGGAGCAGCGCTGTGCTCTCCAAATCACGGACAAACAGGATCCCACATTCTTGATTTTTAGTTCACAAACACTTCTTGTAATAACTAACTACTCCTGACATTGTAGTTAGTTCAGTGGTTCCCAAACTTTTTTTTGCCAGGCCCCCCTTTTTTACAAGAAAAATGCTCGCCCCCCCCCGCACAAACACATCCTCCAAACACACACACCCACACTCTTAGAAAGGATGTGTTAAAAAATGACACAAAAAATGTGTTGTTACACTATTAACACATTTTGTGTGAATTTTAACATAACATGTGTAAGAAAATGTGTAAACATTGAAAAAATGTGTAAAAAGCTTAACACACTTGATGTGTTGCACAGTTTAACACATTTTGTGTGTTATTTTCGGAATCTAACAACAGGACCTAAAATTAGCAGCGCAGTAATTTGATGCTAGCCCTTTGTTTAGTGAAATAAATTGTAGATGAACAATGTATTAAAACTATATTAACTGAATAAATAAAATGTTTAGTTATTGTTTGTTTTACATAATCATTTCCTCATTACTTTCAACAAATAACACATTTTATAATGTAATGTGGACCAAGGTGTGTATGGTGTACTAAAATTCTGAAAGAGGATTAATTTTTTATTTCTCAATGTGTATGGCATACCAATTAATGGCCATGGCTATACTATAAGCATGAGTATCCACACAGAACAGGCTTAATTTTGACCGTAACATGTGAACGAGGGCAATACAATTGAAGTAAAAGTAGAAAATGAAATGAGTAAGAACACACATGCTGAAAATTGAAACAAATTCCGCCCAGCAACATGACATACCAGCGGCGGGAAGGGCAGTGTTGCCAACTTAGCGACTTTGTCGCTATATTTAGCGAGTTTTCAGACCCCCTAGCGACTTTTTTTCTAAAAGAAGTCGCTAAAAAAAGACGTGAAAGCGCGTATCGCTTTTACTCTCAACAAGCAGCGGGTGCTTTATCGCAGTCAGTTCTTCTTTTACTCTTATGCTGTTTTGTGGATCACAAGGTTTAAAACTACTTATAAACACACACACACAAACTCCACCAGAGTGCTTATTTCGGGTCACTTTTGCCGGTCCAAGCCCGGGTAAAGGAGCAGGGCTGGAATTGTGACATTAAAAAAAACAATAATTACTAAAAGAAATTTAATTTATAGTTCTAAATAAACTCTAAATGCATTTAGGACGTTTTTTACTCACTTTATGTCTCTTCCACGATGTTATTTCTCTCTCCAGCAACATTGGTTACAATTATATTAGCATGACCAATTATGCAAATTAGGTGATGACGTCATTTAGCGACTTCTAGCGACTTTTAGGACAACCAATAGCGATTTTCCTTACTGAGGAGTTGGCAACACTGGAAGGGGGCGCTATCTTTTCGCGCCACTGAGACAAAGGAGACAAAGATGGAGGTTATGTCTCCTAGTATGTTGTCAGACCTTACAGTAAGTATAATTTACCAGTTTATCTTAATGTACTGAAAATATGTCGGGTTTCTGGAAGAATGTGAAACTTTGAATTTATACAAAATATAGGAGTTATATAGGAGTTTTGAGTTTAAGTTAATTACTGCTTAACTATACCTAGCTAACCTTAATGTAACAGTCTTGCTAACATATCCTACTCTTAATTTTAGTATTAGTTCTTGGCTTTAGTACCATACTTCATTAGAGTAAATGTGTTTTGGTAGTATTTTTATGTATTACTTTATTCATGTATTTATCTATTTACTTTATTTATGTATTAGAGTATTCAGAAATTGCTCTTAGAACCAGTGTTGTAGTTGAGCTAGCGGCTCCGACAGGCATTCTGGTGTCTATGAGCAACGCCAGAGTCAGAACCTAACCGTAGCAGTGTTGTGTAAAATGGCAATATTGTTGTTAGCTCTGAATATAGCAAATGTAGTCATCACCGAGACCATTCGTTTGCTAGCACATAATGGGAATAAAGACTGAGTAACTTTAACATGAAATATACCTCATATTGACAGAGATAATTATTTTTTAAGCAGTTAAAGCAGTTTTTGCATCTAGTATGATTAACTAAAGTATGTGCGCATTCTTTTTTAAGGCTTATTGCTGGAAACATGCTCTGATATAGTTTCTATTTTATGCAGAACTTCTGAGGAAGTAATAGTCAGTGTTATTTAAAAAAAACAACAGCAACTTGACCATGCAAATCTTACTTATTCAGCCATGTGTTTCTTTTTTTCAGCACGCATATGACAACTTAGAATCTGTCAAAGTCCTTGTAACCACTTTTATAGATGAGAAGTAAATTTTTTAAAGTAAATTTAGCATTTTAATAATGTAAATTCCACTACATACTGTAAATTGCACTTGTTTCCACTTACTGTGTATCTCATTATTTATTAGAGCTTTTTTTTTCTCAGTTAAAATTGCTCAGCTGTTACCCATATACCTCTGTCCTTTCTTCCTCAGGAGCATTATTATGATCCAGTCTCCCATTGTGGATTCCTAAACTGCGCAACCTTAGACGGAATAAGAAGCGAAAAGTGACAGATGACTGTAGTGAAGACAAGAAGCTCAGGCAAGAGGATGGGAATACCAGCAGCACAGATGAGTGGGTCACCCTGATCAAAAGATTGCAGCCCTCAGCTGAGAACCTTCCAACTATCATGTCAGGCATGGAGGAAACATACACCAGTCGCAGAGCCTGCATTAGCAAGGACTCCCCCACTGCCGCTGAAATATTCAGAGAGTACCCACGGTTTTTGGACATGCCAAGTCTGGTAAGTTGCTTGGTTTCCTGGTAATGGTTTATGTACTCCTTCTTCACTCAGTTGTGTTTTGCATACAAAGTATGTAACAGGAGTGGGTACATTTGGAGCTATGTTTATGAGCTCCTAGTGAATATTTTGAAAGTTTTATAATTTCAGAGTTGGATCATTATTCACTGGGCTTTTATTACAATGAGCATCACTTTTCACATGATCCAAAATCTTACTCGTACCACCAAATGACTATAATAGTAGGGACATCAAATGACAATGTAGAAGTACTGCTCATGGAAGTGAAAAACCTACAAAAAAAATCACCTAAATCTGTATGAAACTCTGCTTTCAGCAGCACTATTTTCAACACAAAAAGCTCTACAGGACAAACCGCAGACAGACAAAATAAGAAATTGGCTGCTAGAACATCAGCTAAAAAGTCCTAATTTTTTTCTAAGGGTCTGATGGGACCCAAATCATAGCTAAAATTAAGGAATAATAGACTTGTATTCAGATACCACTCCAAGTAAATTGTTATGTTTCAATGTGTAGGTAAGCTTGATGTGGAAGTGGGTAACAGAAATGTGATACTGTAAAGTTTGATTTTAGCCATACAGCTACCAAATGGGCAGAATGTACTTTTGATTTCATGTATTTAATGCTTTATTTTAAACTTAAACACTGTTTTTTCTCTCCACAAGGTGGACTTGGAGTTTGGCAAGCTTACAGGAGGAAAGACGGATCTCTTTTTACGAAAATGGGAAGCCAGTATCATTCCGAAGCTCAAATCAGTAGCTGCCCTGGAAACAAGAGTGATCTAAAGAGTGCAACCAGGCAGTACATCACTGTTGCTAAGAATGACAGAGTAACCATTTCTCTGAATGAAGCCCAGACGTGTGTTGTGGATAAGCTTTTCAAACTGTATTGGGTATGTAACTTGTCCTATCCAGCACCGCTTGTCTTCACCTTCTTTGAGTTTGTCTATGACCTGCCGCTGTCCACCCAAAGGAAAACCAAAGTACTGGAGCTGATTGCACAGATTAAAGCATGCAAGTAAAATGTTTACCTGTCCAAAATGTAGAGAGTCTCTGTTCACAAAGGTGAGAAACCTCATTTGGCATCTTTGTCAAATACACTGCTTATCGGGACTCTGACCTGCCTATGCAGTGGAAAGGTCAGACAATATGAACTGATTGGGTGAAATTTTTGATTTTCGGCCTTTATATATAGTGACAAGCTTTGATGCTAATAAGCTGTATTTAAACCCAAGGTACAAAATTGTATAACCTGGATGCTATATTCGCCAAAATGTATGTTTTTCTGTTTGCATGCAACTGCGCATTTGTTGAATGTTGACAATTTGTTGAAGATGACAATTGTTGCCTTTAAAAAAATTTAATTCATGTATTGTCTGGACATGATTATATCAGAACATATATATATATATATATATATGTATGATATTATGCCCTTTTTTAAATTTTTTTGACATTTTAATGATCTAGAGAGATCGAAAGTTAGTCAGATATGAATTTTGTTTGATTTTGTCAAGTAAAAATTGTGACATAGCTTTGGCTAAAATTGAATTTTAAACATTTTAATTGAAAATACTCTGACAGCTGTTGTTTATTCAGTTTGTAATGATTTATAATATGCTAAATAAAAAATGGAATTCAATAAATGTATAATATATACCCATCTTTTTTCTCCTTTTTTTCAAAAATTGAAATGTACACATTTTAACACATCTTTGTGTCAAAATAACACATCCTTGTGTTTACGTTTTTTAACACAGAAGATGTGTTAAAGGAGCAGACACATTAATTGTGTTAAAACTGACACATCATGTGTTGTCCCTGAGCTGATGCAGCACATGTGTTAAAATTTAACACATCATGTGTCAATTTTAACACATCCCTTCTAAGAGTGTAACTCTTTACGCTACGTCCACACCTACACGGGTATTTTTGAAAACTCAGCTGTTTCTATGCGTTTGGGCTTTTCGTCAACACGTAAACGGTGTTGCGATTCACCGAAAACGAAGATTATTCAAAACTCCTTTTTTGCGTTTACGTGTGGACAAGGATTACAGAGTTCATCACGCAACGTCAAAGGTATGTGCCTTTTTTCACGTCACGCTGTGCGCCACGTTATTGTTTACATGAGATGAATTGCAGAATGGCAGATAGAGACAAAATACTGTTAATCTGACTATCTTCAGGTTTTACACGCTTACATATACACGCAGTTACTGTCCCTCCATTTAGAAAGGCAGAGGCGTCACGGTGGGATTATTTTAGGTGTAGTTGTTTTTTTTCCTGTGTAATAATATTCAACATTGCTGTCAATACATTTTTCAAAAAATGTCTCTCTGTGCAAAATGGGTTTAAACACATAAACAGCTGTGAGATACTGTTTGTCCGTGATTTGAACAGGGGGAACAAATTACGGCAGGATCAGCCTGATATTATTTGTATCCCACTGTAACTTTACTGAAGTGTTTGTGACAAACAGTATCCCACATTCTTGATTTTTAGTTCACAAACACTTCTTGTAATAACTAACTCAGAGGTTCCCAAAGTGTGGGGCCCGCCCCCTAGGGGGGGCGCAGAGCCATTGCAGGGGGGCGCGGTATGAAAAGAAAAAAAAAAAGAGCGCTTGGACACTGTGGACAGGTTTTTGACGGGGCTCCCACACAAACGCAAAGCAGGAGATGAAGCATCGCCAAATATGTTTCCAAACCAACTTCCTTCCAAGCCAAAGACAGGAAAATATGGTGAAGCATATCTTCCCTTTGGCTTCACCTGCACAAGTGCTAAGGTAGGTCTCCCCTGCAAAATTAGTTTCCCTGTGTCGGGAGCAGCGCTGGGCTCTCCACATCACGGACAAACAGTATCCCACATTCTTGATTTTTAGTTCACAAACACTTCTTGTAATAACTAACTACAATGTGAGGAGTAGTTAGTTATTACAAGAAGTGTTTGTGAACTAAAAATCAAGAATGTGGGATACTGTTTGCAGTGGCGGTCCTAGCCTGTTTGGCGCCCCGGGCGAACACTCCCTCTGCCCCCCCCCCCCCCCCCCCCCCCCCCACCCCACACACACACACACACACATAAAACATATTAAGGATTATACATTAACATAAAACTGTTGTCGGAACCATACTGAATTTCGCCAGAGAAACACACACACACACACACACACACACACACACACATATGAAGAGAGAGAGAGAGAGAGTATGGATTGTATGCAAACGGCTACCAAACAGCCATCATAATTCATCATACAATGAGAACAGGACAAATCAACAATTGACAATGATTAATTAATATTAAAGTCTGTAACATAATGTCTTGTTTGGAATTTAGTCTGTTACTGTTACTATTTTTACCATTTCTTATTGGAGCAACTGTAATCCACATTATTTCCTTAGGGATTAATAAAGTATGATTCTGATTGTTTCAGGATGACCTGCCATTATCCAATCACACATCTGCTTATGTGTATCTTTTGCTCGTTTCTCCTCCTCTTCTTTTCTCTTTTTTCTAAACTAAGCACCTGATGGCTTTGAACTTTTCTTGTCCATCTTCCATTTTGCACTCCATCCTCCAACCCGAGGATCACCACAACATAACCTAACAGACCTACACCTTAGTTCACAGATTCACTTTGTCTAAGGTGTAGTTCTGGGATTTCACACAACCCAGGATTCAAATCATGAATACATAATGGGCTTGGATTTACATTATTATGAATGAAATGTGCTCTATTTGGAAGCAGCCGGCCCCCCTCCCCTTTCGACGCGTTGTGTGTGAGACTTTAAATCATCAAACTGTAAATTATAAATTTTAAATTGTCATTGATCCCTTTACCCCGAGTCCTAAAGTGTATATTTATTTTCTTACTCTTCTTATAGTTATTATTTGTTTACTTGCACTGCTGTAACTGGAGCCCCGTCGTCTCGTCTCTCTATATACTCGACTGTATGTAGCGGAGATGACAATAAAGTTTACTTTGACTTCAGCAGCAAGCAGGCGCACCGAGGGCTCTCGCGCTCACTTTTCGCGTATTGAATTTCGAAAAAACACCGGTGCAAATTATAAGTCTGTATCATGATGTCTGGTGTTTTCGTGTTTGTTGGTTTGTTTTTATTTTGTTTTATTTTGCGAGTTGATTATATGCTGCTCCAGCCAGCCAGAGAATCCCCCGCCGCCCCGCCCTCTCCTCCCTGTGCCGCAAGCAGCAGGTGCACCTCGCAAACGGAGGGCGCCCTTACTCCCAGCAAATGGGCGATAGAAAACCGATCGGTGCCTATGCCATTCCCAATATGCGCTGGCTGATGTCGGGGCAGCATGAGTACAAGCAATTTTTTTTTTTTTTTTGCCGATGCCCGTGATGCCGCCCCCCACCACGATGCCGCCCCGGGCAACCGCCCGTGTCGCCCGTATCTAAAACCGCTACTGACTGTTTGGATACTGTTTGTCACAAACACTTCTTGTAATAACTAACTACTCCTGACATTTAATGTCAGGAGTAGTTAGTTATTACAAGAAGTGTTTGTGAACTAAAAATCAAGAGCTAACATGATGTTAGCTCTTTATGCAGTAAAGTTACAGTGGGATACAAATAATATCAGGCTGATCCTGCCGTAATTTGTTCCCCCTGTTCAAATCACGGACAAACAGTATCCCACAGCTGTTTATGTGTTTAAACCCATTTTGCACAGAGAGGCATTTTTTGAAAAATGTATCGATAGCAATGTTGAATATTATTACACAGGAAAAAAATAACTACACCTAAAATAATTACACCGTGACGCCTCAGCCTTTCTAAATGGAGGGACAGTAACTGCGTGTGTATATGTAAGCGTGTAAAAACTCAAGATAGTCAGATTCACAGTATTTTGTCTCTATCTGCCATTCTGCAATTCATCTCATGTAAACAATAACGTGGCGCACAGCGTGACGTGAAAAAAGGCACATACCTTTGACGTTGCGTGATGAACTCTGTAATCCTCGTCCACACGTAAACGCAAAAAAGGAGTTTTGAATAATCTCCGTTTTCGGTGAATCGCAACACCGTACGTGTTGACGAAAAGCCCAAACGCATAGAAACAGCTGAGTTTTCAAAAATACCCGTGTAGGTGTGGACGCAGCGTAAAAGAGTTAGTAGTATATTTTATTACTACCTGTAATTTATTGCCGTTTACTTGTATTTGCTTAATTGTTTACTAAACGTTTGAGGTGTGAAATAAACCGCAATGGAGCAAAATATTAGTATATTTTATTACTACCTGTAATTTATTGCCGTTTACTTGTATTTGCTTAATTGTTTACTAAATGTTTGAGGTGTGAAATAAACCGCAATGGAGTTTGTAAACAAAATATGGGTGTGTGTGTTTGGAGGATGTGTTTGTGCGGGGTGGTGGGGGGGCGCGAACATTTAGGGGGGCCTGGCAAAAAAAGTTTGGGAACCACTGGATTACTGTGTCCTGCATGACTGAGAACCTACACAGACAGGTCCCGGCCAGTGTTGCCAACTTAGCGACTTTGTCGCTATATTTAGCGAGTTTTCAGACCCCCTAGCGACTTTTTTTCTTTAAAAAGTCGCTAAAAAAAGACGTGAAAGCGCGTAGCGCTTTTACTCCCAACAAGCAGCGGGTGTTGTAACACAGTCAGTTCTTCTTTTACTCTTTTACTCTTATGCTGTTTTGTGGATCACAAGGTTTAAAACTACTTATAAACACACACACACAAAGTAACTCCACCAGAGTGCCTATTTCGGATCACTCTTGCCAGTCCAAGCCCGGGTAAAGGAGCAGGGTTGGAATTATGACATTAAAAAAAACAATAATTGCTAAAAGAAATTTAATTTGTAGTTCTAAATAAACTCTAAATGCATTTAGGACGTTTTTTACTCACTTTATGTCTCTTCCACGATGTTATTTCTCTCTCCAACAACATAGGTTACAATTATATTAGCATGACCAATTATGCAAATTAGGTGATGACGTCATTTAGCGACTTCTAGCGACTTTTAGGACAACCAATAGCGATTTTCCTTACTGAGGAGTTGGCAACACTGGTCCCGGCAAGGAACGCAGTGAAACGGGTGCACATGGACAATCTGGGTCACATTTTACAGATTTAGACAACATTTGTGTTCTGTCTAAAAAGCACACTGATAACATGTGCTGACACAAAGAGTGATAACTTTGCCAAGTAACCTCAGTGTTCTGCCTCGTTGCACAATATCAATTGCACGTCTGTTTAAATGAAAGCAAGGATGAATGAATAAAAGTGCCCCTTTGCCTTTATAAACACATCATTGCATTCCTTTCACATCATCGTGCCCCACAAATGCCAAGTTTCCAACAGTCTCCTAAAAAAGAGGAGCGAGGGGCGAAGAGGATAACTTCACATAAAAGCCTGACTGAGGGGAAATCTTTGCACTACACGAATCACAGATTTCTGGATTCCAGTGTCAGCCACCTACCATCGTGTTTTTCCTGAGATCATGTGATAAATAAGGGAGGACAAGGTTGGGACTGGGAGGGGGATGCAAGCACTGAGAAAAGCACTTGGACCACACAAGGCTAGCTGGACACAAGTGTGTGAGTGAGTAAAAGCTGCTGCCAGTGGCCTGAAATGAAGGTAAGAAAGTGCTGTTTTTATTCACCTGTCATTTATTTGAAAAGGGAAAGACTGGCACCGATTCCCGTGTTTCAGTGTTGGACTGTGCTGTGTTGTGTATAAGACTTGTAAAAGTTTACTCTGCTTGGAACTGGAGTTTGTTTCGAATGAGAACGTACACTGCTAAAAATCTTGAATGTTACGGCACCTTCAATAAATAAAGAGGGATAAAGAAGCTTTCTTGTCATATATTATGCACATTCTGATAACTCCAGTTAAAAATTTAAAGAGTGCACTAAAAGCACAATGCAAACAAATATAAACAGGACCTCGAGTAAAGATAGCACTGCAACATGTGCTTTCTTTTTTCACAGAACTGAAAACTTCCAGTTTAACACCACACACTGCCCACATTTTTTTTAAATTAATGGCTTGTTTTTCTCCCTGCAGAGAGCATGCCATGAATATTAAGTATCAGTTACTACTAGATACTAGACAACATAAGATACTTTACATGCACGGATGACAACAAAGAGGTTTGAAGAATTTGGTTGAATCCTCTTTGTGCACACCAAGCAAACCTTTGGAGAGAAGCTCTAGTCTCAAGGATTTATCTTCAACCACTTAGTTACTCCTGGTTTCTCCCTTATTTGCAGGGGTCACTACAGTAGGCAGCTATTTACAAAGAAAAAAGGAGAAGGAGCTGCTCCTTTCTTTTTCTGCAGGACTTGACTACTTTGCGATGCACAGGCAAAGGGATTGGAACTTGCAACCATGCACTTCAAACGGATTAGCACATTTCAACAGATTGGTCAGGTCAATGGCATTAGATAAGGTAAAGCTAAACAAGAAGCACTCCGAGAGCGCACACCTCCAGCGAGGCAGCTCACTGTCTGAGATTTTTTAGATACATTTTGGTTTCTTGTTATTTTTAAACTAGTAAAGCACTATTTCAAAAAAGTGCAGAGAGCAGGCGTTTGTTTTTTTCCATGTTAAAACCAATTTTTAATATACATGACCTAATTCTGAGAACAGTATAACACTTTTTAAAAATCTATGTGGGTATAGATATACATGCATAGCATTGTTTACTACAATTCATCAAATGGTTACTAATAAGTATCAAGTGATAACAGTTTGTTTTCCCAAAAAATAAAAAAAGGAAGAAGAAACAACGTTTCAAATAGTTTTATGTTGCACTTTGACCTTCAGGTCAATCTATTGACCTTGAAGGAGAGGTCAGAGGTCAGATGTGACATGATACTTTAAATCTTTATATGGTACTTTCTGTATGCTGATGATACACAGTTCACTTGTAAGAATCAAAATTTTTAAGTTATAAGACCTACTGTCAATTTTTTAACCAGTAAATCGTTCAGTTGACCTTGAAGACCTTGGTGGATGTAAGCCAAATTTTAATGTGTCGCTAACATGACCCCGTGTTAGGATGCCTGGGTCGTTGACCCAGGGTTTTTGGGTTTATTATATTATTTATAATTTCTTGTCTTTGGGTTTTTGTTAGAGTCATGTCTTATGGTTTGTCTCTGTGTAATCCTTAGTTGCTGTCTCCCCTGTCCGCTATATCCTCGTGTCCAGTCAGTGTCTGTGTCTGCCCTGTTCCCACCTCTCTGTTCCCTCTGTAGTGCTTGCCTGTGAGTCTGTCTGTAAGTTCAGTCTGTGTTACTTCCTGTTTTACTTTGAAGGTCCGGGTCTTATGTGAATGTGTCCTGCTTTGCTTCCTTGTCTCGTTAGTTCTGATTTCTCCCAGCTGTGCCCTCCTTCTGTGTCTCATTCCCCTCGTTACTTCCCAGTGTACTTAAACCCTGTGTTTCTTTGAGTCAGTGTCGTGTTGTCTCTCATGCTGTGTGGGTCGCCCTGTGTTTCCCGTGAGTTTGTTGTTTCCCAGTTTAGTTTGCTTTGTATGCTCGTTTTCCCGTGCCAGCAAATAAAGCTGAGTATTTTGAGTTCATGCCTTGAGTCTGAGTCCTGCATTTTGGGTCCACCACTCCTCCTTGCCTGCCTGCCACACAGCCAACCTTAACACCCCGCTCTGCACCCCTACAAAGTTTTATCAGAATTCATTCAAAACTTCTTGAGCTATTGTGCTTACAGACATATTGTTGACCTTTAATTCTGAAATGTTAATGTCTTTAACATGTTTGCATTTCCTCTTCTTTCATGTGACAGGTGAAAGCCGAATCTCAGTAAAATCTCAGCGCTGGTGCAAGTGCTACGATGAACCTGACAGAAGTTCACGGCGGGAGCCTTTCTAATGAAGCGAATGCATCTGACAATGTTACCCTGGCCATCCTGAACATGCAGGGACCAATGAACAAGACAGTCAATATACTGACTGTCCTCAACCTTTTTATCACCATGATATCCCTGGGCTGCACAATGGAGATTTTCAAAATTAAGGCCTATCTCTTCAAGCCAAAAGGAGTAGCCATTGCCCTGCTGTCCCAGTTCTGCATCATGCCCATCACCGCTTTCAGTCTCGCCAAAATCCTGCAGATGGAGCCCATAAAGGCGGTGACGGTGCTTATCTGTGGGTGCTGTCCCGGGGGAACCTTATCAAACATTTTTTCTCTTGTTGTGAAAGGCGACATGAACCTCAGGTAAGCTGACGCTCCTGTTTGCAGTAATTGCACTGCTTTTAAAGTAAATAATGCAGTGAGATACTTGCACACCAGTGCAATGATTTTCCTTCCTCACTTAATTGCCTTCCCAGCATTGTGATGACCACTTGCTCCAACATTGCAGCGCTGGGTCTGATGCCTTTGCTGCTGTATGTCTTCTCTCAAGGCTTCACTGGATTGGAAAATGCTGTGCCATATGCCGGCATCCTCACCACTCTTGCTTTCACCCTGGTGCCTTGTGCTTTTGGCATCGCTATTAATCACTTCAAACCAAACGCCGCAGTGATCGTCAAAAAAGTGAGACTCCCACACTCAGACACATGCCATCGCGTGACTAGATTTAAGCAGGTTTCACAGCAGATGTTCAGATTTATAAGAGCAGTTCTTATAAATTGCTAAAAAATTGTTTCCAGTTTCAGGACTTTGAAATTGAGCCAGCAAAAAAAGTCAGTTTATTATTTTCACCTGTGGTTTTACACTGTGGCATGAAATATCTTCCGTGGAAAAGGCCTGTTGGGAACAAAAGTTGTGTTTACCAGAGCTGATTTATTGCACGGAGTTTGGGTAATTTGTGGCTTACGTTACCAGCAGAGTTTGTAAAACAAGAAGGCTTTAGTTTTTCACTCCTAATCAAAACCAGTTCTTGACTATTGTAATCTGTTTTCTCCTTTTCATCAGGTTGGTCTCAGTATTTTGATCATCTCCAGCATCATTATTTGCACCCTGTCCTTCCATATTGTCAAAAATGTAATATGGATGATCCTCATGCCCGATGCTCTTATTGCGGCTTCACTGATGCCCCTGATTGGCTTTACGCTGGGATATGTCATGTCTGTCTTATGCAGACTCAGTCCACAGTAAGTGAATGCACACTAAGTGTTCTCCTTGACTCTAAAAACAAGCAGGTCCAAGGTTGTGCCTAAAGTTTATACTTCATGTTAAATCTAAACAGAGGCTCTCTGCAGTATATTCTGTTTCTCACACTGCACTGCTCTTGAACAATAGTCCGTGTTCTTGCACTGTTTATGCAAGAGGAAATAAGGCAGTTGATGTGTAAACCCTTACTGGAACTACTGCTGCGATGCAGTTTCAAAGAGAAAGCACAACTTTTTAAATATTTTATTTCATGAATTGCCACTGTAAGCAGGATTTATTTTTGCAATTTAAAATAATATTTTTGGTGGGGAAATGGCACCACAAGTGTAAGCCTGCTACTGAACTGAAAGGTTCTCATGGTGTGTCGTCCTGCTGAAAGCAGCCAGCAAAAGATGGATACACAGTGGTCATAAATGGATGGACATGGCCAGCACCAATGCTTAGGAAGGCCATGGCATTTAAATGATGCTCAGTTGATACCATGAGGCCCAAAGAAAGAGGCCAAGAAAATATCCCTTACACCATCACTAGCAGTCTGAAACATTGATACAAGGCCGGATGGATCCATGCTTTCACGTTGTTTACACCAATTGTGATACTGCCACAGCAGAAGTCAAGACTTATCAGACCAGGCGTCGCGTTACCAATCTTATATTGTTCAGTTCATGCACCTGTGCAAAATAAAAGTTATCTCAGTGTCCTTGTCGTAGCAGACAGAGGCACCCGGTGTAGTTTTTTTGTTGCTGTAGCCCATCTGCTTCAAGGTTCAATTGGTGGGGCCAGAAGGTCACTGTTGTCTTCCTATCAGCTTGGAGCATCCACGAGGCATTTTATTGCCAGGATATTTTGTCTGCAAACCCTGCAGATGGGTGTATTGAAACCAGTCGATCAGCAGTCTTAGAAATACTAAGACCAGCCTAACTGGCACCAGCAACCACACCACATTTAAAGGCACCTTTCTTCATCGTTCTGATGCTCAGCTTGATTTTCAGCAGGTTCTCTTGACCATGTCTACATTCAATGCTATTTGCATTGAACATGCGTACCTAATAATATGGCCTCCATGTCCTATAGTACTGGAGGACTGTAAAGTATGTTAATACAAGTATGTTATGTTGCTATTCAAAAGAAAAATGTGTATAGATGCAAAAAGAATACTCTGTTTAGGAAATATTTAATTACATTTTTAGAAATCTTTAACTAACCAACAGCACATAGATAAATTAACATTAGCTTCACCTCATCTAAACATATCAATAAAAAACTACTTCACACATGGATGCAACTGCAAAAACCAATCATAACCACATTTTTTACACTTTGCCAAAACTACTTGTGTTCTAATTACTAACTAATTTCTGCTCAGATTTGTGTTCACTCACATAAATAATAAACATATAAACAATTTGCATATGAATGAGATGTTCAGTAGAACATATATTTTACAGCAGAGGAGGATTCAGCTCTGAAATTTAAAATATGTAGTCTCAAAATCTAAAGAAAACTGCTTCACCTATTTTTAGATGCAGCAGGACCATCTCCATGGAGACTGGATGTCAAAACATCCAGCTGTGCGTTGCCATCCTAAAGGTGGCCTTTCCTCTTGAGGTTATTGGGCCCATGTTTCTCTTCCCTCTGTTATATATCACATTCCAGTGCGCTGAGGTCTTTCTCTTCGCTCTGGGCTTCAGATGTTATCAAAGAGTCAAGCCACCAGCTGAGGGTAAGTGTGACAGCTGCCTGCATGTTTTTTTTGCAGCAAAGCTCCAAAGGGTTGGAGCAGATGCACTCACCCCACACACTGATGTTCTGATCTGTTGAAAATGAGGTCAAACTAAATATTGTTTCCCCTTTAATACAGATACAGAAAAACAGGAAGACCAGATTGTTGATCCTCAAGATAAAGAGGCGAAGCGACCATGAGAGCATCACTGATGATATCCCAGCGCTGGCGACGGGTACAAGGAACCGATTCGTACGTAGAGAATAAAGCCACCCAGTGCCCTTACTTTATAAATGTCATCTGCCTGTTCAAAGATCAGGGCTGTGACACTGAAGGAAGGACTGGGGAAGGATTTGCAACCGTCCCAAATGTGTGTGGGGGGGTTCTCTTTATAGCGATTATTAAAGTGTCATCTGCTCTTTTCACTCAGATGTATCTCAGATGCGACAATGACAAAACTGTCAAACAGCCAACTGTAACACCTCAAATTATATTTAATTAAAATGAGTGTGGGATATATACAGAGGAAACTTAAATCTTTTGTTTTTTTACATATATTAAAATACCATTTTCACACAAAAAAAATAAAATCCATTCATCAATCCCAAGGTAAACTCAATGGACCGTCAAACAAAGTGAACACTTAACATTACACTATCTGTACACTTATATTTTTTTTGCGTTGGATCTTCCCAACCACATTTACAGTGTCACATATAACGTGCCTGCAGTAGATTTCAAAGTGAAGCTGCAAAGTAAAAATATCTACTTTTTAAGGTTTCCATGAGCTGTAGAGGGAAAAAAAAACAACAAAAGAGCAAAAAGAAGCCATGGCTGATCAACAGCGTTTGGGGCACAAATAAATTAAATACACCTTTTAACTTCCCATTTAGAACCAAAACAGGAATTCCCAAGCAGCCTGAATAAATTAATAACAAAATATTTACCTGTGTACAAGTAATGTGTCTGGCAAAGCCACATATAATGTCACTAAGCAGTGGAGGCATTTTACTGACATTCATTTTTAAAATTTCACAAATTATAGATACCTGTGCATAGAAGTGGAAAGCTAAGGCATTGGGGGGAAGGGGATGAGTATTAAGAGAATATATTTGGAGGAATGAAGTATGTTGAATGTACACCCTGAATTCAGCAGTGTGAACTCTTGGGGAAGGAGGGTGGACAAAAAATTTTATAATATACAATGAGACTCAAAAATGTAAGTTATGATTAATCAGAAAATCTTTCAAGATGATGCTGTGAGCTTACATAACATGGACAGCAATTTATTTGACTAGCCTTTATGTATCATTGCGACCATGTTTCATGAATGGTGTGACGAGTAGTTAAAGAAAAGAAACGGCAAATAAGACAAATTACTTTGTAGCTCCTAAGATGAGTTTGCGGCTTTGCCCAGTCAACTGAAACACATAAGACATTTTACCCCAACAGAACTGAATATAAACTCCCTCAGAAGTGCCTGCTCCTTTCTGCTTTGTTCAACATTTTCAAACTGAGTTTTAGATATTAGACAGACATACACAGTGCGTGAAATGTCATGAAACTGTAAGCATGTATGTACATGTGAATCCTTTCTGTCTTCTCCTTTGGGATGGCCAGATGAACTCTTCTGAGTGACCCACAGCTTCCCTCGGGGCCTCTGTAGTTGAGTTTATTTATGTTGACAGCTGTGGTGAGAAACTCCTGCTCATCATTACAGGTTAGTCGCAAAGCTGGCTGTTTTGGGTAAGTCCAAAGGCTGCAGCATGTTTCAAGCCTCCTTCAGCAATGGAATATCTGTGAAGGAAAGACAAAAGTTTGATTATTACAAAATTTAAGAAGTGTTTTAAATAAATAGAAAGACATCAAAATAAATTTAGCTTCACCATCAGAGTAGTCCATCTCAGAGTCGAGAGACAGGCTATGGTGGTCGCTTCCTCCAGACGGCCTTCTTTGTGATGACGAGGTGCCTGCTGCAGCACCTGCGTGCTCCAAAGCCCAGGTAGAGGAAGAGGGAGATGAAGAGGATGAAGACGGTGGGACGGGATGGACCACAGCCATCTCAGACTGCTGCTGCTGCTGCTTGAGGGAAGAAGGCCTAGAGGGGCCAGCCTCTGGCGCTGTAGCATGCTGACCCTCCGACAGCACTATCTGAACTCGAGATTCTGAACTGAGAGCAGAAGCTCCACTGCTGCTCACGGCTTCCTCATATGAAGGTAGAGTCACCTGCACTCCCTCCACCATGATTGACACAGGCTGTCCTGACACGCCCTGATCGCGTCTAGGTGTAGAGGACAAGAACACAGTTACATTTTTGTCTAGTTTCCATACTCTGCACCCTTTGTTCGTGGTCAAATTCAGGGGAATTTTTGGGCAGACTTACCGATGGAGAGACTTAAGTTTTGGCTGAAGAAGCACAAACAGCACCACCAGAAGCAGGATAAAAGCCACCGAACTAGCTGTGGATGCCACTATGGATAAAGTTGGCATCCCCAGTGGCAAAGCCGGACTGTGGTCTGTGGGACAGACGAGCAGTTATATGGTTATCAGTGCAGATTTTTTAAATTATTAGCTGAAATCCATTTTCTTATCTTCACCTTGCTTCATGATGCAGCTTAGCTTCATTTGGCTGTCCCACTCCCCATACTGACAGGTAAGATATTTATACTCTCCCTTGAGAATGTATCCTTCATTGCAGAAATACTCAATCACAGTGCCATGAGAAAGTCTTTGGCATGGGAAGGGGTGGCAGGTGAAGCCTCCGTTCTCTGGCTGATATGGAGGCTGGCATACTGTTAAGGGTAGAAATAATAAATGAGTAATAGGATTACAGAACAGCAAAATCAAACGGAATTCTGAAATAACTATTATATTGAGATAAAATGGGCAAACCATCACTATAAACACTGAAAAGAGTTAAGATCTAGCAGGATAGAGACACTTTATTCCCATTATTTATAAATTGCTTGTTGTTAAAGGTGGTAAACAAATGATTTTGACAACAATTCTTATCTTACACCTGGCATTAACATGTCAATAGTGTATGTATGTGTACTGTATTTATTCTTATTTTATTTTATTCTAATTGTCCTTCATAACTTTTGCACTGTCCACTTCCTGCTGTGACAAAACAAATTTCCCACGTGTGGGACTAATAAAGGTTATCTTATCTTATGTAACAAGAAAATTACCATCACTGTGTATGCAGCGAGGAGACTCAGAGGACCAGTGTCCCAGTGTGGTGCAGGTGACAGTTCTGGGTCCATCCAGGAGGTAACCTGGATTGCAGGTGTACTGTAGTACTGTGCCAACTGGGAAGAAGCTCCTATTGGTTTCTGTCAGATTGGCTGAGCCATGCTGCACCATCGAGGGTCTTCTACAACCTTAAAAAGGAGACGATAAGGAAAATACAGTTGATAGCTGTAAACAGCTCAACTCCAGCTATAACTACAGGCTTTGTTCATAAAACATTTTCTTAACTATAAAAATAGATGAAAGAATAAAATAGCTATAACAGATATGAAAAGCCCTTTGGTACAGTGTGAATTGATGTATCAGCGAATCCCATTTTACCTTGCTCAACGAGGCAGCTGACTGGCATTACAGTGTCCCATTTCCCGTACTGACAAGTGATGAATTTATATTCTCCCTTCAGAATATAGCCGTCATCACAGAAATACTCAATCACAGTGCCATGAGAAAATCTTTTGCATGGAGAGGGGTGGCAGGTGTAGCTACCATTTTTTGGCTGATATGGAGGCTGGCATACTGTCCGTGAAAAAGAAAGAAATCCAATGAATGTATAGAAACAGTAAGATGTGTTATGTCTATCTGGAATAATAAAAAACTAATTTGTTTTCATTTAAGGATACAATGCAACTAAGAGTTAGGCAAATTAAGAATTGAGAGGAGGTTTGTCTTTACCATCACTGCGTATGCAGCGAGGAGGTTCAGAGGACCAGTCTCCCAGTTTGGTGCAGGTGAGGCTGGTGGGTCCAGCTGGCAGGTAACCAGGATCACAGCCATAATGTAGTACTGTGCCCACAGGGAATAAGCTCCTGTTGCTGTCTGTCAGATTTGCTGAGCCATGTTGCACCATGGAAGGTCTTATACACCCTAAAGAAGGTGGTGGCGGCACGGGTAATTTATGTTATTCATTACATTTTTATTATTAAATACAAACACAAAATGCTTCACAAGACATTGTAACAGATCAAGAGAAAATAAATATATTTGAATAAACACAATTAATTTGAAATTATGTCTGTCGAAGATTTTTTTTAATTGCAGGGCTAAACATGCATATGATAACCAGAACATCTCCACAAATCCAAATCTCCCTGGCATTAATTTGCTGCACGCTCATGTTTAAGCAATGTGTTAAACTTTGAAGAGATGGGATCAATCTAAGGACTGACCAACCTTGGCTTACACAGCTGATTTCCATGGGGCCGTCCCATTCTCCATCTTGGCATGTCAGGTAGTTATAGTCTCCGCTGAGCATGAAGCCCTCATTACAGAAGAACTCAATCACAGTGCCATGGGCGAACAGTCGACAAGGAGATGGGTGGCAGGTGTAGCCCCCGTTGTCCGGTTTAGAGAGGGGGAGGCATGCTAATGAGAGGAGAAAAAAGAAAAACAAAAAAAAAATTATCTTTAAAAGTACTTATGCATTAGAAAAACTGGCTGAAAAATATTAGACAGCAAAGTGCAACATAATTAAAACTTGAAAAGAACTGAAAGTTAAAAAAAAAAAAAAAGGGTTAAGGCTATTTTACAGATCATAAAGAAAGACAGCAGTGGAGAGAATATCTTACCACCACTGCGGATACAGCGCGGAGGTTCAGAGGACCATCGTCCCACTGCCGTGCAGGTGAGGATGTTGGGTCCATCTGGGAGGTACCCGGGGTCACAGCTGTACTGCAAGACTGTGCCCACAGGGAATGAGCCCCTGTTGGTTTCTGTGAGGTTTACCCAGCTGTTCTGAACCATGTACGGCCTCACGCATCCTGGAAAGGGAGGAAGAACACAGAAGAATTTCTTTAACACTGCTCCTGAAAAAAGGCAACAAAGAGTTTAGACTGATATTTCAGCCAGTATCAATGTAGACAGAATCACTCATGGCAAACCTAATTATAAGTCAACTCAGTATTATCAATAACAACAGTTCTGCAGTTCAACATCAGCACTCAAGTTTATCAGTTTTTAGTTAAGACAGTGTGAAAAACATTCATGCAACATCATCATTTTTGACAATTTTGGCCGCTTTCATCAGACACAGTTTTTCACGCCTTTTTGCAATCTGACAAATCTGATTCAAGCTGATCACATGAAAACTATTTTCTCGGGATTAACAAAAGAAACAGATGGACATATTACAAAAGAGGGAGCCAAATGTTACAAAACAAACTGAATTATTCCTGTATGACTCACTGGTAATCCTGAACACTATTAAAAAGTACTTCCTAATGATAAAGACTTTTTAACAAATATGTTTTTATATATTCATTATACCCCACAGAATAAAAACATTAAACTGCACCAAAACCAATATTCTAAAAGTCTTATTGCTAGAGTAGGACCTTATAAATGTAGAGCACAAAGGCTTTTGTTCCAAGAGACTGACTAATCTCAGCTTTCCAGAAAATGAATGTGTCATGACAATCACCCTGCTATAGAAAATACCACAATACTGTGTGTAAATAGAAGATTTTGGTGCAAGAGAGGCAAATTAGGAAAGGTCAGTGGCTCACCAAAATCAGTTTAAACTTTTTAAGACATTCAAAATTTAATCAACATGTTTGTTAATTAACAATTATCAAATATATAATAACATCAGTCTATATGATCCATTTTTATTTATAAACCTCACCATGAAACTGAAAGGTGTACAGACATCATGGCTGCTTTTTAATTAGCCATGTACATGCAGACGTTAGAGGTAATTAATTGATTGCATCCCTGGTGTTTCCCAGGTGAAACTTGTGGTGATCCTCTTCAGTGCTGATAAATATGAAACCAAATTATTATTTTATTTATTGCCATCATGGTTTGATAACACTTTCGTCTGAGGGATAATTGATTTTGTCCTTTGTTTGTGACATTTTTGACACAGCTTTGTATTTTTTCCCTCCCGGTCTCAGACATGGCTGAACGATAGCCATAGCCTCTTTGATTTAAGAAGAGTATACAGAGCCTTTTTAATGTTTCCAATGCAAATTCTTCAAATTGCCTAACAACTCAGAGTTGAACTACAAATTTAAGTATAATAATTATGTAGTTGAGCTTGAGTTAATAGGTATGCTACACAGAGATGCTTTATTAGGGCTACAAAATAATACATCTGATGACATCTACTGTGTAGTAGATGGAGTAGGGCTACTGACTTCTAATATTCACCCATTCAATCTGTGTCATGATAAAGCTAATTTAATAAGTCTATTGTGAGAAAAGATGTGAACATAATAAATTCTGTCCCATACCTGACCCCTGCCCAGTGGACACTACAGTCAGAAACAGCAGCAACAGGAAGGACCGTTTAGTGGCTGAGGTGTGGGCCCAAAGGGCTTTTGATATTGACTCTATCATTCCATTGCACATCTTCCCCTTCAGAGTCAACTCAACCTGGCAGAATCAGAAAATAACATTATTAAAAAAACTGTCGATACACAATGCTTTAAAGGTTATCCTCCACAGCCTCTACATACTGACACCTGCTTGGTGCAGGTACACTGCAGAGCTTGGGCAGCTGCCAGCGAAATGGGTGTGATTATGGGGAAGTGCTACAATGACAGCACTGTAAAGATATTGGTATTAGCATCTGGCAGAAGAGCATTAAACAGAGAGCAAACCAAACAATCGCTCTCATACGTTAAATATACACTATTTAAGAAGCAATTGCTTCATCTAAATACATACGACAGATAAAATATAACTACGGTGGTTCCGTCTCAGCGATTACACACCCATTTTCACTGTTTCGTTTTTAGCATTCGCAGCTCTCTTTAATAACGTTACAGGACACAAGGCCCGGACAAAAGATGCCATTTTTACACAAATAGTATAAAATGTTGATAAGTGGCTACCACGTGTGCTATAGCCAATGAAAATGTATTATCCGACAAAGTATATCATCTGATTTCATTGTTACTGTAGTTCAATATTTACCGTTTTAGCTTGCTAATGCTAAATAGACAAAAATGGCTCACCATTAAACGTTACTCACCACTAAAACACGGCCTCGAAACCTCCACCGTCGCACCCTCACAGAGCAGACATGAATAAGCAATATTCCAGCTATGCCGAAAGAATTTAATTCTACAGCAGAAACAACAAAATATATGATTTAACGCGCCGAGCGTTACCGCCCCAGCTAAGCGCCAGCTAGCTCCAAGCTTGACCCGCTACGCTAGCTAGCCGCATTGATTGAAGCGTCAGCTGAGCCGCCTCGATTTCGTTCAGTAGCCATAGTAACAAATGTCCATAGCTACCCCATCAGAGGTGATTGCGTCCTTAGTTACCAAACATTTAGAGGAAAAGTCTTTGACTGTAGTTAGTTATTTAATGGTTACAAATACACCCTTGTAACTTTAGCATTGAAGGACTGCTAACCCCCCCCCCCACACACATTATGGAAATCACCAGAGGCACTTTAGATGACATTTCCCGACCTGCGTCGAGCGAGCAGACAGCTACCCGCGTGTCCAGCGTATCATTACCTCAAAGTGACAGAATTTGTCCTACAGCTCCATTTTCCCTTGTTGTTTTGCCCAGCGATGCTCCTGATGCTCAGGTAATTAAATAAACACGACACATTAGCATTACATATCGCACACAACTGGTGTGCATCTCGTAACTTTAGACTACAATTTCCTGTAGATTCCGAACAGCTCTGAAGAGACTACAGTCCACTCATCAGCCACATGTCCTGGCAAAGGTAACAGTTCCACACAGTGTGCTGTGTCGTTGAAGAATGGTCCACTTTTATTGACGTTCACTCACTTTGTTACAAAAATATTTGCACTTCACGTAGATCAGTTTCACGCTGATGCTTCCGAGGGAGAGAATAGACATTTTAAACTGCAGAGAGCTATTGAAGAAATGAAAAGACTCGATGACATACTGTCTGCAAAAATCTTCAAACTAAAAGAAGTCCGGCGACAAAGAAAGGAATTTCAAGCAAAACTCTGGCAAGAGTTCAAGGTAGACACACCTTTGTATCCATTCTCCTTCCTTGATCAGTTTATTAGACTGTTTTAAAACTAAAATATATTCATTCTTATCACCTCAAAGTCAGAAGTCAAAGTCAACTTGATTTTTAAAAACCATATGTACAGCTCATACACAGGAATTTGAAATCGCAATACTCCCACGGCCCTGAGTGTTAAACTAAAACAATCTAAAAGATATATATCACCTATATGTGATTTTATACTGTTTATTGTTCTGCAGCAGAATAAGCCTGAAGGTCACTCTGGATGTGCTCAGGAAGCTTTGAACACAAGGTTGTTTTTGGCTTTGGAAGCACCCGAAGGTAATACTCAGAACAGCAACAAGTGTGTGGGTAACTTGCAGTTCATATCATCACTGAGTCACTGATAATGACTTTCTTATCATCCTCTAGGAACAGATGAGGACAACAACGTTATACCTGTGTTTGACACTCAGATTCCTGAACATGAACAGAATGGAAACAACCAGCACTTGGAGCCAAGTGAGCTTGTGGAAAGACTGCAACAGAAAATACATGTTCTTATTTGTGCTTCCAAAATTGTGCACACGATGGCGCCACAGGCTCGGGGAACTTGGGCATTTGATTCTTTGCTTCACTTCAGCCTGCTGCAGACATTAATGTGCTAAAGGAAATATTTCCAAGAAGTGAATGTATAGCAACTTGTCCTGTGTGACTCATAAGCATTTTTCTCTTCGGGATCATGTGACTTTTTTATGCTATTGATTCCCTAAGAAATAAATCCCTCCCCAAAACAGCAGTCCAGGAATTCAATGCTAATTGCTCCATTCAAAGATACTTAGGCAGATTAGCTGCTTGTTATCATAGAGGCCTAGATGTAGTCAGTATGCCACCTTGTAAGAATTCTTTACAAACTACTTATATTTGTATATTTTACTCTGATCACTCTGATTTGAGCAGCTGGAAACTCATCATGTCAATAGGATCACAGAACCACATTTGTAAAATAACATTATCAGATTTAACTGGTTATTAGTGTCTTGGCTTACTATTTCAATATTTATCCTCAGAAATACATTGCATACTTCTTCTTGACAGGTAGAAAGAGGCCAGACAGCTTGACCAGATCATTTGAAGGAGATTATGAAGACACTAGGGAAGACCAATTTGAAAGCAGCCACTCTGGAGATTCCAAAGGCATGAATAAACACAAGGACTTTGTCAAGAAAAACATTGAGGTATGTCAAAGTTCACACTGGGCCAAATGGAGTGCTTGGATATATCGCATGACTTAAAGTGAGTCTCTCCACTGTTGGTTTTTCCACTGAGGAAAATATTTGGTCTCTTGTTAAAAAAACAACAAAAAAACCCCATAATTTATACATAACAGGACACCACTAAAAAGAAAAGAAATGCCGGGCAAATAATGATTTTCAGTTTCTTTCACAAATGTTGTGTAATGCAATAGCTTGTAAATGGCGAAGGAGGTGAAGTGCTTTTGACCCAGGCAGAGAAAAGGCGTCTGGCTGAGCTCCTCCGAGAAATAGATGAAGAGGAAGACGACACTGCCAGAGGCGCAGACAGCAAGGTAGGCCGACAAGAAGCCCTAACATGCAACATATGCTGTAGAATGAGTCTCTCTTTTTCAAGTTTCTTTGTACTTACCCTTTGTGTCTCAGAGGCCTTGTGCAAGAGCACAGTCGGAGGAGATGATCTCATCAGCTGCCTCCTCTACCAACACATTGATCTGCTTTCTACATATAATAAAACTTACTTAGAATTCTTATAATGACCTTTTAATACAATCCCTTCATGTTTAAATAAATAGTTTCTTTTTCGATATTATGCAGTCCTGTAAAAAAGAGCTTTCACAGGACTCTGTGCAGCCCTGTACATACAGTACTTTAATCCATGAGTTTGGAGAATCGCCTTTAGCAACAAGAACTTGAAGTATTTGTTTCTGTGTGACTTTATCAGTCTGTCACATCATTGTGGAGGAATATTGTTCCACTTTTCTTTAAACTGTTGCTTCAGTTCATTAAAGTTTCCATGTAGTTGTTTAATCTCAGCTCTTTTAAGGTCCCATTACAGCATTTTAGTTGGATTGAGGTTCTGACTTTGATCAGGCTTTTGCAACACCTTGATTTTCTTTTTCAGCCATTCTGTTGTAGATTTGCTTCTTTGTTTGGGGTCATTGTCCTGTTGCATGATCCAGTTTGGGCCTAGTTTAATCTGTCGGACAGATGGCCTCATATTTGACTCTATGGTTGACTCGATAACACCAAGGTGCCCATGTCCACAAAACAAGCTGTAATCAGCACTCCTCCACCGCCATGCTTGACAGTGAGTATGAGGAGGTTTGTGCTGTTATGCTGTTTTTGGTTTGTGGCACTGTGCATTGAGGACGGATTGCTCCAGAAGTACTGGGGTTTGTTCAGATGCAGTTTTGTAAACCTAAGCCGTGCTGCCGTGCTATTTTTAGCAAACAGAGGCTTTCCTCGCAACCCTGGCAAACAACTCATGCTTGTCCAATCTTTTTCTAAGAGTACTGGCACAACCTTTAATGTTTCACATGCAAACTGAGGCCTGTAGAATCTGAGATGTAGCTTTGGGGGTGGGTTTGCTGTAATGTCCACTTGTAAAGACTGTGGCACTATGATAACACATACATGAATACTACAGACCAGCAAACAGTAAAAACATCATCTTATATAGAGGTACTCACATTTGCTGATGATCAGTTAAGTGAATTTGATTAGCAGCACCTGGCTGTTACTTAGCCCTTAATTCCTATGAAAGCAGTAATGGTGTACTGAGTTTGAAACGTTCTTTTTCACATGACTGTAGGTGGAAACATATTATTGTTGTTAAAATTGTTAAATAACTCAGCCACACTTTCGCCCTCAGAAGAGCATATGGGTCAGATATCCATGTTTTAAAGACTGCTTGGCAGCTTAGACAGCCGACGGGCAGAAGATTCTGACTTCTGAAAGCGCTTCACATTATGAGCCAGATGTCAAGTGCCACATGTGGTTCACATGGAATGCTCCATGTTATCCATTAGTTTTATAATTATGTTTTCAAAACTATTCCCTCTGCTGTGTTTCAGCACAATTCAGAAGCCAGGATCCCTACAGCTGCACACACTGTGCTGATAGAGCTTAAAGCTAAGAGAATGGACCTTTTGTTTTCCTTTGAGGATTTATCTGAGACCCTGCCACCTGGATTTCCCTGTGAACCCACCCACTCCATTCTAACTTCAAATGATTTTGTTTTCACTTTTAATTTGCCTTAATAACTCTTTTGGCAGCTGCGCGACCAGTTTGAAGTCAGATGAGATGAAACCCTCTGGAATGCAAGAAAAAAACCCCTTCTTACCTTTAACATGCGGTTCCATTTAGTTCGACACTGACAGCTCTGCATCCGTGGCACAGCTTGCCAAGGTTTTGTAATGTCTTGGTGCTCTATTCGTGATGCTTCCCTTGACTTTTAAAACAGTACTGAAGTCATTTTGGTGGCAGATACCAAACCGGGGGAAGCACAGATGCTCTGAGTCTTTTCATTGGCCGCAAGAAGACTTCCTGTTATTGCAAGACATGCTATTATGAATAGCAATAACGTAGCAAGCATATTATTTATGTCACCATGACTCTGGCAGCAAAGTGTTTTTAGTTCTGAGGACTTCACCAAGTTCTTGGTAGAGTCCTTTGGGACACATCAACCAAAATCTACTGCTTACTGTTTGCCTCACACATTGATTTGGATGTTACTGACTCCTGTTCTCACAAGCTCTGCAGTTTTGTGTAACCCGATAAATCAGGAGCAGTCAGTAATCGCAGAACGCGTTTATCCCTTAGGAAAGGCCTTGTGCGAGAGCCTTTGACTATATCTGGCTATAGGAAGCACCAAAGCTCTATCAACACGCAGATAAAGTGGGTCTTTATTTCTTGTCTTCAGATCTGGCCCACAGAGATGAAGTTGACACAGAGCGTTGGAGAGAGTCTGAGAATTAATTTATCCGTTTTCAGGTCTTTGTTCACATTCCTACACAGAAACTGGTCCATACTGGAAGCTGCAGAGAGTTCAGTTTGCCCACCTTTACTTGGAAAAAGAAGAAAAGCTCTCCAGAATCGCAAAATAGCAACTTTTGTGCATTTTGCTCTTTTAGGCTCCTTCCATCTTGTATCGCAAATTTGACAGAACACATTAAAATATCTGTCAAATTGTGAGTTTTACTCTGGTATTTTTTATTTTGTTGGAAACATCAGTGCTGTTTGTTGGCCACGGCTGGCTGTGTGTACGGATTTTTCCTTGACTTTGATAAATACCTACAGTATCACAATGCAGCTGAAACGATAAGTGCTTTCACATGCACATTTATGCACGTGGCGGGTCAACGAGGAAATCATTAACGAAGAATCCATGGGGTAATAATGTCCCGTATTCTTGCACACATCCAACACAGAAAATCTTGAGTTCTCTCAGTATTCCCTTTAATTAGAAAGAAAATGAAATTTCAGTGCTTTAATTGTTGAAACTGGTGAGCTTTGAGTTGCTTGGATGGATTTGGGCTCTTCCATACTGCTCCCTTTAAAGGCTTTGTAGATTCCCTCCTCCAGCATCATCTCTATATTCTTTGTGACCACAGATGAAGATTCACTTAATATCAACTAGAGGCTTCATGATCGGACAGAGCTGTGCCCACTGGACTGGGTTCAGACCTTTAAATCTGACCCCTCTATCACGTTATTAATGTGTATTAATGTGAGTTATATATCTGTCAGTGTTATATCTGTATATCAGTGCTGCTCAGTTTAGGGTAAAAGTAAAATTCTGGTCCAAGGGCTTGTTTTTTTTCTTTATCTGTGAATTCCTCTCTTCCATGGTGAGCAGCAGCAGGATTAAATCACTCTATGCTTGATGTTTTTATGCGATGTCCGTCAAAACCTTGCATTCTGTCATGCAATGGAACAAAACGCATGCATGTGAACCAAAAAGGACATACGGACCCTGTCTGAAGTCTGGCAGCGAGATATTCTGCCATATCCAAGGAAATAATTGCAGCGACTGAAACAATAGAATAGATCGACATATGAAGCACTAATTTGTGTCATAAAAAAAATTACGGGTCTCAGCTTTTACATTTTTGCTTTGTGATGTGTTCCACCTACTTAATAGACCCCAATGTTTGCTGTTTTCTTTTGCCAGTTTTCCTCCGAACCCCCTTCCCAGTGTTCAGAGGTTACAGCTGCGTTCTTTGGAGAGTTACGATCCTCTTTGGCATGATAGTCTTATTGCAAGATCTTATCTCACCGCCGCACTGTGATGAGCTCATCATCCACCCATTGTTTCCCACGTGAGCCCCACTGGGATAGACAGTTACTCTGAGGAAGATGCATTTGTCATTGTTTGGCAATCGAGCCATCCAGACAAAAATTGTAAAATTGTAAAATTAAAGTTGTATCGCTCTCATGTTTTTCCTTTTTTTGTACTTTAATGTTAAGTTGCTAAATAACTACGTTGGCAGATAATGTTCATCAGTCTCTCATTTAGGTTGCCACATAATAAAGCAGGCTAACACGCATTGGACCTTGCTTTTCTTTCAGGAGACCATGTGGGCCGTGTCTGTCCCCACAGTCCAGGGTTACACCCCGGAGCCCTCTGACCTGGAGCAGCTGATTGACATTGACTCCAAAATTGGCCTTCTCCTTCCTGTGGAAGAATTTCACTCTGTGCACAGCTCATACACCAACTTAACCATGTCACAGGTAAGCCAGTGTAGTGGAGTTCTAAGGGCAATTGGGTTTATACTCTATAGTAGACCTCGGAGATCTCACCCCTGTTCACCAGTGGTGGGAAATATTATTGTGCAAGTTGCTGTATTTTGGAGCAGAGGCTTTGTCTCATGTTTCCATGCAATTTTCCACATTTCCATGTAAAGAGCATATTATAATGCTTTTCACGCAGTATTAGCTGCTGGCAGATTTTAATGCAAAAAGTTTTCTTACGCTGTTTCCTTACAAACACTACCAGTCAAAAGTTTGGACACACCTTCTCATTTAATGGTTTTTCTTTATATTCATGACTATTTACATTGTAGATTCTCACTGAAGGCATTAAAACTATAAATGCACACATATGGAATTGTGTAGTAAACAAAAACTATGAGCTATGAACTAACTCAAAGCATGTTTTATATTTTAGATTCTTCTAAATAGCCACCCTTTGCTTTGATTACTGCTTTGCACACTCTTGGTATTCTCTTGATGTAGTCACCTGAAATGGGTTTCCAACAGTCTTGAAGGAGTTTCCAGTCCATCTCCTTCCAAACCATCTCAATTGGGTTTAGGTCAGGTGACTGTGGAGGCCGGGCCATCAGGCGCAGCACTCAGAAGTCAGAAGTCAGCTATGTACCAAGCTGACTTCTGCACAACAACACTGATGGTCCCAACCCCTTTAAGAAAGCAAGAAAGTCCACAAATGAACCCTATGAAGGCACACCTGTGAAGTGAAAACCATTTCAGGTGACTCCATCATGAAGCTCATTGAGAAAAGGCCACAGGTTTGCAGCGCTGTCAACAAAGGATGGCTACTTTGAGGAATCTAAAATATAAGACATGTTTAGAGCTATTTAGCAATTTTCCCTTTGCTACATAATTCCATATATCTTGCTTCATATTGATGTCTTCAGTGAGTATCTACAATGTAGAGAGTAGTAAAAATAAAGAAAAACAATTTAATGAGAAGGTGTGTCCAGACTTTTGACTGGTAGTGTATGTTCTTCCCATGTGAGTAAGGGGGACTTGTATGTGCTAAATATTGTGTTTATACAGTTAGAATCAAATCTATGCTACCTGCTAATCTTTACCTCTTAAATGCTGCACATTTTCTAAGTTTCGACTCTGACCTGTACATCACTACAGCGTCAAACATTCAATTTTTACCGATATTTATGACTGTAAAAAAATGTTTTTCCAGACCTCAGTCCTCTACCCTGGCCCAATCCTAGACGTGATCTCAGTGAGTTATCTCAGGACTTTATATCACTGTGTTTTCAAAGCCAGATGGCATGTGCGTAACCTGTCGGTGGAAAATGATCTTTTTTTGAAGTCGATGTTGAGAACCCAGGGTGCCATTTTCTGCTATCACTACTGGATCTAGTCTAGGAAAAACTGCAAACCTTGAATCTCGGTGCTGGAACAACATGTGAAGTACGTATGATATGATGTCCAGAATGTTTATGGCGCCGATCTTATTATTTCACTCTCACACTGTAAGTGTAGTCAATCATATGTGGAAATGGCAGTTTAACCAAGCTTAGCATTTAAAGTTGAGTTGGATACAGTAATTATTCCATGTCAGTTCATCTATGAACCGCATCTGTCCGGATGATAAACAGATCTATAACCTGGCTGAGTAGAGCGCCAGATGGATACCATCAAAAAAGGTGAACTCTTTGGCAAAGGTGACACGCTGCCTCTTCAAGCACCCGAAATGAATGACTTAGAACTGTTTTAAATGGCTAAACGGATACTTAGGTTGAACCATATTATCATTACTCATTACTGTCACTACTCAGTAATCGGGACTCTGGTCCTATAAGTAATACCATTCAAAATAAGACAATCCTCTCTTGTGCAAGATTCTCCCCACATGATGTGAACTGGACTTCTGGCCAATAGTATGAAATCGTGATAATACTAGACAGCTGGATGTGTCACTTTGTGCAGCCCACTTTCCCTCCCTTTCCACCCCTTTAATCATCTCGCCTGCTCAAAAGAGGTTCTGGAAAAGTAACCCCCCCCTCCCTATCATCCATCCATCATCTGCTCTCCATTAGTGTTGAAATGGCTAATTCAGGCATTCCTTTTCAATTGATGTAAAATGTGAATTGAACAATGACACTCAGATTTTGAATAGCAAATAACCAGTTGAGCAAATGATACATGTTAAACTTCAAAATTCAGCCCACAGGTGTGAAAAATGAAGTGTTTTCTAACCTCAGCTCACTCCCGTCTTGCTGTTGTGGCACAGATTAAAAAACAGCCATCCGCAACAATAAATCGCACCAGTGGCTGTAAATCCTTAAGGTGCTCATAAAAGGAAATATGCCTTTGTTTTGAACTTACCTTTCTTCTTAGGCAGCAGCTCCTGAACTTCTAACCGAAACCATTCGTGTAGCGTGGACCTGCTTGTTTGCCGACTCATTCCAGAGCCGACTGTAATGTACACACAAAAAAACGACGTCGATATATCAGTTTCAACAACACCGAAAGTGTTTTTTCCCCATTCGTATTAAATCATGACCTAGATTTCCATGTTTTCCACTGTCTCTTGTTTTCTGGCTGTGTCAGATTGTCACGTTTTACATAGAAGAGGGAGTCATTCTCTCTCGAGCGTGCACTCCCTAATAAAGAATCCAAAGTCTTAAATCTGCGTGTTCCGAACTCTGTGGTGTTCTTTCCCAGTGAGTTGCGATTGATAATCCCTCTTTCATTCCTAGCCACCTTAATAGTAAATTCTCTCTGGCTACACAGCCTCTCAGTTGAGGCTATGAGGGCTGATGGAGTCTGGGAGGCCCGGCACAAGCTGGGATGCTGCCACAGAGGAGAGTTGCTCCCCATTAGAATGTAATTTCAGACCTGGTGGAGGTAGAGGAGTGCCAGCGTTGCTTTCCTCTTTCATTAGGCATTTCCTTTTCATATTAACACATCCAGCAATCTTTACTGCATACCGTATAAAGCCTACTGTGAGAATAAACGACCTCATATATTGCAAATTATCTACTTGTACAATATTTGCACACAAGATTTTAATATCAGTGCTTTGAGATTTGATATCACTGAACTTTTTCTGTGTCAGTGTACAGTCATTAGACTGTAATGACCGAATGGTACGCTATTAAGATATCCAAGCACGTCCATGTCATCGGTCCATAAAGCATAGGAAGAGTGTTTTTTCGATGCACGCCATCCATCATTGCATTGCTACATGGTGAGTCATGGTGAGGCTTTAGTGGAAGAAGCAGTGTTTTCTTTGCCTCTGGTCATTTATGATGATAGGAAAAAGTTCAGGTAGCTACAAACCACTGAAGACCCGGAGTGAAAGGAAATAAAACACAACTTTAATCACTGTTTCCCTTGGACACCATCGGTATTGGGCTCGTGACAGCACCGATCCCTTTGCATTCTTCACTCTGCTCCCCTTTTCTCAGGCTTCAGCTGAAATAGCCTCGCTGTCATTAAAAACATCTGTTGGGTTGCAGAATTAATGTACAATACACCCTCCTACTGTACCACTGTGTGGTAATGCCTGCACCACCCACAGCTCGAAGCCAGCAGAGACGATTCTGTCATGAGAAGTAGCTGCTATTGGGTGTTCGGTGACATGGGTGTGTAAGACTTCTTTACATCAGAATTACATATGTCATCCTTTCAAATTTGGCTTTGTTTTTTGAATGTCTGGTTGCAATAAAAATTAACATTTTATGCTGTCATGGTTTTCAGTCTTGGTTTTCAATCAGTGTCACAGTTTATGTGCTCTGAAAGCCCCAATAGCTTCTTCTGTATTTGAAGTGCAAGTCCAGCTGTGTTTTTGTTGTGCACGGGTCAGCTATATTTTGATGTAAGAGCATGAGGTCACTTAGTCACACTGTGTGGTTGCTGATGAGTGCCCATAATTCTAACTGTAACAAATGTTAAGTGGGAGACCAGAGTCCTGGGCAGAAAACGCCCTTTTGACTAACAGTTTGCAAACGTATCTTATTCAGTTCATTCATATAATTAAAGCTGTGGTAAAGATTCGTTTATATATATATAAATATATATACTGCTCAAAAATAGATAGAGAAACACTTTTCAGAGTATAGACTCACGTTAGTTCAACTTCTGAGATATTGATGTGATCAGTTAATAACAAGGCATTGTTGTTAATCAGTTTAAGCTGCTTTCGTGTTAATGAAACTCCCAAAACAGGGATTGTTTTATAGACCACTACATTTTTTCCTTCCTCATCTTTTCTGATTGTTTTTTCACTAGTTTTGTTTTTGGCTGGGGTCAGTGTCACTACTGGTAGCATGAGGTGATGTCTGGATCCTACGGAGGTTACACAGGTAGTTCAACTGCTCCAGAATGTCACATCAGTATGTGCCATTGGCAGAAGGTTTGCTGTGTCTTCCAGCACAGTCTCAAGAGCATGGAGGAGATTACAGACAGTTACTTTAGGAGAGCTGGACAGGGCTGTAGAAGGTCTTTAATCCATCAGGAGGACCGGTATCTGATCCTTTGTGCAAGGAGGAAAAGGATGAGTACTGCCAGTACTGAGTACTGCTTCTAATGGGGCCTGTGCTCACTGATCAGTACTGTAAAGCCTGATTGGAATATGAAGTAGAATACCAGGTTTGGGATTTTTATAGATGAGAGCAGGTTCACCCTGAGCACATGTGACAGATGTGAAAGAGTCTGGAAAAGTCATGGAGAACGTTACGCTGCCTGTAACATCGTTTAGTATGGTGGTGAGTTAGTGATCGTCTGGGGAGGAATATCCATGGAGGGATGCGCAGATCTCTGCAGGCTAGGCAACGGCACCCAGAATAATTCTTTTTAATGTTTAAATTTTTTCCAGCTCTGCGCCCGCCCCACATGGTGCTGAGGATGTGTGTGGATTTTTTTCCTGTTTTCATGGCATCCAGACTACCATTAAAACAGGATGAAATCCTTTAACTGCCATCTCCAGCACTCCCACCTGTCTTTTTGTTAGTGTCTATAAATCATACATCATAGCAGGTCTCAGTGCCATGTTGGAAACCTTTCCTTTTGCTCTTCCTGCTATTCTTCTGTCACAAATCACCCCTGAGACTCCACCTGCATGCACTCTCTTCTTCACCTCTCTTTTGCACCCTCTGTTGCTTTGAATGGTTGATCCCAGATATTTAATCTCATCCACCTTCACTACCTTTACTGCTTGAATCTTCGCTGGTACACCCTTCATTCACATGCATATCATTCCACTTCTCTCCTGAGCATACCTTCACCTCCCCAGGCGCTCTTCCTACCTGCTCCCTACCCTAGCAATTTCATATGTAAATAATGAAAATGGGGAGCGTCTTTTTATAGCTAAATAGAGTGGAAATCAATAATTTAAAAAAACATACTTTCAGACTGCTTTTTAAATCCAAAAAAAGAAGACCTATGCACATTTCCGCCTATCTGTCGACACATAGTTTGAATCTTCACAGAGATTTAAGCATCATGTAGTACACTTTTAAAACAAAAACATAACTATTAGGTGAAAAATACTGTGTAAAAAAATAATAAAAAATATGTTTCTTGTTAATAGTGATGACAGTTGGAAAACAAAAAGGACAATGTATCGTCTGAACTCAGGAAGAAACGGTCCTCCCTGGAATACGATGTCATGTCCCCGCTGAAATATGGAAGATATGCTAACTCGCAACAGAAAACAATGTGACAGTGTTTTCTTTTTAATCATTTACAGCAGCTGAACTTTGGTATTCATCACACTGGTAACCTTCCTTCTTTTAAAAAATAAATTTATGAAACATCTAACATGAGTTTTGGCTGGAGAGCTGGTCAGAACTGAGGTGTCAGTGTTGTCGTGTGGCACGCCGGGCGTTTTTCACAAGGTTAACTTGGCTAAAAAGCACAGACTCCACACCCTTCCCCACCCTATAATTCCCGCGAGACCCAGTTTATTGTCTTCTTATAAACGCCTCTCCCGCTGGTGTTCTCCACACCAGCAGTTGTGTTAAGTGGTTTAGAGAGGTTTTTCCTTGTCATGGTTCAGATCTGACTGTTCCACTCATTATGGCACTCGATGGTGGGTAACGTAGTCACACAGACATCTGTTAACAATTAGCAAAGCTTTAAATATCTGCTGACCTCCTGTCTTTATGATCCAAATCACAACCTGCTATCCTTTGCATTTTAAATAGAGATAAGCGTATTTTTAAGGAATAATTCCACATTTTGGAAAAAATATACTTAAATTGATATCATAAACTTCACAGGGTTGTATTACCTTGTCAGTTCTCACAGTCCTTCATTTTTATTATTGATATAGAAAAAAAAGTCCACTCAATGTGTAATGTTAGCAGCTGAACTATAGGCCAGATATTTTGCCTGACAGTGCACAGGATTGATGCTGAGGGACAAGAAGTGCAAAAAGATGCTTGGATGTGTTTCCTCTCCAGATGCTTCTGATAAATATTGGAAGTATCCTGATTCTTAAGCTCTTTGTTCACATCGATCTCAACTGTGTCATTATTTGGAAGAGAGTTAAATTACCTTTTGTTAGCAAAGTGGGGCTGAGTGGAGACAGTTTTATGAGCAGTGTCTCTTAATAGTAGAATCAGACTGTGAAGCATTTTCGATGGTTTAAAGGGATTATAAATGCAAATGTTTCTTTAGTGACCTGAGGCAGTGAAGTCTTAGGTTATTGCTCTCTGATTATTCTCTGGATTATGCTGAGTTGTTGTGAAAACACAGGTGGCGTGTGTGTGTTTTCTTTAAACCCGTTTCACATTTAACATCCTTTTGGGACTGCCAGGAGGTTTTGATCTATGCAGCAGTGATTGCTACGGACCACCCTCAATTCTAAAAGAGAAAGCAACTATAAAATCCAGATGACCCACAAGTGAATCTTCTAATACTTTAGGAATGCTCACCAATCACCGAGTTATCTACAGGGATCCAAAGTACTGATGGGAAAACATGACCTCAGGAGGGGAAAAATGACAGCTTGGATACAAACAAATTTTGGTATCTGGGACATTTTTAAGATTGTGATATACAAACCCTGACACTGTTTCTTATGGTGCAGGGCTGGATAGATTTGTGGCGTAACTTTACAGAGGAGTGAGGGGAGGGAGGAGTGGTTTCAAGAGGTAAAAATACGCCTCTGTGCGTGGCGAGTGGTGCAAAAACATGCACATTTGTTTGCATTGCCTTGCTTCCACGATTGTCAGCTCCTGATGGGTATTATATACAGGCTGTGTATGCATACAGCTGTGCTGCAGAATCTCTGATTGAGAAACTGACACACGACTGCAGGTCATAGCTGGGTAAGAACGAGAAAGACACAGGGAGAAGTGAAAATGCTCTTCTATAGCTTCCGAACAGCCTGCTCCTGAGCTCTCACAGGGAGTGCTCGTGGCAAGGCATGCGGACAGGCCTTGGCAGGTAGCCTGGGTCCACGTGGCACAGCTTGAGCTCCTTCTATGCTTCACATTTTAAAAAAAAGATTCAATGTGAGTGAAAACAGAGAAACGCAGAGGAAAGAGAAGTGCGCTGTCCTGAACAACACCAGACATCTTTGCGTGAGTCAGCACGGCTGGCCTTCTTTTATCATCACAGCACGGCCCCTGTGCAATGCATAGCCACAGGGCATTAACAACTAAAACACAAGGGGGAGAATATTTTCCAATCAACAGGAATCAGTTTCTACAGCGTTACCAGGAGTCAAACTGAGCGGTCAGTAATCAACCTTCCAACAGAATCCCAAGTCATAGTGGAAAATATATTGGAGATTTTGTACGGGACTTCTGTTGAACTGTGTTTTATTATATTGAAAAGTGTTTCTTGGATTTGGACGCGAAAAACATTCTTTCAGAGTACTGAAGTCAACCACTAACCACAGTCTGAAAAACCCCCGCAGCATATTGTAGATTTGAAACAAATAACTCAAGTTTTAAGGCTGGAAAGGACGCCGATTATTGCAGGGCTATTGTAATTAACTGCAATCGATTGTTTAATAAACTGGCAACTCAAAGTATAACAAAAGCAGGCTGTTTCCATTATATATGCTGCCTGTTTTCTTTAATGACCGAGTGACTTAATGTGACCAACAGGCACTTTTAATATAACAAAGACCCTGAGAATCAAGCCCAGTGAACCACTGCATGCTTGAACAAACTGCTGTTAGAAACGCTGGCCTGTGTTCACATCACATAATTGTTTTCAAAAGAAAAATTTTTTTTCTTCTGTTTGCGTAACTCTTTGCAGTATATGTAGAAAAAAATCCAGAAGTCGTCATTTTCCTGCGAACTTTGCTCGAGAGACCACACATCGTACCAATTAGTTTATTTGGCATGTGCGGTAGCTTTTATGATTTTACTTTTGACACTTCCTTGGATTTGCTGCCTCGGAGCATGTGTCACTGTTTAGCTTGTCTTGAAGTGTGAACAAGGTCATCAAGCTGTCGCATTGGTTTTGGTCAGGCTTAAGACTGTCCTCCTAAATATCTATAACGTTCTACGAAGGAAGCTGAAGTAACCGGTGGGCTGGTACGTGCTATTACTATGTAATAACACATGCTCATGGCTGTAGGCTGCAGCAGAGCACCGATGCGTGATGATGACCGAAATATTTGTTTTGTTTTTATGAGATGCATCTGAGAATGCGCGCACATGAGACCGGTCTGCCAATCCTACTGGCTCCCTTCGCCATTAAAGCTAATGTGATTGACGTTATTTAATAAAATGCTCCTTTAATGGGAACATCAGTATGTAGCACATTCAGTATTTCTGAGTGTTAGGCATCCAAGATTTGTTTTGAATTAATTTGAAGCGAGGCTTTTGGCACAAAAAGCCCCCCGCTATTTTTCTTGTTTCGTCACTTTGGACAACAGCGGATCATCCATCAAACGCTGCAGCTGGTTCACACTCAAACGCCGTGACAACTTCTGGATGGAAAGTATTGCTTCTAATAGAGATCATAAAGCTGATCATGGGATATTAAAAATCAATTAATGAACGTGAAAAGCACGCCTGGTTCGAGTTATCTGAAAGTCATACAAGCAACATAACTATAATAACCGTGGTTACGCTTCTTATTTTATACTCTGGCAAGAAAACAATATGTGAACTGTTAGGTAAAACAAGGACAGCTTCTCAGTCAACACAACATCATGCATGAATGACTGTTTTTTTTTCTTTGTTAATAACATTTGTTTTGAATTCAAGATGTTTCAGTTTGTGACATCAGAGCAAAGTTCGAAGCAGTCAATTCACATTTCAGCGATTGGCAGACCTACTTTTCTGTATAAAGCTAATTATGTTTGACATGTTTTTCATGCTCAAGGAAGACATATCCAGGTTTTTGAGGCCTCCCAGCAATTTTGTGACCCAGATAGGTGATGTGATTATTGGAGATCTAGTACATCCTGTCAAGTAGTTACTCCAAAAAGGACAATTACCGCATTTCTTTGTGTTGTTCAGATAAACACTAGCTCACTCTCTCTTCCTTGCTCTTTTTGGAAGTCACTCTCAGACACATACTGAGTTAAAGCTATCAAGCATTTAAGAAGAAGAAGAAGCACAAATGTGGCACAAAATAGTAGAGCAATAGCTGGAGTATGCTAAGGTCAATGCACAAATCCTTCATTCTCTTCCAAGAGGTGATTACTACTGTTTAACTGGCATAAGAGCAAAGAGTAATTTACTGTTAATGCTTGCCAATGTCTTGGAAAATGAACTAAACTTGTTGCACTCGTTTATCATAAGTGCCTAATCTATTATATTTTTAGAAACATTGCTGGAAAAGTAAGGCAATTAAGAGACTGTAATCCACTGACTCTTTGATGGAACACACATGAACCACATGTCAGCTTATTGCACACATTTTTCACGTTCCTCATCAAAGCAACAATATACAGAGGTCAGTAAAGGTACTGTAAGTAATTTTTTGAGGATATTTAATAGAAAAAAGGTATCAAATTCTCAGAAATATCCATTCATTAGTGTGTGATTACATTTTCCAACTAAGAGCAGGCGAGATGGTCATTGCCTCTGCGCCTAATCGCGTTTTATGTATGTGGCTACATATATTGTACGTTTTGTAATCAAAATCACAAATGGCTCTTTTAAAATATATCTGTCCATTTAACATTTGTACACGTAAATTATTGTAATCTCTTTCTCATTATGTCTTTCTCCTCCTCCATCACTCCTCTACTCCCTCGTTTCCATCTCATCCTCACATTCAGCGTCATCTTCTGAGTTGAAATCAGGGCTGTGACACACGGAGTCGGGGATAAACATGCTTATTTATTCCTGATATTGTTGCAGTTAATTATTGTCAACTGTTCGTCTCCAGACAGCTAAACAACAGCAGCTGGTTATAAGCTAATATCGTGCCAGCTAATATTAGGCTCAAGTATCCTAAAAATCCCACTTCACCTCTGATTACATTCTCACATCATATGAAAGTTTAAAGAAGTTACCTAACGCCAACTAACAGCAGGTAACAGTTGCAAAAAAAGCCGAACTTACAGGCAGAAAAGTTCAGGATATCCTCAACAACTCATCTCATTATTGCTGCCATTGGACAGAAGTGAGCTTGAATATTTACAGTCTCTTCCAGAGGAAATACAGGTGGACACCCGGCATATTGACAGCTGAGGTACGCAGCTCAATGATGGCTTGTACTCACTACAAATAAATGGTGGCCAGAGTTGTTTGTCCTATAGTGGTCACTATAGCTAGGTCCATGCACTTAGGGGGAAATGGGATGGGAAAGAAAACAGAATTCAGTTGACTGCAATCTGCAACCTACTGACATCTAGTGGTGAGATTTTACACACTGTACCTTTAAAGTTTCCAACAATATAAAAACTGTTTTACTTGGCACTTCATTTTTTAGAATTACAACTGATGCTGTATGCCCAGATGGACCATGCGTGACCAGCTGTCACTCACGCTCATATTAATGAATATAATGAACCCTTGTAATTTCAGCATATGAGTTATGAACAGAACAAACAGTTCTGGAAATAAGCTACAGGTCCTAGAGCTGTTTAGATATCATGTATATATATGTATATATATCTATAGGGATAGTCTCATTTTTTCAGCTGACCTCAAGTGGCCAGTCAAGGAACTGGAGTTTTTATTAACACTTAGTATTATTAATACTCACAGTGTGAAACAAACTACGTAAACATCCTAGATTATCTTCTATCATCTGTTTTCTGTTAGCTGTTACCATGAGAGAAGATCCTAGACCAATGGAAACATTAGAAGAGTTTAAAAGATAACCTTTTGTGTGGAGATGCCCATCCTATTTGTCATAGGGTGAGAGGTAAAGTACACCCTAGACAGGTAACCAGTTCATCACAGGGACAACAAGAGACAATGAGGCACTCATCATTCACGTCACATTCACGCCTATAGCCATTTTAGATTACCAGCTGCGTTAAACATGTCTTTGGACTGCGGGAGAACACGCAAGCTTCTCTCATAAAGGCCACAGCAGATCAGGAGGTTCCACAAAACAGAACCTTCGTGCTGTGCCTTGAATACAAAGTAAGTATTTTATAGAGTGTTAATTTAGTCAGAGGGTGTTGGTTAAGTTTGAAAATCTGTAGCAAGTCACTTGAACTGGCCAGTAATGGCTTATTTCATTGTTAAACTTTCGCAGGCAGTTTTGAAGTTTGCAGCCTGTATGGCAGCTGTGCCCTGCATGTTTGCAGTCCTATAGTAAAAAGTAGGGCAGCTGTCGTTTCCAAATTAAATAAACTGTGTCTCCCAAAGATTTGGGCTTTTTTAGCAACATGCATTTAGTGGTGTGATGATGATGGTAAAGCTAGACTTTAATTTTTATTTTTCCTGGTTGGAATGCTGTATCTCTCACTCTGGTGCGTGACAGGAGTCTGATCCCATCGTGGTCCTCGCTTTTGTAGTCTAGGATGACTGAGTCTGAAACGAAGGGCTCTAGTGACGACCACTTAAAAGAGACTTCAGATAGAAGCTGTCATTATTTCCTTATAAGGAGACAGAGGCACGGCTAGGTGAGGCCACACACACTTTGGAACATTTAGGAGATTTTCGCTTTTGCCAAGTCTTGAGTATTAAAGTGCAGTCATATCGCTAATTTCCCAAAAATCTGTGTAAATGCAATGCATAATATTAGCTGAATAGGCATGTCTGTTTTGCTTATTGACAAGGGAAGAGGCATTTATTCAGCTTTAGCGAGCACCCCCTCCTACCCTGGCTTAAACTAAGATTACATCCCACCATAAATGTGTCATAACAGATTTAGTAGCTCAGTGTTCATAATTTCTTCTGGGCCTCACTGTCTTCACCAACCTACTATTTCGCTGTATGCGAGTCCCTATTGAGATGTCAACAATTTTATGAAACGTCCATCAATTTCAACGTTATTAGATCATACACACGCCCGCCTGCCATCCGAACTAGCCGAGAGATTTTAACCACACGGCGCTGGACGAACACTGCAAAACAGTCCTGCGGTTGGCAACGTCCACACAGACCCAGCAATTTTTCTGTTAAACCTAGCTGCATGCTTTTATGGAGAAGCTGTTTATTTTTAGAGGTTAAAACGCGACTCTAGCGGAGGTCACGCACCGGACAGTGTCTACAGCATTTTTCATGTTTGCATTATTACTTATGAAGGCGTAAGAGGCGGACAGGGTCTCCTTTCTTTTTCTTTTTTCTTTTTTTTAAGTGCCAAGTGTTTTTCAAATACTGATGCTGATGTAGGATGACAGACTCAGGATTTACAAAGAATCTGACATATATTCAGTGGCTTTAAAGAGGCTCTCTTTCGGTCTCTGTGCACGCTACAAAGAGAAAGGCCCACGCTTTGGTCGGGAAAGACAGACCTCCCACTTATCAGCTATCTGTTGATAATCCTCCAAGCGTGACTCCTATTTCCTCCTGACCCATTTTCAGGGTTTGTTTTGGATGAGCGTGGGGTTCATGTGTCAGTGCATGTGGATGCCACAAACGGGTGATTTATGTTTGACCCCTGTGTGGACTTTTTCAGGTCTTTGTAATGAGTTCCGGGTTTTACTCCCCGTCTGTAGGAGTATGGAAAGCTTTCACAGGAATTAATTGTGGTGAACTGCTATGTGCTTTTATCACCATTTAAATGCTTCCAAGTGACAGCCAGAAGCCGCGAGCAACAACTCTAAGAGAGCACCCACGTGAGATGAGGTGTTTCTTCCCCCCGTGAGAACCTCTCGTGTCTGTTGTGTATCAGGGCCTTGGCTCGGAGGTTAGTTGGAAGTGCGATGGGGACCCGCAGCCAGGAGAGAAGGTCCTGCAGGATATAAAGGAGAGGAGAGGGCAGGAGAGGCGGCTCCAAGAGATCCAACGGCAGCTGGAGCTCCTGGGTCAAAGCCAAGAGATGACTGTGAGTTCAAAGCAGCTACACACTCACGAGAAAACACATGCTCATGCGCACCCAAATACTTGCATACACACAATATGTCTGTGTTGTGTGCATTATAATGCTCCACAGCGTTTGTCTGTAGACACGTGTGTAACAAATTATTACAAGCATACAGCTCATTCTCTGTCATTCTTAGAGTGAGAAGATGAAATCACATGCAACATTCGTGTCTCTGCAGGCCCATAATTTCTCCTCTTTTTTCCTCATTTTACTTCTCTCCCTTCAGTTTACAGTTTCATGTCTGGTTTATACCGATGAGCTAAAGTTCGCACTCTGCCTCTCTTGATGCATGGTTTTGATCAGAAGGCCAGGATGGTCCTTTTCTCCACTGATAGCCTTTTTGTCCTCCTCCATGTTTAATTGCTTTCTCGCGATCTTTGCCAAGATTCAGTGTCTTCGCTCCACAGTGTTCCCTAGAAACCATTGAGCACCGTCTGATCTTAGGAGTCTGCAGAGTTACAACCAGAGGACTGTCACTAAAGGCACAATGCAAGAATGTCCCGAGAACAAAGGTGGACGGGCCTGATTTCTGCTCTCTCTGACTCTTATGACTTTAAATTTTCTGTTAAATAAAAGGAAAACATTAGGGTTAATACATTTATTTGTTAGACTTTGTTGGTGTTAAAAGGGTAGCTCCTGCTGCTGTTTATGGAATTCTTTTCATCAGTTCTCACACTGATGAATCACAGCGTGATGTATATTCAGTATGTCTAATTTAAACATAAAAGATGGGCATTTCTCTGACAAATAGTGAGGTAATAAAACCACCGAGCGGCAGCCACACCCTTACATCACACGGCATCACGCCATGCAACTGAGGCCTATTCCTGGCCTAATTAAGGAGAGACAAGTGGAATTTTGTTGCTAATTAAGCCGAGCTCCATTCGAGGAAAACCGTTCTTTCATCGTGATTCCAAAACATCAAACCCACCAGTCCCTTAACTTCTGGTGCTGCAACACACTCTTTGCGTTTGACCATGTGTCACTGCATTTTATATAGTGTGACTAAATGAGTGAACCCAGCGAGTGACTTCAATGTAAACAGCAGCCTCACAGTGTATATATTTTTAGTGCCACGGGCCTTGTTTTGTGGTTAGAAAAAGATTTATTTGTACAGATTTTGTCTGGGAGGGCATACTTAACCAGTCTCACACAGCTGCAGTATA